>NC_133395.1:90382835-90707730 GCF_047511655.1 Castor canadensis
TACATGTCAGAAGATCTTCGAACATACACTTTACATTTTCAATAAATGCTGTACATTTCCTCACCTGACAGGGTGTAACTGCTGATCTTTGGAAGAGCAGCGTTGAGTCATACCAAAATTAGTGACTTCCAGGAAGCATTGGTGACTTGCATTATTTGGAACAGAGCATTTAACAGACACAGAAACAGGAAATATTTGGAAACCACATCAGCGGCCACACACACAAATACACCCACAGTGTGACTTAGTTCCATGAGTATTCAGTATTCTGGTGTCAGTGAAAGTATGGGCTTTCAGCTAAGTGAAGTTCTTTTTAGTAGCTCCAGTTTTTAATAATCACCAGGAAACTGGATTGTTTGCCATCTTTCACTGATTGTAATTGGGATAATGGTTAATTTTAGCCCATAATATTACATATAGGACTCTGAATTGCATAGATAAAGTAACTTCTTTTATAAACAATCTTACATGGTTGAAGTTCTGCCAGGAAAAATCAACTTATATTCTCCCCATGTTTCATGGCTTTCTAGAGAAGAAACCATTATTTAGCTCACAACAATGTATTTAAAACTGGGAAATATTTAAAAATATATTGTGCCCATTCTAAGACCACCTCAGTCATTATGTTCAGTATCTAGAAAATATGTCCCACTGCAGCAATTGAGTATATATTTCAGAGGATACCTCCTTTCCTAGCATCATACTTCAATGTGAGTAACACTCATTTGGCCTTAATGATGAGGTAGGATGAATTTCATAGAAATATGTAACTCTGATACTAGAAACAACTTGGGTAATATGTTGAATATCTGGCAACAGGTTCCAATCATTGATCTCAGTACATATGTCACAAGATAACTCCCCATCACTCCTGGTTTTGATAAGGAGAAAATTTCATGTTTGTTCATAACTTCATTTTATTATTTAATTTCATAGAATCAAGTAAGCCCCATTCTACTACCCACATAGTTTGATGGTTGATGTCAGTCCAGCCCTTCAATTCCTGGCATACACTGTGCATTTCTCTGGATTTTTCCCCACCTATCTGCATTTTTAAATTTGAGAATAATTGCTTTCAGCCCATAATTTCCCATTATGGTGAGTTTCATGGAATTCAGTTACTTATGTTTAAAAACCAACATCTTTAGAAGGTTTGCTCTCTGGTGTTCCATCAAGTCTTGGAATCGAGGGTACATTTCACAAGGTACTTCCCAGCTAGCCTCCCTTTTAAATTTGATAAAATTCAGATCACACTTACCTCATAATGCGTAGGTATTCCATTGAGTTCAATAGAAACATGAAATTCCCGTTTAAATTCATAGTAATAGGAAGGTTGAAAATTTCGCAGTTAGTTCAGCTATTAGGCTTCAGGAAGACGTTCACAGGATTTCTCCACTACTGTGGCTGGTATTTTTCGAGTAGAAATATTACTGTTAGTGCATGATGCTGTCTTTATTAATCAGAATTTCCTACAAAAATACTTACCATTCTAAAATGAAATAAGTTTGAAGACTGAATGTCTGACACTACCTTGAAGTGCTGTATTTTACTGTGCATTGCAAAGGATTACTCCCCATCTTGGACCATTTTGAATTAAAAAAAAACAGTACTCATTTTGCTCCTACTGAGATATATATACGTACATATATATGTTGCACATATGTATATATATACATATATATGTGTGTATATTATTCCAAATTTCATAGAAAAAAGAAACTCGAAATTTACAACCAACTTAATGAGATGATTAAAGGTCTGCTAGGAATTTTTTGTCTTCCTCTTATGTCATAGCATTTCTCCCATCTTTCCCGGTTTTCCTTTGTAATAAACATTCATTTAACTCAAAATTCAGTATCTACTGTTGTAATTTTCATAGAAACGTGTCATTCTAAAAGAACAGAAAGTAATTATAGGTATTATTAGATTGAAGATTGAATGTCCGACACTACCTTGAAGTCCCGGATTTTACTCTGCATTTCAAAGGATTACTCCCCATCTAGTACCATTTTTAATTTTAAAAAAATGCTCATTTTTGCTCCTTGTCAAATATATATATGTACATACATATGTTGTATATATGTATATATATATGTATATAATTCCAAATTTCATAGAAAACCTATCTCAAAATTTAAAATCAACTTAATCAGATTATTAAAGGGCTGCTAAGAGTTTTTTGTCTTCTTCTCTATGTCATAGTATTTCTCCCATCTTCCCAGGTTTTCCTTAGGAATAACCATTTATTTCACTCACAATTCAGTATTTAGTGTAGTAATTTTCATTGAAACGTTCAATTCTAAAAGAACAGAAACTGCTTATAAGTATCAATCTCTTGAACAAGATGAAAGCCTGGAACTCACTCAGTAAGTCACAGAATTATTTCATATCTACTGGATTTCTAAGATTGAAATATTGCCTTATGCCAAAATTCATAGAAATTTGAACACCAGGAAACACAGCTTACTCAGGGCAATTTCCTCTAACATTCATTTCCTTGGTCAATGTACCCTGATGGCTCAAGAACAAGTGATGTCAGATCAACAGGTGACTGGAACTCCATGTAATCTCATTCCTGCCTTGCGTGTCTGCTATTATCAAACCGTGACATCATGTGTTCAGGGTGAGACCCTGAAATCATGACAGCCGATGCACCAAAGTGAGATGAGGAGAGGTGTGTTCTGCTTGGTGAGCTCCAGACCCAAGTTGCACAAAGGCCTGTGGACAATTGAAACCATGGGGCAAGTTAGCTTGGGCTAGCAGTGGTTTTGGAATTCCCCAATTTTGATGAGCTCACGTCTACCATGTTCTGTTGCTGTCCCTGTCTCCGTTTTCCTCAGGCCACACTTAACTGAGAAAAGGTCCACATAAAGCAGGGGCACTTTCTTCCAGCTTCTTCCATTGACTGGCTTGGCTGCCATAGCAACAGGCCAGGCAGGAGCTGCCTATGGACATTCCCAGTTCCTGGTGATGTGGGCTCACTGTGACATCACAACCAAGACTTTGCTGATTGATCAGACTGCCTAAGACCTCCCGCTAAGGCCCCTCCCTCTCCACACACAGGCCACTTTGGTGCCAGTAACAGGCAGAATCTTCTTTTGTGACGATGGCTCATCTCCTCCAGTTAACTTCCTCACTTTATCAAGGTTCAACTGAGATGACATTCCTTTCCTGGTCAATACAACTACCCATGTGGAGGCTGCACTTTGGAGGATAAGAAGCATTTCTAATGGTGAGTACAAAATACCCCAAGCCCTTTGCAGTGCAATCAGAATGTCCCATACCATTGGATGAGGAAATTTCTCTCCCAGACCTACATCTCCCATAATTGGGTGCATATTCCCTTGTGGGAATGCAAAATATAGCACACTGGAAACCAGGGGGTTGTAATTCCAGGGGTTTTTTTTCCTAACTTCATCAAAACCCAGAAATTCTTTCAGGGGCTGGCAAGAGCATCAAAGTGACCAATGTACTCATTTTATGTCGACCAAGAAATTAATGTACTTTGATCTGAGGACTATAGAGGAACACACAAGGTATACTCAATGAATACTTCATACTCCCTATTCAGTGTAATTGTTATCATCTCTACTGTGAACAGAATCTTTCAGGAACCCCAGAACTTGTGGAGAACCATGAAGCACTTTGAAAGGACATTCAATTCTGCAAAGAATCTCTGGAGTACTAAAGAGCACACGTTTTCCTCATAGAACTGAACCCACAGAGTCAGTGTGACTCAAGGCTGCACCTCAAAGTGACTTCAAGGCTTGAACATACATTCTGAAAATGGAGAATTCCAATTTGAACTGGAAAAATCACACGCACACACACACACACACACACACACAAATTGCTGAAGTACTGTTCGTTATCTACTAGCAAATTTCTTAACTTCCATCTACTGAATTACAACCTTGAACACACCAGAAGTCACTGAACCCCAGTACACCTGGTGCACTCCATCAATTCCCACAATCCAAATGAGAGGGTTTCTTTCAAGGATTCTTATACATACCTAAACAATGGATATACTCAATGAGTGTGAAATAGTGGGTACTTTAAGAATTTTTATAAAGAGCTAAGAAATTAGTTGACTCTGACACTGTGGGTGTTACACACACTAGCATGCATACGCAAACACATACGCACACACAACCCTGTCCAAAGATCATGAGGAGAGATCAGCGCAATAGCTGAAATCCCGCAGTTGCCCAAATATGTGGACACTTTCATGTCTCCAAGTAATCATCCATCTTACAAAAATACATGAAGTGACATCATTTCCAACAATGTCCTTGGAAGGTAGGTATACTACAGCCTTTAGGCCAATGAAGAAATAAGCACTAATTCACCAGAGTCTATGCATGAAGCCATCACTGTAATTGAAATCATTTGTGGAAAACCAATAATGCACATGGATACATGTCAGAAGATCTTCGAACATACACTTTACATTTTCAATAAATGCTGTACATTTCCTCACCTGACAGGGTGTAACTGCTGATCTTTGGAAGAGCAGCGTTGAGTCATACCAAAATTAGTGACTTCCAGGAAGCATTGGTGACTTGCATTATTTGGAACAGAGCATTTAACAGACACAGAAACAGGAAATATTTGGAAACCACATCAGCGGCCACACACACAAATACACCCACAGTGTGACTTAGTTCCATGAGTATTCAGTATTCTGGTGTCAGTGAAAGTATGGGCTTTCAGCTAAGTGAAGTTCTTTTTAGTAGCTCCAGTTTTTAATAATCACCAGGAAACTGGATTGTTTGCCATCTTTCACTGATTGTAATTGGGATAATGGTTAATTTTAGCCCATAATATTACATATAGGACTCTGAATTGCATAGATAAAGTAACTTCTTTTATAAACAATCTTACATGGTTGAAGTTCTGCCAGGAAAAATCAACTTATATTCTCCCCATGTTTCATGGCTTTCTAGAGAAGAAACCATTATTTAGCTCACAACAATGTATTTAAAACTGGGAAATATTTAAAAATATATTGTGCCCATTCTAAGACCACCTCAGTCATTATGTTCAGTATCTAGAAAATATGTCCCACTGCAGCAATTGAGTATATATTTCAGAGGATACCTCCTTTCCTAGCATCATACTTCAATGTGAGTAACACTCATTTGGCCTTAATGATGAGGTAGGATGAATTTCATAGAAATATGTAACTCTGATACTAGAAACAACTTGGGTAATATGTTGAATATCTGGCAACAGGTTCCAATCATTGATCTCAGTACATATGTCACAAGATAACTCCCCATCACTCCTGGTTTTGATAAGGAGAAAATTTCATGTTTGTTCATAACTTCATTTTATTATTTAATTTCATAGAATCAAGTAAGCCCCATTCTACTACCCACATAGTTTGATGGTTGATGTCAGTCCAGCCCTTCAATTCCTGGCATACACTGTGCATTTCTCTGGATTTTTCCCCACCTATCTGCATTTTTAAATTTGAGAATAATTGCTTTCAGCCCATAATTTCCCATTATGGTGAGTTTCATGGAATTCAGTTACTTATGTTTAAAAACCAACATCTTTAGAAGGTTTGCTCTCTGGTGTTCCATCAAGTCTTGGAATCGAGGGTACATTTCACAAGGTACTTCCCAGCTAGCCTCCCTTTTAAATTTGATAAAATTCAGATCACACTTACCTCATAATGCGTAGGTATTCCATTGAGTTCAATAGAAACATGAAATTCCCGTTTAAATTCATAGTAATAGGAAGGTTGAAAATTTCGCAGTTAGTTCAGCTATTAGGCTTCAGGAAGACGTTCACAGGATTTCTCCACTACTGTGGCTGGTATTTTTCGAGTAGAAATATTACTGTTAGTGCATGATGCTGTCTTTATTAATCAGAATTTCCTACAAAAATACTTACCATTCTAAAATGAAATAAGTTTGAAGACTGAATGTCTGACACTACCTTGAAGTGCTGTATTTTACTGTGCATTGCAAAGGATTACTCCCCATCTTGGACCATTTTGAATTAAAAAAAAACAGTACTCATTTTGCTCCTACTGAGATATATATACGTACATATATATGTTGCACATATGTATATATATACATATATATGTGTGTATATTATTCCAAATTTCATAGAAAAAAGAAACTCGAAATTTACAACCAACTTAATGAGATGATTAAAGGTCTGCTAGGAATTTTTTGTCTTCCTCTTATGTCATAGCATTTCTCCCATCTTTCCCGGTTTTCCTTTGTAATAAACATTCATTTAACTCAAAATTCAGTATCTACTCTTGTAATTTTCATAGAAACGTGTCATTCTAAAAGAACAGAAAGTAATTATAGGTATTATTAGATTGAAGATTGAATGTCCGACACTACCTTGAAGTCCCGGATTTTACTCTGCATTTCAAAGGATTACTCCCCATCTAGTACCATTTTTAATTTTAAAAAAATGCTCATTTTTGCTCCTTGTCAAATATATATATGTACATACATATGTTGTATATATGTATATATATATGTATATAATTCCAAATTTCATAGAAAACCTATCTCAAAATTTAAAATCAACTTAATCAGATTATTAAAGGGCTGCTATGAGTTTTTTGTCTTCCTCTCTATGTCATAGTATTTCTCCCATCTTCCCAGGTTTTCCTTAGGAATAACCATTTATTTCACTCACAATTCAGTATTTAGTGTAGTAATTTTCATTGAAACGTTCAATTCTAAAAGAACAGAAACTGCTTATAAGTATCAATCTCTTGAACAAGATGAAAGCCTGGAACTCACTCAGTAAGTCACAGAATTATTTCATATCTACTGGATTTCTAAGATTGAAATATTGCCTTATGCCAAAATTCATAGAAATTTGAACACCAGGAAACACAGCTTACTCAGGGCAATTTCCTCTAACATTCATTTCCTTGGTCAATGTACCCTGATGGCTCAAGAACAAGTGATGTCAGATCAACAGGTGACTGGAACTCCATGTAATCTCATTCCTGCCTTGCGTGTCTGCTATTATCAAACCGTGACATCATGTGTTCAGGGTGAGACCCTGAAATCATGACAGCCGATGCACCAAAGTGAGATGAGGAGAGGTGTGTTCTGCTTGGTGAGCTCCAGACCCAAGTTGCACAAAGGCCTGTGGACAATTGAAACCATGGGGCAAGTTAGCTTGGGCTAGCAGTGGTTTTGGAATTCCCCAATTTTGATGAGCTCACGTCTACCATGTTCTGTTGCTGTCCCTGTCTCCGTTTTCCTCAGGCCACACTTAACTGAGAAAAGGTCCACATAAAGCAGGGGCACTTTCTTCCAGCTTCTTCCATTGACTGGCTTGGCTGCCATAGCAACAGGCCAGGCAGGAGCTGCCTATGGACATTCCCAGTTCCTGGTGATGTGGGCTCACTGTGACATCACAACCAAGACTTTGCTGATTGATCAGACTGCCTAAGACCTCCCGCTAAGGCCCCTCCCTCTCCACACACAGGCCACTTTGGTGCCAGTAACAGGCAGAATCTTCTTTTGTGACGATGGCTCATCTCCTCCAGTTAACTTCCTCACTTTATCAAGGTTCAACTGAGATGACATTCCTTTCCTGGTCAATACAACTACCCATGTGGAGGCTGCACTTTGGAGGATAAGAAGCATTTCTAATGGTGAGTACAAAATACCCCAAGCCCTTTGCAGTGCAATCAGAATGTCCCATACCATTGGATGAGGAAATTTCTCTCCCAGACCTACATCTCCCATAATTGGGTGCATATTCCCTTGTGGGAATGCAAAATATAGCACACTGGAAACCAGGGGGTTGTAATTCCAGGGGTTTTTTTTCCTAACTTCATCAAAACCCAGAAATTCTTTCAGGGGCTGGCAAGAGCATCAAAGTGACCAATGTACTCATTTTATGTCGACCAAGAAATTAATGTACTTTGATCTGAGGACTATAGAGGAACACACAAGGTATACTCAATGAATACTTCATACTCCCTATTCAGTGTAATTGTTATCATCTCTACTGTGAACAGAATCTTTCAGGAACCCCAGAACTTGTGGAGAACCATGAAGCACTTTGAAAGGACATTCAATTCTGCAAAGAATCTCTGGAGTACTAAAGAGCACACGTTTTCCTCATAGAACTGAACCCACAGAGTCAGTGTGACTCAAGGCTGCACCTCAAAGTGACTTCAAGGCTTGAACATACATTCTGAAAATGGAGAATTCCAATTTGAACTGGAAAAATCACACGCACACACACACACACACACACACACACACAAATTGCTGAAGTACTGTTCGTTATCTACTAGCAAATTTCTTAACTTCCATCTAGTGAATTACAACCTTGAACACACCAGAAGTCACTGAACCCCAGTACACCTGGTGCACTCCATCAATTCCCACAATCCAAATGAGAGGGTTTCTTTCAAGGATTCTTATACATACCTAAACAATGGATATACTCAATGAGTGTGAAATAGTGGGTACTTTAAGAATTTTTATAAAGAGCTAAGAAATTAGTTGACTCTGACACTGTGGGTGTTACACACACTAGTATGCATACGCAAACACATACGCACACACAACCCTGTCCAAAGATCATGAGGAGAGATCAGCGCAATAGCTGAAATCCCGCAGTTGCCCAAATATGTGGACACTTTCATGTCTCCAAGTAATCATCCATCTTACAAAAATACATGAAGTGACATCATTTCCAACAATGTCCTTGGAAGGTAGGTATACTACAGCCTTTAGGCCAATGAAGAAATAAGCACTAATTCACCAGAGTCTATGCATGAAGCCATCACTGTAATTGAAATCATTTGTGGAAAACCAATAATGCACATGGATACATGTCAGAAGATCTTCGAACATACACTTTACATTTTCAATAAATGCTGTACATTTCCTCACCTGACAGGGTGTAACTGCTGATCTTTGGAAGAGCAGCGTTGAGTCATACCAAAATTAGTGACTTCCAGGAAGCATTGGTGACTTGCATTATTTGGAACAGAGCATTTAACAGACACAGAAACAGGAAATATTTGGAAACCACATCAGCGGCCACACACACAAATACACCCACAGTGTGACTTAGTTCCATGAGTATTCAGTATTCTGGTGTCAGTGAAAGTATGGGCTTTCAGCTAAGTGAAGTTCTTTTTAGTAGCTCCAGTTTTTAATAATCACCAGGAAACTGGATTGTTTGCCATCTTTCACTGATTGTAATTGGGATAATGGTTAATTTTAGCCCATAATATTACATATAGGACTCTGAATTGCATAGATAAAGTAACTTCTTTTATAAACAATCTTACATGGTTGAAGTTCTGCCAGGAAAAATCAACTTATATTCTCCCCATGTTTCATGGCTTTCTAGAGAAGAAACCATTATTTAGCTCACAACAATGTATTTAAAACTGGGAAATATTTAAAAATATATTGTGCCCATTCTAAGACCACCTCAGTCATTATGTTCAGTATCTAGAAAATATGTCCCACTGCAGCAATTGAGTATATATTTCAGAGGATACCTCCTTTCCTAGCATCATACTTCAATGTGAGTAACACTCATTTGGCCTTAATGATGAGGTAGGATGAATTTCATAGAAATATGTAACTCTGATACTAGAAACAACTTGGGTAATATGTTGAATATCTGG
Organism: Castor canadensis; assembly: GCF_047511655.1. Classification (NCBI taxonomy): domain Eukaryota; kingdom Metazoa; phylum Chordata; class Mammalia; order Rodentia; family Castoridae; genus Castor; species Castor canadensis. Next base: position 90,392,491 of record NC_133395.1, read on the forward strand.
CAACAGGTTCCAATCATTGATCTCAGTACATATGTCACAAGATAACTCCCCATCACTCCTGGTTTTGATAAGGAGAAAATTTCATGTTTGTTCATAACTTCATTTTATTATTTAATTTCATAGAATCAAGTAAGCCCCATTCTACTACCCACATAGTTTGATGGTTGATGTCAGTCCAGCCCTTCAATTCCTGGCATACACTGTGCATTTCTCTGGATTTTTCCCCACCTATCTGCATTTTTAAATTTGAGAATAATTGCTTTCAGCCCATAATTTCCCATTATGGTGAGTTTCATGGAATTCAGTTACTTATGTTTAAAAACCAACATCTTTAGAAGGTTTGCTCTCTGGTGTTCCATCAAGTCTTGGAATCGAGGGTACATTTCACAAGGTACTTCCCAGCTAGCCTCCCTTTTAAATTTGATAAAATTCAGATCACACTTACCTCATAATGCGTAGGTATTCCATTGAGTTCAATAGAAACATGAAATTCCCGTTTAAATTCATAGTAATAGGAAGGTTGAAAATTTCGCAGTTAGTTCAGCTATTAGGCTTCAGGAAGACGTTCACAGGATTTCTCCACTACTGTGGCTGGTATTTTTCGAGTAGAAATATTACTGTTAGTGCATGATGCTGTCTTTATTAATCAGAATTTCCTACAAAAATACTTACCATTCTAAAATGAAATAAGTTTGAAGACTGAATGTCTGACACTACCTTGAAGTGCTGTATTTTACTGTGCATTGCAAAGGATTACTCCCCATCTTGGACCATTTTGAATTAAAAAAAAACAGTACTCATTTTGCTCCTACTGAGATATATATACGTACATATATATGTTGCACATATGTATATATATACATATATATGTGTGTATATTATTCCAAATTTCATAGAAAAAAGAAACTCGAAATTTACAACCAACTTAATGAGATGATTAAAGGTCTGCTAGGAATTTTTTGTCTTCCTCTTATGTCATAGCATTTCTCCCATCTTTCCCGGTTTTCCTTTGTAATAAACATTCATTTAACTCAAAATTCAGTATCTACTCTTGTAATTTTCATAGAAACGTGTCATTCTAAAAGAACAGAAAGTAATTATAGGTATTATTAGATTGAAGATTGAATGTCCGACACTACCTTGAAGTCCCGGATTTTACTCTGCATTTCAAAGGATTACTCCCCATCTAGTACCATTTTTAATTTTAAAAAAATGCTCATTTTTGCTCCTTGTCAAATATATATATGTACATACATATGTTGTATATATGTATATATATATGTATATAATTCCAAATTTCATAGAAAACCTATCTCAAAATTTAAAATCAACTTAATCAGATTATTAAAGGGCTGCTATGAGTTTTTTGTCTTCCTCTCTATGTCATAGTATTTCTCCCATCTTCCCAGGTTTTCCTTAGGAATAACCATTTATTTCACTCACAATTCAGTATTTAGTGTAGTAATTTTCATTGAAACGTTCAATTCTAAAAGAACAGAAACTGCTTATAAGTATCAATCTCTTGAACAAGATGAAAGCCTGGAACTCACTCAGTAAGTCACAGAATTATTTCATATCTACTGGATTTCTAAGATTGAAATATTGCCTTATGCCAAAATTCATAGAAATTTGAACACCAGGAAACACAGCTTACTCAGGGCAATTTCCTCTAACATTCATTTCCTTGGTCAATGTACCCTGATGGCTCAAGAACAAGTGATGTCAGATCAACAGGTGACTGGAACTCCATGTAATCTCATTCCTGCCTTGCGTGTCTGCTATTATCAAACCGTGACATCATGTGTTCAGGGTGAGACCCTGAAATCATGACAGCCGATGCACCAAAGTGAGATGAGGAGAGGTGTGTTCTGCTTGGTGAGCTCCAGACCCAAGTTGCACAAAGGCCTGTGGACAATTGAAACCATGGGGCAAGTTAGCTTGGGCTAGCAGTGGTTTTGGAATTCCCCAATTTTGATGAGCTCACGTCTACCATGTTCTGTTGCTGTCCCTGTCTCCGTTTTCCTCAGGCCACACTTAACTGAGAAAAGGTCCACATAAAGCAGGGGCACTTTCTTCCAGCTTCTTCCATTGACTGGCTTGGCTGCCATAGCAACAGGCCAGGCAGGAGCTGCCTATGGACATTCCCAGTTCCTGGTGATGTGGGCTCACTGTGACATCACAACCAAGACTTTGCTGATTGATCAGACTGCCTAAGACCTCCCGCTAAGGCCCCTCCCTCTCCACACACAGGCCACTTTGGTGCCAGTAACAGGCAGAATCTTCTTTTGTGACGATGGCTCATCTCCTCCAGTTAACTTCCTCACTTTATCAAGGTTCAACTGAGATGACATTCCTTTCCTGGTCAATACAACTACCCATGTGGAGGCTGCACTTTGGAGGATAAGAAGCATTTCTAATGGTGAGTACAAAATACCCCAAGCCCTTTGCAGTGCAATCAGAATGTCCCATACCATTGGATGAGGAAATTTCTCTCCCAGACCTACATCTCCCATAATTGGGTGCATATTCCCTTGTGGGAATGCAAAATATAGCACACTGGAAACCAGGGGGTTGTAATTCCAGGGGTTTTTTTTCCTAACTTCATCAAAACCCAGAAATTCTTTCAGGGGCTGGCAAGAGCATCAAAGTGACCAATGTACTCATTTTATGTCGACCAAGAAATTAATGTACTTTGATCTGAGGACTATAGAGGAACACACAAGGTATACTCAATGAATACTTCATACTCCCTATTCAGTGTAATTGTTATCATCTCTACTGTGAACAGAATCTTTCAGGAACCCCAGAACTTGTGGAGAACCATGAAGCACTTTGAAAGGACATTCAATTCTGCAAAGAATCTCTGGAGTACTAAAGAGCACACGTTTTCCTCATAGAACTGAACCCACAGAGTCAGTGTGACTCAAGGCTGCACCTCAAAGTGACTTCAAGGCTTGAACATACATTCTGAAAATGGAGAATTCCAATTTGAACTGGAAAAATCACACGCACACACACACACACACACACACAAATTGCTGAAGTACTGTTCGTTATCTACTAGCAAATTTCTTAACTTCCATCTAGTGAATTACAACCTTGAACACACCAGAAGTCACTGAACCCCAGTACACCTGGTGCACTCCATCAATTCCCACAATCCAAATGAGAGGGTTTCTTTCAAGGATTCTTATACATACCTAAACAATGGATATACTCAATGAGTGTGAAATAGTGGGTACTTTAAGAATTTTTATAAAGAGCTAAGAAATTAGTTGACTCTGACACTGTGGGTGTTACACACACTAGTATGCATACGCAAACACATACGCACACACAACCCTGTCCAAAGATCATGAGGAGAGATCAGCGCAATAGCTGAAATCCCGCAGTTGCCCAAATATGTGGACACTTTCATGTCTCCAAGTAATCATCCATCTTACAAAAATACATGAAGTGACATCATTTCCAACAATGTCCTTGGAAGGTAGGTATACTACAGCCTTTAGGCCAATGAAGAAATAAGCACTAATTCACCAGAGTCTATGCATGAAGCCATCACTGTAATTGAAATCATTTGTGGAAAACCAATAATGCACATGGATACATGTCAGAAGATCTTCGAACATACACTTTACATTTTCAATAAATGCTGTACATTTCCTCACCTGACAGGGTGTAACTGCTGATCTTTGGAAGAGCAGCGTTGAGTCATACCAAAATTAGTGACTTCCAGGAAGCATTGGTGACTTGCATTATTTGGAACAGAGCATTTAACAGACACAGAAACAGGAAATATTTGGAAACCACATCAGCGGCCACACACACAAATACACCCACAGTGTGACTTAGTTCCATGAGTATTCAGTATTCTGGTGTCAGTGAAAGTATGGGCTTTCAGCTAAGTGAAGTTCTTTTTAGTAGCTCCAGTTTTTAATAATCACCAGGAAACTGGATTGTTTGCCATCTTTCACTGATTGTAATTGGGATAATGGTTAATTTTAGCCCATAATATTACATATAGGACTCTGAATTGCATAGATAAAGTAACTTCTTTTATAAACAATCTTACATGGTTGAAGTTCTGCCAGGAAAAATCAACTTATATTCTCCCCATGTTTCATGGCTTTCTAGAGAAGAAACCATTATTTAGCTCACAACAATGTATTTAAAACTGGGAAATATTTAAAAATATATTGTGCCCATTCTAAGACCACCTCAGTCATTATGTTCAGTATCTAGAAAATATGTCCCACTGCAGCAATTGAGTATATATTTCAGAGGATACCTCCTTTCCTAGCATCATACTTCAATGTGAGTAACACTCATTTGGCCTTAATGATGAGGTAGGATGAATTTCATAGAAATATGTAACTCTGATACTAGAAACAACTTGGGTAATATGTTGAATATCTGGCAACAGGTTCCAATCATTGATCTCAGTACATATGTCACAAGATAACTCCCCATCACTCCTGGTTTTGATAAGGAGAAAATTTCATGTTTGTTCATAACTTCATTTTATTATTTAATTTCATAGAATCAAGTAAGCCCCATTCTACTACCCACATAGTTTGATGGTTGATGTCAGTCCAGCCCTTCAATTCCTGGCATACACTGTGCATTTCTCTGGATTTTTCCCCACCTATCTGCATTTTTAAATTTGAGAATAATTGCTTTCAGCCCATAATTTCCCATTATGGTGAGTTTCATGGAATTCAGTTACTTATGTTTAAAAACCAACATCTTTAGAAGGTTTGCTCTCTGGTGTTCCATCAAGTCTTGGAATAGAGGGTACATTTCACAAGGTACTTCCCAGCTAGCCTCCCTTTTAAATTTGATAAAATTCAGATCACACTTACCTCATAATGCGTAGGTATTCCATTGAGTTCAATAGAAACATGAAATTCCCGTTTAAATTCATAGTAATAGGAAGGTTGAAAATTTCGCAGTTAGTTCAGCTATTAGGCTTCAGGAAGACGTTCACAGGATTTCTCCACTACTGTGGCTGGTATTTTTCGAGTAGAAATATTACTGTTAGTGCATGATGCTGTCTTTATTAATCAGAATTTCCTACAAAAATACTTACCATTCTAAAATGAAATAAGTTTGAAGACTGAATGTCTGACACTACCTTGAAGTGCTGTATTTTACTGTGCATTGCAAAGGATTACTCCCCATCTTGGACCATTTTGAATTAAAAAAAAACAGTACTCATTTTGCTCCTACTGAGATATATATACGTACATATATATGTTGCACATATGTATATATATACATATATATGTGTGTATATTATTCCAAATTTCATAGAAAAAAGAAACTCGAAATTTACAACCAACTTAATGAGATGATTAAAGGTCTGCTAGGAATTTTTTGTCTTCCTCTTATGTCATAGCATTTCTCCCATCTTTCCCGGTTTTCCTTTGTAATAAACATTCATTTAACTCAAAATTCAGTATCTACTGTTGTAATTTTCATAGAAACGTGTCATTCTAAAAGAACAGAAAGTAATTATAGGTATTATTAGATTGAAGATTGAATGTCCGACACTACCTTGAAGTCCCGGATTTTACTCTGCATTTCAAAGGATTACTCCCCATCTAGTACCATTTTTAATTTTAAAAAAATGCTCATTTTTGCTCCTTGTCAAATATATATATGTACATACATATGTTGTATATATGTATATATATATGTATATAATTCCAAATTTCATAGAAAACCTATCTCAAAATTTAAAATCAACTTAATCAGATTATTAAAGGGCTGCTATGAGTTTTTTGTCTTCCTCTCTATGTCATAGTATTTCTCCCATCTTCCCAGGTTTTCCTTAGGAATAACCATTTATTTCACTCACAATTCAGTATTTAGTGTAGTAATTTTCATTGAAACGTTCAATTTAAAAGAACAGAAACTGCTTATAAGTATCAATCTCTTGAACAAGATGAAAGCCTGGAACTCACTCAGTAAGTCACAGAATTATTTCATATCTACTGGATTTCTAAGATTGAAATATTGCCTTATGCCAAAATTCATAGAAATTTGAACACCAGGAAACACAGCTTACTCAGGGCAATTTCCTCTAACATTCATTTCCTTGGTCAATGTACCCTGATGGCTCAAGAACAAGTGATGTCAGATCAACAGGTGACTGGAACTCCATGTAATCTCATTCCTGCCTTGCGTGTCTGCTATTATCAAACCGTGACATCATGTGTTCAGGGTGAGACCCTGAAATCATGACAGCCGATGCACCAAAGTGAGATGAGGAGAGGTGTGTTCTGCTTGGTGAGCTCCAGACCCAAGTTGCACAAAGGCCTGTGGACAATTGAAACCATGGGGCAAGTTAGCTTGGGCTAGCAGTGGTTTTGGAATTCCCCAATTTTGATGAGCTCACGTCTACCATGTTCTGTTGCTGTCCCTGTCTCCGTTTTCCTCAGGCCACACTTAACTGAGAAAAGGTCCACATAAAGCAGGGGCACTTTCTTCCAGCTTCTTCCATTGACTGGCTTGGCTGCCATAGCAACAGGCCAGGCAGGAGCTGCCTATGGACATTCCCAGTTCCTGGTGATGTGGGCTCACTGTGACATCACAACCAAGACTTTGCTGATTGATCAGACTGCCTAAGACCTCCCGCTAAGGCCCCTCCCTCTCCACACACAGGCCACTTTGGTGCCAGTAACAGGCAGAATCTTCTTTTGTGACGATGGCTCATCTCCTCCAGTTAACTTCCTCACTTTATCAAGGTTCAACTGAGATGACATTCCTTTCCTGGTCAATACAACTACCCATGTGGAGGCTGCACTTTGGAGGATAAGAAGCATTTCTAATGGTGAGTACAAAATACCCCAAGCCCTTTGCAGTGCAATCAGAATGTCCCATACCATTGGATGAGGAAATTTCTCTCCCAGACCTACATCTCCCATAATTGGGTGCATATTCCCTTGTGGGAATGCAAAATATAGCACACTGGAAACCAGGGGGTTGTAATTCCAGGGGTTTTTTTTCCTAACTTCATCAAAACCCAGAAATTCTTTCAGGGGCTGGCAAGAGCATCAAAGTGACCAATGTACTCATTTTATGTCGACCAAGAAATTAATGTACTTTGATCTGAGGACTATAGAGGAACACACAAGGTATACTCAATGAATACTTCATACTCCCTATTCAGTGTAATTGTTATCATCTCTACTGTGAACAGAATCTTTCAGGAACCCCAGAACTTGTGGAGAACCATGAAGCACTTTGAAAGGACATTCAATTCTGCAAAGAATCTCTGGAGTACTAAAGAGCACACGTTTTCCTCATAGAACTGAACCCACAGAGTCAGTGTGACTCAAGGCTGCACCTCAAAGTGACTTCAAGGCTTGAACATACATTCTGAAAATGGAGAATTCCAATTTGAACTGGAAAAATCACACGCACACACACACACACACACACACAAATTGCTGAAGTACTGTTCGTTATCTACTAGCAAATTTCTTAACTTCCATCTAGTGAATTACAACCTTGAACACACCAGAAGTCACTGAACCCCAGTACACCTGGTGCACTCCATCAATTCCCACAATCCAAATGAGAGGGTTTCTTTCAAGGATTCTTATACATACCTAAACAATGGATATACTCAATGAGTGTGAAATAGTGGGTACTTTAAGAATTTTTATAAAGAGCTAAGAAATTAGTTGACTCTGACACTGTGGGTGTTACACACACTAGTATGCATACGCAAACACATACGCACACACAACCCTGTCCAAAGATCATGAGGAGAGATCAGCGCAATAGCTGAAATCCCGCAGTTGCCCAAATATGTGGACACTTTCATGTCTCCAAGTAATCATCCATCTTACAAAAATACATGAAGTGACATCATTTCCAACAATGTCCTTGGAAGGTAGGTATACTACAGCCTTTAGGCCAATGAAGAAATAAGCACTAATTCACCAGAGTCTATGCATGAAGCCATCACTGTAATTGAAATCATTTGTGGAAAACCAATAATGCACATGGATACATGTCAGAAGATCTTCGAACATACACTTTACATTTTCAATAAATGCTGTACATTTCCTCACCTGACAGGGTGTAACTGCTGATCTTTGGAAGAGCAGCGTTGAGTCATACCAAAATTAGTGACTTCCAGGAAGCATTGGTGACTTGCATTATTTGGAACAGAGCATTTAACAGACACAGAAACAGGAAATATTTGGAAACCACATCAGCGGCCACACACACAAATACACCCACAGTGTGACTTAGTTCCATGAGTATTCAGTATTCTGGTGTCAGTGAAAGTATGGGCTTTCAGCTAAGTGAAGTTCTTTTTAGTAGCTCCAGTTTTTAATAATCACCAGGAAACTGGATTGTTTGCCATCTTTCACTGATTGTAATTGGGATAATGGTTAATTTTAGCCCATAATATTACATATAGGACTCTGAATTGCATAGATAAAGTAACTTCTTTTATAAACAATCTTACATGGTTGAAGTTCTGCCAGGAAAAATCAACTTATATTCTCCCCATGTTTCATGGCTTTCTAGAGAAGAAACCATTATTTAGCTCACAACAATGTATTTAAAACTGGGAAATATTTAAAAATATATTGTGCCCATTCTAAGACCACCTCAGTCATTATGTTCAGTATCTAGAAAATATGTCCCACTGCAGCAATTGAGTATATATTTCAGAGGATACCTCCTTTCCTAGCATCATACTTCAATGTGAGTAACACTCATTTGGCCTTAATGATGAGGTAGGATGAATTTCATAGAAATATGTAACTCTGATACTAGAAACAACTTGGGTAATATGTTGAATATCTGGCAACAGGTTCCAATCATTGATCTCAGTACATATGTCACAAGATAACTCCCCATCACTCCTGGTTTTGATAAGGAGAAAATTTCATGTTTGTTCATAACTTCATTTTATTATTTAATTTCATAGAATCAAGTAAGCCCCATTCTACTACCCACATAGTTTGATGGTTGATGTCAGTCCAGCCCTTCAATTCCTGGCATACACTGTGCATTTCTCTGGATTTTTCCCCACCTATCTGCATTTTTAAATTTGAGACTAATTGCTTTCAGCCCATAATTTCCCATTATGGTGAGTTTCATGGAATTCAGTTACTTATGTTTAAAAACCAACATCTTTAGAAGGTTTGCTCTCTGGTGTTCCATCAAGTCTTGGAATCGAGGGTACATTTCACAAGGTACTTCCCAGCTAGCCTCCCTTTTAAATTTGATAAAATTCAGATCACACTTACCTCATAATGCGTAGGTATTCCATTGAGTTCAATAGAAACATGAAATTCCCGTTTAAATTCATAGTAATAGGAAGGTTGAAAATTTCGCAGTTAGTTCAGCTATTAGGCTTCAGGAAGACGTTCACAGGATTTCTCCACTACTGTGGCTGGTATTTTTCGAGTAGAAATATTACTGTTAGTGCATGATGCTGTCTTTATTAATCAGAATTTCCTACAAAAATACTTACCATTCTAAAATGAAATAAGTTTGAAGACTGAATGTCTGACACTACCTTGAAGTGCTGTATTTTACTGTGCATTGCAAAGGATTACTCCCCATCTTGGACCATTTTGAATTAAAAAAAAACAGTACTCATTTTGCTCCTACTGAGATATATATACGTACATATATATGTTGCACATATGTATATATATACATATATATGTGTGTATATTATTCCAAATTTCATAGAAAAAAGAAACTCGAAATTTACAACCAACTTAATGAGATGATTAAAGGTCTGCTAGGAATTTTTTGTCTTCCTCTTATGTCATAGCATTTCTCCCATCTTTCCCGGTTTTCCTTTGTAATAAACATTCATTTAACTCAAAATTCAGTATCTACTGTTGTAATTTTCATAGAAACGTGTCATTCTAAAAGAACAGAAAGTAATTATAGGTATTATTAGATTGAAGATTGAATGTCCGACACTACCTTGAAGTCCCGGATTTTACTCTGCATTTCAAAGGATTACTCCCCATCTAGTACCATTTTTAATTTTAAAAAAATGCTCATTTTTGCTCCTTGTCAAATATATATATGTACATACATATGTTGTATATATGTATATAATTCCAAATTTCATAGAAAACCTATCTCAAAATTTAAAATCAACTTAATCAGATTATTAAAGGGCTGCTAAGAGTTTTTTGTCTTCCTCTCTATGTCATAGTATTTCTCCCATCTTCCCAGGTTTTCCTTAGGAATAACCATTTATTTCACTCACAATTCAGTATTTAGTGTAGTAATTTTCATTGAAACGTTCAATTCTAAAAGAACAGAAACTGCTTATAAGTATCAATCTCTTGAACAAGATGAAAGCCTGGAACTCACTCAGTAAGTCACAGAATTATTTCATATCTACTGGATTTCTAAGATTGAAATATTGCCTTATGCCAAAATTCATAGAAATTTGAACACCAGGAAACACAGCTTACTCAGGGCAATTTCCTCTAACATTCATTTCCTTGGTCAATGTACCCTGATGGCTCAAGAACAAGTGATGTCAGATCAACAGGTGACTGGAACTCCATGTAATCTCATTCCTGCCTTGCGTGTCTGCTATTATCAAACCGTGACATCATGTGTTCAGGGTGAGACCCTGAAATCATGACAGCCGATGCACCAAAGTGAGATGAGGAGAGGTGTGTTCTGCTTGGTGAGCTCCAGACCCAAGTTGCACAAAGGCCTGTGGACAATTGAAACCATGGGGCAAGTTAGCTTGGGCTAGCAGTGGTTTTGGAATTCCCCAATTTTGATGAGCTCACGTCTACCATGTTCTGTTGCTGTCCCTGTCTCCGTTTTCCTCAGGCCACACTTAACTGAGAAAAGGTCCACATAAAGCAGGGGCACTTTCTTCCAGCTTCTTCCATTGACTGGCTTGGCTGCCATAGCAACAGGCCAGGCAGGAGCTGCCTATGGACATTCCCAGTTCCTGGTGATGTGGGCTCACTGTGACATCACAACCAAGACTTTGCTGATTGATCAGACTGCCTAAGACCTCCCGCTAAGGCCCCTCCCTCTCCACACACAGGCCACTTTGGTGCCAGTAACAGGCAGAATCTTCTTTTGTGACGATGGCTCATCTCCTCCAGTTAACTTCCTCACTTTATCAAGGTTCAACTGAGATGACATTCCTTTCCTGGTCAATACAACTACCCATGTGGAGGCTGCACTTTGGAGGATAAGAAGCATTTCTAATGGTGAGTACAAAATACCCCAAGCCCTTTGCAGTGCAATCAGAATGTCCCATACCATTGGATGAGGAAATTTCTCTCCCAGACCTACATCTCCCATAATTGGGTGCATATTCCCTTGTGGGAATGCAAAATATAGCACACTGGAAACCAGGGGGTTGTAATTCCAGGGGTTTTTTTTCCTAACTTCATCAAAACCCAGAAATTCTTTCAGGGGCTGGCAAGAGCATCAAAGTGACCAATGTACTCATTTTATGTCGACCAAGAAATTAATGTACTTTGATCTGAGGACTATAGAGGAACACACAAGGTATACTCAATGAATACTTCATACTCCCTATTCAGTGTAATTGTTATCATCTCTACTGTGAACAGAATCTTTCAGGAACCCCAGAACTTGTGGAGAACCATGAAGCACTTTGAAAGGACATTCAATTCTGCAAAGAATCTCTGGAGTACTAAAGAGCACACGTTTTCCTCATAGAACTGAACCCACAGAGTCAGTGTGACTCAAGGCTGCACCTCAAAGTGACTTCAAGGCTTGAACATACATTCTGAAAATGGAGAATTCCAATTTGAACTGGAAAAATCACACGCACACACACACACACACACACACAAATTGCTGAAGTACTGTTCGTTATCTACTAGCAAATTTCTTAACTTCCATCTAGTGAATTACAACCTTGAACACACCAGAAGTCACTGAACCCCAGTACACCTGGTGCACTCCATCAATTCCCACAATCCAAATGAGAGGGTTTCTTTCAAGGATTCTTATACATACCTAAACAATGGATATACTCAATGAGTGTGAAATAGTGGGTACTTTAAGAATTTTTATAAAGAGCTAAGAAATTAGTTGACTCTGACACTGTGGGTGTTACACACACTAGTATGCATACGCAAACACATACGCACACACAACCCTGTCCAAAGATCATGAGGAGAGATCAGCGCAATAGCTGAAATCCCGCAGTTGCCCAAATATGTGGACACTTTCATGTCTCCAAGTAATCATCCATCTTACAAAAATACATGAAGTGACATCATTTCCAACAATGTCCTTGGAAGGTAGGTATACTACAGCCTTTAGGCCAATGAAGAAATAAGCACTAATTCACCAGAGTCTATGCATGAAGCCATCACTGTAATTGAAATCATTTGTGGAAAACCAATAATGCACATGGATACATGTCAGAAGATCTTCGAACATACACTTTACATTTTCAATAAATGCTGTACATTTCCTCACCTGACAGGGTGTAACTGCTGATCTTTGGAAGAGCAGCGTTGAGTCATACCAAAATTAGTGACTTCCAGGAAGCATTGGTGACTTGCATTATTTGGAACAGAGCATTTAACAGACACAGAAACAGGAAATATTTGGAAACCACATCAGCGGCCACACACACAAATACACCCACAGTGTGACTTAGTTCCATGAGTATTCAGTATTCTGGTGTCAGTGAAAGTATGGGCTTTCAGCTAAGTGAAGTTCTTTTTAGTAGCTCCAGTTTTTAATAATCACCAGGAAACTGGATTGTTTGCCATCTTTCACTGATTGTAATTGGGATAATGGTTAATTTTAGCCCATAATATTACATATAGGACTCTGAATTGCATAGATAAAGTAACTTCTTTTATAAACAATCTTACATGGTTGAAGTTCTGCCAGGAAAAATCAACTTATATTCTCCCCATGTTTCATGGCTTTCTAGAGAAGAAACCATTATTTAGCTCACAACAATGTATTTAAAACTGGGAAATATTTAAAAATATATTGTGCCCATTCTAAGACCACCTCAGTCATTATGTTCAGTATCTAGAAAATATGTCCCACTGCAGCAATTGAGTATATATTTCAGAGGATACCTCCTTTCCTAGCATCATACTTCAATGTGAGTAACACTCATTTGGCCTTAATGATGAGGTAGGATGAATTTCATAGAAATATGTAACTCTGATACTAGAAACAACTTGGGTAATATGTTGAATATCTGGCAACAGGTTCCAATCATTGATCTCAGTACATATGTCACAAGATAACTCCCCATCACTCCTGGTTTTGATAAGGAGAAAATTTCATGTTTGTTCATAACTTCATTTTATTATTTAATTTCATAGAATCAAGTAAGCCCCATTCTACTACCCACATAGTTTGATGGTTGATGTCAGTCCAGCCCTTCAATTCCTGGCATACACTGTGCATTTCTCTGGATTTTTCCCCACCTATCTGCATTTTTAAATTTGAGACTAATTGCTTTCAGCCCATAATTTCCCATTATGGTGAGTTTCATGGAATTCAGTTACTTATGTTTAAAAACCAACATCTTTAGAAGGTTTGCTCTCTGGTGTTCCATCAAGTCTTGGAATAGAGGGTACATTTCACAAGGTACTTCCCAGCTAGCCTCCCTTTTAAAATTTGATAAAATTCAGATCACACTTACCTCATAATGCGTAGGTATTCCATTGAGTTCAATAGAAACATGAAATTCCCGTTTAAATTCATAGTAATAGGAAGGTTGAAAATTTCGCAGTTAGTTCAGCTATTAGGCTTCAGGAAGACGTTCACAGGATTTCTCCACTACTGTGGCTGGTATTTTTCGAGTAGAAATATTACTGTTAGTGCATGATGCTGTCTTTATTAATCAGAATTTCCTACAAAAATACTTACCATTCTAAAATGAAATAAGTTTGAAGACTGAATGTCTGACACTACCTTGAAGTGCTGTATTTTACTGTGCATTGCAAAGGATTACTCCCCATCTTGGACCATTTTGAATTAAAAAAAAACAGTACTCATTTTGCTCCTACTGAGATATATATACGTACATATATATGTTGCACATATGTATATATATACATATATATGTGTGTATATTATTCCAAATTTCATAGAAAAAAGAAACTCGAAATTTACAACCAACTTAATGAGATGATTAAAGGTCTGCTAGGAATTTTTTGTCTTCCTCTTATGTCATAGCATTTCTCCCATCTTTCCCGGTTTTCCTTTGTAATAAACATTCATTTAACTCAAAATTCAGTATCTACTCTTGTAATTTTCATAGAAACGTGTCATTCTAAAAGAACAGAAAGTAATTATAGGTATTATTAGATTGAAGATTGAATGTCCGACACTACCTTGAAGTCCCGGATTTTACTCTGCATTTCAAAGGATTACTCCCCATCTAGTACCATTTTTAATTTTAAAAAAATGCTCATTTTTGCTCCTTGTCAAATATATATATGTACATACATATGTTGTATATATGTATATATATATGTATATAATTCCAAATTTCATAGAAAACCTATCTCAAAATTTAAAATCAACTTAATCAGATTATTAAAGGGCTGCTATGAGTTTTTTGTCTTCCTCTCTATGTCATAGTATTTCTCCCATCTTCCCAGGTTTTCCTTAGGAATAACCATTTATTTCACTCACAATTCAGTATTTAGTGTAGTAATTTTCATTGAAACGTTCAATTCTAAAAGAACAGAAACTGCTTATAAGTATCAATCTCTTGAACAAGATGAAAGCCTGGAACTCACTCAGTAAGTCACAGAATTATTTCATATCTACTGGATTTCTAAGATTGAAATATTGCCTTATGCCAAAATTCATAGAAATTTGAACACCAGGAAACACAGCTTACTCAGGGCAATTTCCTCTAACATTCATTTCCTTGGTCAATGTACCCTGATGGCTCAAGAACAAGTGATGTCAGATCAACAGGTGACTGGAACTCCATGTAATCTCATTCCTGCCTTGCGTGTCTGCTATTATCAAACCGTGACATCATGTGTTCAGGGTGAGACCCTGAAATCATGACAGCCGATGCACCAAAGTGAGATGAGGAGAGGTGTGTTCTGCTTGGTGAGCTCCAGACCCAAGTTGCACAAAGGCCTGTGGACAATTGAAACCATGGGGCAAGTTAGCTTGGGCTAGCAGTGGTTTTGGAATTCCCCAATTTTGATGAGCTCACGTCTACCATGTTCTGTTGCTGTCCCTGTCTCCGTTTTCCTCAGGCCACACTTAACTGAGAAAAGGTCCACATAAAGCAGGGGCACTTTCTTCCAGCTTCTTCCATTGACTGGCTTGGCTGCCATAGCAACAGGCCAGGCAGGAGCTGCCTATGGACATTCCCAGTTCCTGGTGATGTGTGCTCACTGTGACATCACAACCAAGACTTTGCTGATTGATCAGACTGCCTAAGACCTCCCGCTAAGGCCCCTCCCTCTCCACACACAGGCCACTTTGGTGCCAGTAACAGGCAGAATCTTCTTTTGTGACGATGGCTCATCTCCTCCAGTTAACTTCCTCACTTTATCAAGGTTCAACTGAGATGACATTCCTTTCCTGGTCAATATAACTACCCATGTGGAGGCTGCACTTTGGAGGATAAGAAGCATTTCTAATGGTGAGTACAAAATACCCCAAGCCCTTTGCAGTGCAATCAGAATGTCCCATACCATTGGATGAGGAAATTTCTCTCCCAGACCTACATCTCCCATAATTGGGTGCATATTCCCTTGTGGGAATGCAAAATATAGCACACTGGAAACCAGGGGGTTGTAATTCCAGGGGTTTTTTTTCCTAACTTCATCAAAACCCAGAAATTCTTTCAGGGGCTGGCAAGAGCATCAAAGTGACCAATGTACTCATTTTATGTCGACCAAGAAATTAATGTACTTTGATCTGAGGACTATAGAGGAACACACAAGGTATACTCAATGAATACTTCATACTCCCTATTCAGTGTAATTGTTATCATCTCTACTGTGAACAGAATCTTTCAGGAACCCCAGAACTTGTGGAGAACCATGAAGCACTTTGAAAGGACATTCAATTCTGCAAAGAATCTCTGGAGTACTAAAGAGCACACGTTTTCCTCATAGAACTGAACCCACAGAGTCAGTGTGACTCAAGGCTGCACCTCAAAGTGACTTCAAGGCTTGAACATACATTCTGAAAATGGAGAATTCCAATTTGAACTGGAAAAATCACACGCACACACACACACACACACACACACACAAATTGCTGAAGTACTGTTCGTTATCTACTAGCAAATTTCTTAACTTCCATCTAGTGAATTACAACCTTGAACACACCAGAAGTCACTGAACCCCAGTACACCTGGTGCACTCCATCAATTCCCACAATCCAAATGAGAGGGTTTCTTTCAAGGATTCTTATACATACCTAAACAATGGATATACTCAATGAGTGTGAAATAGTGGGTACTTTAAGAATTTTTATAAAGAGCTAAGAAATTAGTTGACTCTGACACTGTGGGTGTTACACACACTAGTATGCATACGCAAACACATACGCACACACAACCCTGTCCAAAGATCATGAGGAGAGATCAGCGCAATAGCTGAAATCCCGCAGTTGCCCAAATATGTGGACACTTTCATGTCTCCAAGTAATCATCCATCTTACAAAAATACATGAAGTGACATCATTTCCAACAATGTCCTTGGAAGGTAGGTATACTACAGCCTTTAGGCCAATGAAGAAATAAGCACTAATTCACCAGAGTCTATGCATGAAGCCATCACTGTAATTGAAATCATTTGTGGAAAACCAATAATGCACATGGATACATGTCAGAAGATCTTCGAACATACACTTTACATTTTCAATAAATGCTGTACATTTCCTCACCTGACAGGGTGTAACTGCTGATCTTTGGAAGAGCAGCGTTGAGTCATACCAAAATTAGTGACTTCCAGGAAGCATTGGTGACTTGCATTATTTGGAACAGAGCATTTAACAGACACAGAAACAGGAAATATTTGGAAACCACATCAGCGGCCACACACACAAATACACCCACAGTGTGACTTAGTTCCATGAGTATTCAGTATTCTGGTGTCAGTGAAAGTATGGGCTTTCAGCTAAGTGAAGTTCTTTTTAGTAGCTCCAGTTTTTAATAATCACCAGGAAACTGGATTGTTTGCCATCTTTCACTGATTGTAATTGGGATAATGGTTAATTTTAGCCCATAATATTACATATAGGACTCTGAATTGCATAGATAAAGTAACTTCTTTTATAAACAATCTTACATGGTTGAAGTTCTGCCAGGAAAAATCAACTTATATTCTCCCCATGTTTCATGGCTTTCTAGAGAAGAAACCATTATTTAGCTCACAACAATGTATTTAAAACTGGGAAATATTTAAAAATATATTGTGCCCATTCTAAGACCACCTCAGTCATTATGTTCAGTATCTAGAAAATATGTCCCACTGCAGCAATTGAGTATATATTTCAGAGGATACCTCCTTTCCTAGCATCATACTTCAATGTGAGTAACACTCATTTGGCCTTAATGATGAGGTAGGATGAATTTCATAGAAATATGTAACTCTGATACTAGAAACAACTTGGGTAATATGTTGAATATCTGGCAACAGGTTCCAATCATTGATCTCAGTACATATGTCACAAGATAACTCCCCATCACTCCTGGTTTTGATAAGGAGAAAATTTCATGTTTGTTCATAACTTCATTTTATTATTTAATTTCATAGAATCAAGTAAGCCCCATTCTACTACCCACATAGTTTGATGGTTGATGTCAGTCCAGCCCTTCAATTCCTGGCATACACTGTGCATTTCTCTGGATTTTTCCCCACCTATCTGCATTTTTAAATTTGAGACTAATTGCTTTCAGCCCATAATTTCCCATTATGGTGAGTTTCATGGAATTCAGTTACTTATGTTTAAAAACCAACATCTTTAGAAGGTTTGCTCTCTGGTGTTCCATCAAGTCTTGGAATAGAGGGTACATTTCACAAGGTACTTCCCAGCTAGCCTCCCTTTTAAAATTTGATAAAATTCAGATCACACTTACCTCATAATGCGTAGGTATTCCATTGAGTTCAATAGAAACATGAAATTCCCGTTTAAATTCATAGTAATAGGAAGGTTGAAAATTTCGCAGTTAGTTCAGCTATTAGGCTTCAGGAAGACGTTCACAGGATTTCTCCACTACTGTGGCTGGTATTTTTCGAGTAGAAATATTACTGTTAGTGCATGATGCTGTCTTTATTAATCAGAATTTCCTACAAAAATACTTACCATTCTAAAATGAAATAAGTTTGAAGACTGAATGTCTGACACTACCTTGAAGTGCTGTATTTTACTGTGCATTGCAAAGGATTACTCCCCATCTTGGACCATTTTGAATTAAAAAAAAACAGTACTCATTTTGCTCCTACTGAGATATATATACGTACATATATATGTTGCACATATGTATATATATACATATATATGTGTGTATATTATTCCAAATTTCATAGAAAAAAGAAACTCGAAATTTACAACCAACTTAATGAGATGATTAAAGGTCTGCTAGGAATTTTTTGTCTTCCTCTTATGTCATAGCATTTCTCCCATCTTTCCCGGTTTTCCTTTGTAATAAACATTCATTTAACTCAAAATTCAGTATCTACTCTTGTAATTTTCATAGAAACGTGTCATTCTAAAAGAACAGAAAGTAATTATAGGTATTATTAGATTGAAGATTGAATGTCCGACACTACCTTGAAGTCCCGGATTTTACTCTGCATTTCAAAGGATTACTCCCCATCTAGTACCATTTTTAATTTTAAAAAAATGCTCATTTTTGCTCCTTGTCAAATATATATATGTACATACATATGTTGTATATATGTATATATATATGTATATAATTCCAAATTTCATAGAAAACCTATCTCAAAATTTAAAATCAACTTAATCAGATTATTAAAGGGCTGCTATGAGTTTTTTGTCTTCCTCTCTATGTCATAGTATTTCTCCCATCTTCCCAGGTTTTCCTTAGGAATAACCATTTATTTCACTCACAATTCAGTATTTAGTGTAGTAATTTTCATTGAAACGTTCAATTCTAAAAGAACAGAAACTGCTTATAAGTATCAATCTCTTGAACAAGATGAAAGCCTGGAACTCACTCAGTAAGTCACAGAATTATTTCATATCTACTGGATTTCTAAGATTGAAATATTGCCTTATGCCAAAATTCATAGAAATTTGAACACCAGGAAACACAGCTTACTCAGGGCAATTTCCTCTAACATTCATTTCCTTGGTCAATGTACCCTGATGGCTCAAGAACAAGTGATGTCAGATCAACAGGTGACTGGAACTCCATGTAATCTCATTCCTGCCTTGCGTGTCTGCTATTATCAAACCGTGACATCATGTGTTCAGGGTGAGACCCTGAAATCATGACAGCCGATGCACCAAAGTGAGATGAGGAGAGGTGTGTTCTGCTTGGTGAGCTCCAGACCCAAGTTGCACAAAGGCCTGTGGACAATTGAAACCATGGGGCAAGTTAGCTTGGGCTAGCAGTGGTTTTGGAATTCCCCAATTTTGATGAGCTCACGTCTACCATGTTCTGTTGCTGTCCCTGTCTCCGTTTTCCTCAGGCCACACTTAACTGAGAAAAGGTCCACATAAAGCAGGGGCACTTTCTTCCAGCTTCTTCCATTGACTGGCTTGGCTGCCATAGCAACAGGCCAGGCAGGAGCTGCCTATGGACATTCCCAGTTCCTGGTGATGTGGGCTCACTGTGACATCACAACCAAGACTTTGCTGATTGATCAGACTGCCTAAGACCTCCCGCTAAGGCCCCTCCCTCTCCACACACAGGCCACTTTGGTGCCAGTAACAGGCAGAATCTTCTTTTGTGACGATGGCTCATCTCCTCCAGTTAACTTCCTCACTTTATCAAGGTTCAACTGAGATGACATTCCTTTCCTGGTCAATACAACTACCCATGTGGAGGCTGCACTTTGGAGGATAAGAAGCATTTCTAATGGTGAGTACAAAATACCCCAAGCCCTTTGCAGTGCAATCAGAATGTCCCATACCATTGGATGAGGAAATTTCTCTCCCAGACCTACATCTCCCATAATTGGGTGCATATTCCCTTGTGGGAATGCAAAATATAGCACACTGGAAACCAGGGGGTTGTAATTCCAGGGGTTTTTTTTCCTAACTTCATCAAAACCCAGAAATTCTTTCAGGGGCTGGCAAGAGCATCAAAGTGACCAATGTACTCATTTTATGTCGACCAAGAAATTAATGTACTTTGATCTGAGGACTATAGAGGAACACACAAGGTATACTCAATGAATACTTCATACTCCCTATTCAGTGTAATTGTTATCATCTCTACTGTGAACAGAATCTTTCAGGAACCCCAGAACTTGTGGAGAACCATGAAGCACTTTGAAAGGACATTCAATTCTGCAAAGAATCTCTGGAGTACTAAAGAGCACACGTTTTCCTCATAGAACTGAACCCACAGAGTCAGTGTGACTCAAGGCTGCACCTCAAAGTGACTTCAAGGCTTGAACATACATTCTGAAAATGGAGAATTCCAATTTGAACTGGAAAAATCACACGCACACACACACACACACACACACACACAAATTGCTGAAGTACTGTTCGTTATCTACTAGCAAATTTCTTAACTTCCATCTAGTGAATTACAACCTTGAACACACCAGAAGTCACTGAACCCCAGTACACCTGGTGCACTCCATCAATTCCCACAATCCAAATGAGAGGGTTTCTTTCAAGGATTCTTATACATACCTAAACAATGGATATACTCAATGAGTGTGAAATAGTGGGTACTTTAAGAATTTTTATAAAGAGCTAAGAAATTAGTTGACTCTGACACTGTGGGTGTTACACACACTAGTATGCATACGCAAACACATACGCACACACAACCCTGTCCAAAGATCATGAGGAGAGATCAGCGCAATAGCTGAAATCCCGCAGTTGCCCAAATATGTGGACACTTTCATGTCTCCAAGTAATCATCCATCTTACAAAAATACATGAAGTGACATCATTTCCAACAATGTCCTTGGAAGGTAGGTATACTACAGCCTTTAGGCCAATGAAGAAATAAGCACTAATTCACCAGAGTCTATGCATGAAGCCATCACTGTAATTGAAATCATTTGTGGAAAACCAATAATGCACATGGATACATGTCAGAAGATCTTCGAACATACACTTTACATTTTCAATAAATGCTGTACATTTCCTCACCTGACAGGGTGTAACTGCTGATCTTTGGAAGAGCAGCGTTGAGTCATACCAAAATTAGTGACTTCCAGGAAGCATTGGTGACTTGCATTATTTGGAACAGAGCATTTAACAGACACAGAAACAGGAAATATTTGGAAACCACATCAGCGGCCACACACACAAATACACCCACAGTGTGACTTAGTTCCATGAGTATTCAGTATTCTGGTGTCAGTGAAAGTATGGGCTTTCAGCTAAGTGAAGTTCTTTTTAGTAGCTCCAGTTTTTAATAATCACCAGGAAACTGGATTGTTTGCCATCTTTCACTGATTGTAATTGGGATAATGGTTAATTTTAGCCCATAATATTACATATAGGACTCTGAATTGCATAGATAAAGTAACTTCTTTTATAAACAATCTTACATGGTTGAAGTTCTGCCAGGAAAAATCAACTTATATTCTCCCCATGTTTCATGGCTTTCTAGAGAAGAAACCATTATTTAGCTCACAACAATGTATTTAAAACTGGGAAATATTTAAAAATATATTGTGCCCATTCTAAGACCACCTCAGTCATTATGTTCAGTATCTAGAAAATATGTCCCACTGCAGCAATTGAGTATATATTTCAGAGGATACCTCCTTTCCTAGCATCATACTTCAATGTGAGTAACACTCATTTGGCCTTAATGATGAGGTAGGATGAATTTCATAGAAATATGTAACTCTGATACTAGAAACAACTTGGGTAATATGTTGAATATCTGGCAACAGGTTCCAATCATTGATCTCAGTACATATGTCACAAGATAACTCCCCATCACTCCTGGTTTTGATAAGGAGAAAATTTCATGTTTGTTCATAACTTCATTTTATTATTTAATTTCATAGAATCAAGTAAGCCCCATTCTACTACCCACATAGTTTGATGGTTGATGTCAGTCCAGCCCTTCAATTCCTGGCATACACTGTGCATTTCTCTGGATTTTTCCCCACCTATCTGCATTTTTAAATTTGAGACTAATTGCTTTCAGCCCATAATTTCCCATTATGGTGAGTTTCATGGAATTCAGTTACTTATGTTTAAAAACCAACATCTTTAGAAGGTTTGCTCTCTGGTGTTCCATCAAGTCTTGGAATAGAGGGTACATTTCACAAGGTACTTCCCAGCTAGCCTCCCTTTTAAAATTTGATAAAATTCAGATCACACTTACCTCATAATGCGTAGGTATTCCATTGAGTTCAATAGAAACATGAAATTCCCGTTTAAATTCATAGTAATAGGAAGGTTGAAAATTTCGCAGTTAGTTCAGCTATTAGGCTTCAGGAAGACGTTCACAGGATTTCTCCACTACTGTGGCTGGTATTTTTCGAGTAGAAATATTACTGTTAGTGCATGATGCTGTCTTTATTAATCAGAATTTCCTACAAAAATACTTACCATTCTAAAATGAAATAAGTTTGAAGACTGAATGTCTGACACTACCTTGAAGTGCTGTATTTTACTGTGCATTGCAAAGGATTACTCCCCATCTTGGACCATTTTGAATTAAAAAAAAACAGTACTCATTTTGCTCCTACTGAGATATATATACGTACATATATATGTTGCACATATGTATATATATACATATATATGTGTGTATATTATTCCAAATTTCATAGAAAAAAGAAACTCGAAATTTACAACCAACTTAATGAGATGATTAAAGGTCTGCTAGGAATTTTTTGTCTTCCTCTTATGTCATAGCATTTCTCCCATCTTTCCCGGTTTTCCTTTGTAATAAACATTCATTTAACTCAAAATTCAGTATCTACTCTTGTAATTTTCATAGAAACGTGTCATTCTAAAAGAACAGAAAGTAATTATAGGTATTATTAGATTGAAGATTGAATGTCCGACACTACCTTGAAGTCCCGGATTTTACTCTGCATTTCAAAGGATTACTCCCCATCTAGTACCATTTTTAATTTTAAAAAAATGCTCATTTTTGCTCCTTGTCAAATATATATATGTACATACATATGTTGTATATATGTATATATATATGTATATAATTCCAAATTTCATAGAAAACCTATCTCAAAATTTAAAATCAACTTAATCAGATTATTAAAGGGCTGCTATGAGTTTTTTGTCTTCCTCTCTATGTCATAGTATTTCTCCCATCTTCCCAGGTTTTCCTTAGGAATAACCATTTATTTCACTCACAATTCAGTATTTAGTGTAGTAATTTTCATTGAAACGTTCAATTCTAAAAGAACAGAAACTGCTTATAAGTATCAATCTCTTGAACAAGATGAAAGCCTGGAACTCACTCAGTAAGTCACAGAATTATTTCATATCTACTGGATTTCTAAGATTGAAATATTGCCTTATGCCAAAATTCATAGAAATTTGAACACCAGGAAACACAGCTTACTCAGGGCAATTTCCTCTAACATTCATTTCCTTGGTCAATGTACCCTGATGGCTCAAGAACAAGTGATGTCAGATCAACAGGTGACTGGAACTCCATGTAATCTCATTCCTGCCTTGCGTGTCTGCTATTATCAAACCGTGACATCATGTGTTCAGGGTGAGACCCTGAAATCATGACAGCCGATGCACCAAAGTGAGATGAGGAGAGGTGTGTTCTGCTTGGTGAGCTCCAGACCCAAGTTGCACAAAGGCCTGTGGACAATTGAAACCATGGGGCAAGTTAGCTTGGGCTAGCAGTGGTTTTGGAATTCCCCAATTTTGATGAGCTCACGTCTACCATGTTCTGTTGCTGTCCCTGTCTCCGTTTTCCTCAGGCCACACTTAACTGAGAAAAGGTCCACATAAAGCAGGGGCACTTTCTTCCAGCTTCTTCCATTGACTGGCTTGGCTGCCATAGCAACAGGCCAGGCAGGAGCTGCCTATGGACATTCCCAGTTCCTGGTGATGTGGGCTCACTGTGACATCACAACCAAGACTTTGCTGATTGATCAGACTGCCTAAGACCTCCCGCTAAGGCCCCTCCCTCTCCACACACAGGCCACTTTGGTGCCAGTAACAGGCAGAATCTTCTTTTGTGACGATGGCTCATCTCCTCCAGTTAACTTCCTCACTTTATCAAGGTTCAACTGAGATGACATTCCTTTCCTGGTCAATACAACTACCCATGTGGAGGCTGCACTTTGGAGGATAAGAAGCATTTCTAATGGTGAGTACAAAATACCCCAAGCCCTTTGCAGTGCAATCAGAATGTCCCATACCATTGGATGAGGAAATTTCTCTCCCAGACCTACATCTCCCATAATTGGGTGCATATTCCCTTGTGGGAATGCAAAATATAGCACACTGGAAACCAGGGGGTTGTAATTCCAGGGGTTTTTTTTCCTAACTTCATCAAAACCCAGAAATTCTTTCAGGGGCTGGCAAGAGCATCAAAGTGACCAATGTACTCATTTTATGTCGACCAAGAAATTAATGTACTTTGATCTGAGGACTATAGAGGAACACACAAGGTATACTCAATGAATACTTCATACTCCCTATTCAGTGTAATTGTTATCATCTCTACTGTGAACAGAATCTTTCAGGAACCCCAGAACTTGTGGAGAACCATGAAGCACTTTGAAAGGACATTCAATTCTGCAAAGAATCTCTGGAGTACTAAAGAGCACACGTTTTCCTCATAGAACTGAACCCACAGAGTCAGTGTGACTCAAGGCTGCACCTCAAAGTGACTTCAAGGCTTGAACATACATTCTGAAAATGGAGAATTCCAATTTGAACTGGAAAAATCACACGCACACACACACACACACACACACAAATTGCTGAAGTACTGTTCGTTATCTACTAGCAAATTTCTTAACTTCCATCTAGTGAATTACAACCTTGAACACACCAGAAGTCACTGAACCCCAGTACACCTGGTGCACTCCATCAATTCCCACAATCCAAATGAGAGGGTTTCTTTCAAGGATTCTTATACATACCTAAACAATGGATATACTCAATGAGTGTGAAATAGTGGGTACTTTAAGAATTTTTATAAAGAGCTAAGAAATTAGTTGACTCTGACACTGTGGGTGTTACACACACTAGTATGCATACGCAAACACATACGCACACACAACCCTGTCCAAAGATCATGAGGAGAGATCAGCGCAATAGCTGAAATCCCGCAGTTGCCCAAATATGTGGACACTTTCATGTCTCCAAGTAATCATCCATCTTACAAAAATACATGAAGTGACATCATTTCCAACAATGTCCTTGGAAGGTAGGTATACTACAGCCTTTAGGCCAATGAAGAAATAAGCACTAATTCACCAGAGTCTATGCATGAAGCCATCACTGTAATTGAAATCATTTGTGGAAAACCAATAATGCACATGGATACATGTCAGAAGATCTTCGAACATACACTTTACATTTTCAATAAATGCTGTACATTTCCTCACCTGACAGGGTGTAACTGCTGATCTTTGGAAGAGCAGCGTTGAGTCATACCAAAATTAGTGACTTCCAGGAAGCATTGGTGACTTGCATTATTTGGAACAGAGCATTTAACAGACACAGAAACAGGAAATATTTGGAAACCACATCAGCGGCCACACACACAAATACACCCACAGTGTGACTTAGTTCCATGAGTATTCAGTATTCTGGTGTCAGTGAAAGTATGGGCTTTCAGCTAAGTGAAGTTCTTTTTAGTAGCTCCAGTTTTTAATAATCACCAGGAAACTGGATTGTTTGCCATCTTTCACTGATTGTAATTGGGATAATGGTTAATTTTAGCCCATAATATTACATATAGGACTCTGAATTGCATAGATAAAGTAACTTCTTTTATAAACAATCTTACATGGTTGAAGTTCTGCCAGGAAAAATCAACTTATATTCTCCCCATGTTTCATGGCTTTCTAGAGAAGAAACCATTATTTAGCTCACAACAATGTATTTAAAACTGGGAAATATTTAAAAATATATTGTGCCCATTCTAAGACCACCTCAGTCATTATGTTCAGTATCTAGAAAATATGTCCCACTGCAGCAATTGAGTATATATTTCAGAGGATACCTCCTTTCCTAGCATCATACTTCAATGTGAGTAACACTCATTTGGCCTTAATGATGAGGTAGGATGAATTTCATAGAAATATGTAACTCTGATACTAGAAACAACTTGGGTAATATGTTGAATATCTGGCAACAGGTTCCAATCATTGATCTCAGTACATATGTCACAAGATAACTCCCCATCACTCCTGGTTTTGATAAGGAGAAAATTTCATGTTTGTTCATAACTTCATTTTATTATTTAATTTCATAGAATCAAGTAAGCCCCATTCTACTACCCACATAGTTTGATGGTTGATGTCAGTCCAGCCCTTCAATTCCTGGCATACACTGTGCATTTCTCTGGATTTTTCCCCACCTATCTGCATTTTTAAATTTGAGAATAATTGCTTTCAGCCCATAATTTCCCATTATGGTGAGTTTCATGGAATTCAGTTACTTATGTTTAAAAACCAACATCTTTAGAAGGTTTGCTCTCTGGTGTTCCATCAAGTCTTGGAATCGAGGGTACATTTCACAAGGTACTTCCCAGCTAGCCTCCCTTTTAAATTTGATAAAATTCAGATCACACTTACCTCATAATGCGTAGGTATTCCATTGAGTTCAATAGAAACATGAAATTCCCGTTTAAATTCATAGTAATAGGAAGGTTGAAAATTTCGCAGTTAGTTCAGCTATTAGGCTTCAGGAAGACGTTCACAGGATTTCTCCACTACTGTGGCTGGTATTTTTCGAGTAGAAATATTACTGTTAGTGCATGATGCTGTCTTTATTAATCAGAATTTCCTACAAAAATACTTACCATTCTAAAATGAAATAAGTTTGAAGACTGAATGTCTGACACTACCTTGAAGTGCTGTATTTTACTGTGCATTGCAAAGGATTACTCCCCATCTTGGACCATTTTGAATTAAAAAAAAACAGTACTCATTTTGCTCCTACTGAGATATATATACGTACATATATATGTTGCACATATGTATATATATACATATATATGTGTGTATATTATTCCAAATTTCATAGAAAAAAGAAACTCGAAATTTACAACCAACTTAATGAGATGATTAAAGGTCTGCTAGGAATTTTTTGTCTTCCTCTTATGTCATAGCATTTCTCCCATCTTTCCCGGTTTTCCTTTGTAATAAACATTCATTTAACTCAAAATTCAGTATCTACTGTTGTAATTTTCATAGAAACGTGTCATTCTAAAAGAACAGAAAGTAATTATAGGTATTATTAGATTGAAGATTGAATGTCCGACACTACCTTGAAGTCCCGGATTTTACTCTGCATTTCAAAGGATTACTCCCCATCTAGTACCATTTTTAATTTTAAAAAAATGCTCATTTTTGCTCCTTGTCAAATATATATATGTACATACATATGTTGTATATATGTATATATATATGTATATAATTCCAAATTTCATAGAAAACCTATCTCAAAATTTAAAATCAACTTAATCAGATTATTAAAGGGCTGCTAAGAGTTTTTTGTCTTCCTCTCTATGTCATAGTATTTCTCCCATCTTCCCAGGTTTTCCTTAGGAATAACCATTTATTTCACTCACAATTCAGTATTTAGTGTAGTAATTTTCATTGAAACGTTCAATTCTAAAAGAACAGAAACTGCTTATAAGTATCAATCTCTTGAACAAGATGAAAGCCTGGAACTCACTCAGTAAGTCACAGAATTATTTCATATCTACTGGATTTCTAAGATTGAAATATTGCCTTATGCCAAAATTCATAGAAATTTGAACACCAGGAAACACAGCTTACTCAGGGCAATTTCCTCTAACATTCATTTCCTTGGTCAATGTACCCTGATGGCTCAAGAACAAGTGATGTCAGATCAACAGGTGACTGGAACTCCATGTAATCTCATTCCTGCCTTGCGTGTCTGCTATTATCAAACCGTGACATCATGTGTTCAGGGTGAGACCCTGAAATCATGACAGCCGATGCACCAAAGTGAGATGAGGAGAGGTGTGTTCTGCTTGGTGAGCTCCAGACCCAAGTTGCACAAAGGCCTGTGGACAATTGAAACCATGGGGCAAGTTAGCTTGGGCTAGCAGTGGTTTTGGAATTCCCCAATTTTGATGAGCTCACGTCTACCATGTTCTGTTGCTGTCCCTGTCTCCGTTTTCCTCAGGCCACACTTAACTGAGAAAAGGTCCACATAAAGCAGGGGCACTTTCTTCCAGCTTCTTCCATTGACTGGCTTGGCTGCCATAGCAACAGGCCAGGCAGGAGCTGCCTATGGACATTCCCAGTTCCTGGTGATGTGGGCTCACTGTGACATCACAACCAAGACTTTGCTGATTGATCAGACTGCCTAAGACCTCCCGCTAAGGCCCCTCCCTCTCCACACACAGGCCACTTTGGTGCCAGTAACAGGCAGAATCTTCTTTTGTGACGATGGCTCATCTCCTCCAGTTAACTTCCTCACTTTATCAAGGTTCAACTGAGATGACATTCCTTTCCTGGTCAATACAACTACCCATGTGGAGGCTGCACTTTGGAGGATAAGAAGCATTTCTAATGGTGAGTACAAAATACCCCAAGCCCTTTGCAGTGCAATCAGAATGTCCCATACCATTGGATGAGGAAATTTCTCTCCCAGACCTACATCTCCCATAATTGGGTGCATATTCCCTTGTGGGAATGCAAAATATAGCACACTGGAAACCAGGGGGTTGTAATTCCAGGGGTTTTTTTTCCTAACTTCATCAAAACCCAGAAATTCTTTCAGGGGCTGGCAAGAGCATCAAAGTGACCAATGTACTCATTTTATGTCAACCAAGAAATTAATGTACTTTGATCTGAGGACTATAGAGGAACACACAAGGTATACTCAATGAATACTTCATACTCCCTATTCAGTGTAATTGTTATCATCTCTACTGTGAACAGAATCTTTCAGGAACCCCAGAACTTGTGGAGAACCATGAAGCACTTTGAAAGGACATTCAATTCTGCAAAGAATCTCTGGAGTACTAAAGAGCACACGTTTTCCTCATAGAACTGAACCCACAGAGTCAGTGTGACTCAAGGCTGCACCTCAAAGTGACTTCAAGGCTTGAACATACATTCTGAAAATGGAGAATTCCAATTTGAACTGGAAAAATCACACGCACACACACACACACACACACACACACACAAATTGCTGAAGTACTGTTCGTTATCTACTAGCAAATTTCTTAACTTCCATCTAGTGAATTACAACCTTGAACACACCAGAAGTCACTGAACCCCAGTACACCTGGTGCACTCCATCAATTCCCACAATCCAAATGAGAGGGTTTCTTTCAAGGATTCTTATACATACCTAAACAATGGATATACTCAATGAGTGTGAAATAGTGGGTACTTTAAGAATTTTTATAAAGAGCTAAGAAATTAGTTGACTCTGACACTGTGGGTGTTACACACACTAGTATGCATACGCAAACACATACGCACACACAACCCTGTCCAAAGATCATGAGGAGAGATCAGCGCAATAGCTGAAATCCCGCAGTTGCCCAAATATGTGGACACTTTCATGTCTCCAAGTAATCATCCATCTTACAAAAATACATGAAGTGACATCATTTCCAACAATGTCCTTGGAAGGTAGGTATACTACAGCCTTTAGGCCAATGAAGAAATAAGCACTAATTCACCAGAGTCTATGCATGAAGCCATCACTGTAATTGAAATCATTTGTTGAAAACCAATAATGCACATGGATACATGTCAGAAGATCTTCGAACATACACTTTACATTTTCAATAAATGCTGTACATTTCCTCACCTGACAGGGTGTAACTGCTGATCTTTGGAAGAGCAGCGTTGAGTCATACCAAAATTAGTGACTTCCAGGAAGCATTGGTGACTTGCATTATTTGGAACAGAGCATTTAACAGACACAGAAACAGGAAATATTTGGAAACCACATCAGCGGCCACACACACAAATACACCCACAGTGTGACTTAGTTCCATGAGTATTCAGTATTCTGGTGTCAGTGAAAGTATGGGCTTTCAGCTAAGTGAAGTTCTTTTTAGTAGCTCCAGTTTTTAATAATCACCAGGAAACTGGATTGTTTGCCATCTTTCACTGATTGTAATTGGGATAATGGTTAATTTTAGCCCATAATATTACATATAGGACTCTGAATTGCATAGATAAAGTAACTTCTTTTATAAACAATCTTACATGGTTGAAGTTCTGCCAGGAAAAATCAACTTATATTCTCCCCATGTTTCATGGCTTTCTAGAGAAGAAACCATTATTTAGCTCACAACAATGTATTTAAAACTGGGAAATATTTAAAAATATATTGTGCCCATTCTAAGACCACCTCAGTCATTATGTTCAGTATCTAGAAAATATGTCCCACTGCAGCAATTGAGTATATATTTCAGAGGATACCTCCTTTCCTAGCATCATACTTCAATGTGAGTAACACTCATTTGGCCTTAATGATGAGGTAGGATGAATTTCATAGAAATATGTAACTCTGATACTAGAAACAACTTGGGTAATATGTTGAATATCTGGCAACAGGTTCCAATCATTGATCTCAGTACATATGTCACAAGATAACTCCCCATCACTCCTGGTTTTGATAAGGAGAAAATTTCATGTTTGTTCATAACTTCATTTTATTATTTAATTTCATAGAATCAAGTAAGCCCCATTCTACTACCCACATAGTTTGATGGTTGATGTCAGTCCAGCCCTTCAATTCCTGGCATACACTGTGCATTTCTCTGGATTTTTCCCCACCTATCTGCATTTTTAAATTTGAGAATAATTGCTTTCAGCCCATAATTTCCCATTATGGTGAGTTTCATGGAATTCAGTTACTTATGTTTAAAAACCAACATCTTTAGAAGGTTTGCTCTCTGGTGTTCCATCAAGTCTTGGAATAGAGGGTACATTTCACAAGGTACTTCCCAGCTAGCCTCCCTTTTAAATTTGATAAAATTCAGATCACACTTACCTCATAATGCGTAGGTATTCCATTGAGTTCAATAGAAACATGAAATTCCCGTTTAAATTCATAGTAATAGGAAGGTTGAAAATTTCGCAGTTAGTTCAGCTATTAGGCTTCAGGAAGACGTTCACAGGATTTCTCCACTACTGTGGCTGGTATTTTTCGAGTAGAAATATTACTGTTAGTGCATGATGCTGTCTTTATTAATCAGAATTTCCTACAAAAATACTTACCATTCTAAAATGAAATAAGTTTGAAGACTGAATGTCTGACACTACCTTGAAGTGCTGTATTTTACTGTGCATTGCAAAGGATTACTCCCCATCTTGGACCATTTTGAATTAAAAAAAAACAGTACTCATTTTGCTCCTACTGAGATATATATACGTACATATATATGTTGCACATATGTATATATATACATATATATGTGTGTATATTATTCCAAATTTCATAGAAAAAAGAAACTCGAAATTTACAACTAACTTAATGAGATGATTAAAGGTCTGCTAGGAATTTTTTGTCTTCCTCTTATGTCATAGCATTTCTCCCATCTTTCCCGGTTTTCCTTTGTAATAAACATTCATTTAACTCAAAATTCAGTATCTACTGTTGTAATTTTCATAGAAACGTGTCATTCTAAAAGAACAGAAAGTAATTATAGGTATTATTAGATTGAAGATTGAATGTCCGACACTACCTTGAAGTCCCGGATTTTACTCTGCATTTCAAAGGATTACTCCCCATCTAGTACCATTTTTAATTTTAAAAAAATGCTCATTTTTGCTCCTTGTCAAATATATATATGTACATACATATGTTGTATATATGTATATATATATGTATATAATTCCAAATTTCATAGAAAACCTATCTCAAAATTTAAAATCAACTTAATCAGATTATTAAAGGGCTGCTATGAGTTTTTTGTCTTCCTCTCTATGTCATAGTATTTCTCCCATCTTCCCAGGTTTTCCTTAGGAATAACCATTTATTTCACTCACAATTCAGTATTTAGTGTAGTAATTTTCATTGAAACGTTCAATTCTAAAAGAACAGAAACTGCTTATAAGTATCAATCTCTTGAACAAGATGAAAGCCTGGAACTCACTCAGTAAGTCACAGAATTATTTCATATCTACTGGATTTCTAAGATTGAAATATTGCCTTATGCCAAAATTCATAGAAATTTGAACACCAGGAAACACAGCTTACTCAGGGCAATTTCCTCTAACATTCATTTCCTTGGTCAATGTACCCTGATGGCTCAAGAACAAGTGATGTCAGATCAACAGGTGACTGGAACTCCATGTAATCTCATTCCTGCCTTGCGTGTCTGCTATTATCAAACCGTGACATCATGTGTTCAGGGTGAGACCCTGAAATCATGACAGCCGATGCACCAAAGTGAGATGAGGAGAGGTGTGTTCTGCTTGGTGAGCTCCAGACCCAAGTTGCACAAAGGCCTGTGGACAATTGAAACCATGGGGCAAGTTAGCTTGGGCTAGCAGTGGTTTTGGAATTCCCCAATTTTGATGAGCTCACGTCTACCATGTTCTGTTGCTGTCCCTGTCTCCGTTTTCCTCAGGCCACACTTAACTGAGAAAAGGTCCACATAAAGCAGGGGCACTTTCTTCCAGCTTCTTCCATTGACTGGCTTGGCTGCCATAGCAACAGGCCAGGCAGGAGCTGCCTATGGACATTCCCAGTTCCTGGTGATGTGGGCTCACTGTGACATCACAACCAAGACTTTGCTGATTGATCAGACTGCCTAAGACCTCCCGCTAAGGCCCCTCCCTCTCCACACACAGGCCACTTTGGTGCCAGTAACAGGCAGAATCTTCTTTTGTGACGATGGCTCATCTCCTCCAGTTAACTTCCTCACTTTATCAAGGTTCAACTGAGATGACATTCCTTTCCTGGTCAATACAACTACCCATGTGGAGGCTGCACTTTGGAGGATAAGAAGCATTTCTAATGGTGAGTACAAAATACCCCAAGCCCTTTGCAGTGCAATCAGAATGTCCCATACCATTGGATGAGGAAATTTCTCTCCCAGACCTACATCTCCCATAATTGGGTGCATATTCCCTTGTGGGAATGCAAAATATAGCACACTGGAAACCAGGGGGTTGTAATTCCAGGGGTTTTTTTTCCTAACTTCATCAAAACCCAGAAATTCTTTCAGGGGCTGGCAAGAGCATCAAAGTGACCAATGTACTCATTTTATGTCGACCAAGAAATTAATGTACTTTGATCTGAGGACTATAGAGGAACACACAAGGTATACTCAATGAATACTTCATACTCCCTATTCAGTGTAATTGTTATCATCTCTACTGTGAACAGAATCTTTCAGGAACCCCAGAACTTGTGGAGAACCATGAAGCACTTTGAAAGGACATTCAATTCTGCAAAGAATCTCTGGAGTACTAAAGAGCACACGTTTTCCTCATAGAACTGAACCCACAGAGTCAGTGTGACTCAAGGCTGCACCTCAAAGTGACTTCAAGGCTTGAACATACATTCTGAAAATGGAGAATTCCAATTTGAACTGGAAAAATCACACGCACACACACACACACACACACACAAATTGCTGAAGTACTGTTCGTTATCTACTAGCAAATTTCTTAACTTCCATCTAGTGAATTACAACCTTGAACACACCAGAAGTCACTGAACCCCAGTACACCTGGTGCACTCCATCAATTCCCACAATCCAAATGAGAGGGTTTCTTTCAAGGATTCTTATACATACCTAAACAATGGATATACTCAATGAGTGTGAAATAGTGGGTACTTTAAGAATTTTTATAAAGAGCTAAGAAATTAGTTGACTCTGACACTGTGGGTGTTACACACACTAGTATGCATACGCAAACACATACGCACACACAACCCTGTCCAAAGATCATGAGGAGAGATCAGCGCAATAGCTGAAATCCCGCAGTTGCCCAAATATGTGGACACTTTCATGTCTCCAAGTAATCATCCATCTTACAAAAATACATGAAGTGACATCATTTCCAACAATGTCCTTGGAAGGTAGGTATACTACAGCCTTTAGGCCAATGAAGAAATAAGCACTAATTCACCAGAGTCTATGCATGAAGCCATCACTGTAATTGAAATCATTTGTGGAAAACCAATAATGCACATGGATACATGTCAGAAGATCTTCGAACATACACTTTACATTTTCAATAAATGCTGTACATTTCCTCACCTGACAGGGTGTAACTGCTGATCTTTGGAAGAGCAGCGTTGAGTCATACCAAAATTAGTGACTTCCAGGAAGCATTGGTGACTTGCATTATTTGGAACAGAGCATTTAACAGACACAGAAACAGGAAATATTTGGAAACCACATCAGCGGCCACACACACAAATACACCCACAGTGTGACTTAGTTCCATGAGTATTCAGTATTCTGGTGTCAGTGAAAGTATGGGCTTTCAGCTAAGTGAAGTTCTTTTTAGTAGCTCCAGTTTTTAATAATCACCAGGAAACTGGATTGTTTGCCATCTTTCACTGATTGTAATTGGGATAATGGTTAATTTTAGCCCATAATATTACATATAGGACTCTGAATTGCATAGATAAAGTAACTTCTTTTATAAACAATCTTACATGGTTGAAGTTCTGCCAGGAAAAATCAACTTATATTCTCCCCATGTTTCATGGCTTTCTAGAGAAGAAACCATTATTTAGCTCACAACAATGTATTTAAAACTGGGAAATATTTAAAAATATATTGTGCCCATTCTAAGACCACCTCAGTCATTATGTTCAGTATCTAGAAAATATGTCCCACTGCAGCAATTGAGTATATATTTCAGAGGATACCTCCTTTCCTAGCATCATACTTCAATGTGAGTAACACTCATTTGGCCTTAATGATGAGGTAGGATGAATTTCATAGAAATATGTAACTCTGATACTAGAAACAACTTGGGTAATATGTTGAATATCTGGCAACAGGTTCCAATCATTGATCTCAGTACATATGTCACAAGATAACTCCCCATCACTCCTGGTTTTGATAAGGAGAAAATTTCATGTTTGTTCATAACTTCATTTTATTATTTAATTTCATAGAATCAAGTAAGCCCCATTCTACTACCCACATAGTTTGATGGTTGATGTCAGTCCAGCCCTTCAATTCCTGGCATACACTGTGCATTTCTCTGGATTTTTCCCCACCTATCTGCATTTTTAAATTTGAGAATAATTGCTTTCAGCCCATAATTTCCCATTATGGTGAGTTTCATGGAATTCAGTTACTTATGTTTAAAAACCAACATCTTTAGAAGGTTTGCTCTCTGGTGTTCCATCAAGTCTTGGAATAGAGGGTACATTTCACAAGGTACTTCCCAGCTAGCCTCCCTTTTAAATTTGATAAAATTCAGATCACACTTACCTCATAATGCGTAGGTATTCCATTGAGTTCAATAGAAACATGAAATTCCCGTTTAAATTCATAGTAATAGGAAGGTTGAAAATTTCGCAGTTAGTTCAGCTATTAGGCTTCAGGAAGACGTTCACAGGATTTCTCCACTACTGTGGCTGGTATTTTTCGAGTAGAAATATTACTGTTAGTGCATGATGCTGTCTTTATTAATCAGAATTTCCTACAAAAATACTTACCATTCTAAAATGAAATAAGTTTGAAGACTGAATGTCTGACACTACCTTGAAGTGCTGTATTTTACTGTGCATTGCAAAGGATTACTCCCCATCTTGGACCATTTTGAATTAAAAAAAAACAGTACTCATTTTGCTCCTACTGAGATATATATACGTACATATATATGTTGCACATATGTATATATATACATATATATGTGTGTATATTATTCCAAATTTCATAGAAAAAAGAAACTCGAAATTTACAACTAACTTAATGAGATGATTAAAGGTCTGCTAGGAATTTTTTGTCTTCCTCTTATGTCATAGCATTTCTCCCATCTTTCCCGGTTTTCCTTTGTAATAAACATTCATTTAACTCAAAATTCAGTATCTACTGTTGTAATTTTCATAGAAACGTGTCATTCTAAAAGAACAGAAAGTAATTATAGGTATTATTAGATTGAAGATTGAATGTCCGACACTACCTTGAAGTCCCGGATTTTACTCTGCATTTCAAAGGATTACTCCCCATCTAGTACCATTTTTAATTTTAAAAAAATGCTCATTTTTGCTCCTTGTCAAATATATATATGTACATACATATGTTGTATATATGTATATATATATGTATATAATTCCAAATTTCATAGAAAACCTATCTCAAAATTTAAAATCAACTTAATCAGATTATTAAAGGGCTGCTATGAGTTTTTTGTCTTCCTCTCTATGTCATAGTATTTCTCCCATCTTCCCAGGTTTTCCTTAGG
This sequence comes from Castor canadensis, assembly GCF_047511655.1. Lineage (NCBI taxonomy): Eukaryota > Metazoa > Chordata > Mammalia > Rodentia > Castoridae > Castor > Castor canadensis. The sequence goes on from NC_133395.1 coordinate 90,429,252, forward strand.
AATAACCATTTATTTCACTCACAATTCAGTATTTAGTGTAGTAATTTTCATTGAAACGTTCAATTCTAAAAGAACAGAAACTGCTTATAAGTATCAATCTCTTGAACAAGATGAAAGCCTGGAACTCACTCAGTAAGTCACAGAATTATTTCATATCTACTGGATTTCTAAGATTGAAATATTGCCTTATGCCAAAATTCATAGAAATTTGAACACCAGGAAACACAGCTTACTCAGGGCAATTTCCTCTAACATTCATTTCCTTGGTCAATGTACCCTGATGGCTCAAGAACAAGTGATGTCAGATCAACAGGTGACTGGAACTCCATGTAATCTCATTCCTGCCTTGCGTGTCTGCTATTATCAAACCGTGACATCATGTGTTCAGGGTGAGACCCTGAAATCATGACAGCCGATGCACCAAAGTGAGATGAGGAGAGGTGTGTTCTGCTTGGTGAGCTCCAGACCCAAGTTGCACAAAGGCCTGTGGACAATTGAAACCATGGGGCAAGTTAGCTTGGGCTAGCAGTGGTTTTGGAATTCCCCAATTTTGATGAGCTCACGTCTACCATGTTCTGTTGCTGTCCCTGTCTCCGTTTTCCTCAGGCCACACTTAACTGAGAAAAGGTCCACATAAAGCAGGGGCACTTTCTTCCAGCTTCTTCCATTGACTGGCTTGGCTGCCATAGCAACAGGCCAGGCAGGAGCTGCCTATGGACATTCCCAGTTCCTGGTGATGTGGGCTCACTGTGACATCACAACCAAGACTTTGCTGATTGATCAGACTGCCTAAGACCTCCCGCTAAGGCCCCTCCCTCTCCACACACAGGCCACTTTGGTGCCAGTAACAGGCAGAATCTTCTTTTGTGACGATGGCTCATCTCCTCCAGTTAACTTCCTCACTTTATCAAGGTTCAACTGAGATGACATTCCTTTCCTGGTCAATACAACTACCCATGTGGAGGCTGCACTTTGGAGGATAAGAAGCATTTCTAATGGTGAGTACAAAATACCCCAAGCCCTTTGCAGTGCAATCAGAATGTCCCATACCATTGGATGAGGAAATTTCTCTCCCAGACCTACATCTCCCATAATTGGGTGCATATTCCCTTGTGGGAATGCAAAATATAGCACACTGGAAACCAGGGGGTTGTAATTCCAGGGGTTTTTTTTCCTAACTTCATCAAAACCCAGAAATTCTTTCAGGGGCTGGCAAGAGCATCAAAGTGACCAATGTACTCATTTTATGTCGACCAAGAAATTAATGTACTTTGATCTGAGGACTATAGAGGAACACACAAGGTATACTCAATGAATACTTCATACTCCCTATTCAGTGTAATTGTTATCATCTCTACTGTGAACAGAATCTTTCAGGAACCCCAGAACTTGTGGAGAACCATGAAGCACTTTGAAAGGACATTCAATTCTGCAAAGAATCTCTGGAGTACTAAAGAGCACACGTTTTCCTCATAGAACTGAACCCACAGAGTCAGTGTGACTCAAGGCTGCACCTCAAAGTGACTTCAAGGCTTGAACATACATTCTGAAAATGGAGAATTCCAATTTGAACTGGAAAAATCACACGCACACACACACACACACACACACAAATTGCTGAAGTACTGTTCGTTATCTACTAGCAAATTTCTTAACTTCCATCTAGTGAATTACAACCTTGAACACACCAGAAGTCACTGAACCCCAGTACACCTGGTGCACTCCATCAATTCCCACAATCCAAATGAGAGGGTTTCTTTCAAGGATTCTTATACATACCTAAACAATGGATATACTCAATGAGTGTGAAATAGTGGGTACTTTAAGAATTTTTATAAAGAGCTAAGAAATTAGTTGACTCTGACACTGTGGGTGTTACACACACTAGTATGCATACGCAAACACATACGCACACACAACCCTGTCCAAAGATCATGAGGAGAGATCAGCGCAATAGCTGAAATCCCGCAGTTGCCCAAATATGTGGACACTTTCATGTCTCCAAGTAATCATCCATCTTACAAAAATACATGAAGTGACATCATTTCCAACAATGTCCTTGGAAGGTAGGTATACTACAGCCTTTAGGCCAATGAAGAAATAAGCACTAATTCACCAGAGTCTATGCATGAAGCCATCACTGTAATTGAAATCATTTGTGGAAAACCAATAATGCACATGGATACATGTCAGAAGATCTTCGAACATACACTTTACATTTTCAATAAATGCTTTACATTTCCTCACCTGACAGGGTGTAACTGCTGATCTTTGGAAGAGCAGCGTTGAGTCATACCAAAATTAGTGACTTCCAGGAAGCATTGGTGACTTGCATTATTTGGAACAGAGCATTTAACAGACACAGAAACAGGAAATATTTGGAAACCACATCAGCGGCCACACACACAAATACACCCACAGTGTGACTTAGTTCCATGAGTATTCAGTATTCTGGTGTCAGTGAAAGTATGGGCTTTCAGCTAAGTGAAGTTCTTTTTAGTAGCTCCAGTTTTTAATAATCACCAGGAAACTGGATTGTTTGCCATCTTTCACTGATTGTAATTGGGATAATGGTTAATTTTAGCCCATAATATTACATATAGGACTCTGAATTGCATAGATAAAGTAACTTCTTTTATAAACAATCTTACATGGTTGAAGTTCTGCCAGGAAAAATCAACTTATATTCTCCCCATGTTTCATGGCTTTCTAGAGAAGAAACCATTATTTAGCTCACAACAATGTATTTAAAACTGGGAAATATTTAAAAATATATTGTGCCCATTCTAAGACCACCTCAGTCATTATGTTCAGTATCTAGAAAATATGTCCCACTGCAGCAATTGAGTATATATTTCAGAGGATACCTCCTTTCCTAGCATCATACTTCAATGTGAGTAACACTCATTTGGCCTTAATGATGAGGTAGGATGAATTTCATAGAAATATGTAACTCTGATACTAGAAACAACTTGGGTAATATGTTGAATATCTGGCAACAGGTTCCAATCATTGATCTCAGTACATATGTCACAAGATAACTCCCCATCACTCCTGGTTTTGATAAGGAGAAAATTTCATGTTTGTTCATAACTTCATTTTATTATTTAATTTCATAGAATCAAGTAAGCCCCATTCTACTACCCACATAGTTTGATGGTTGATGTCAGTCCAGCCCTTCAATTCCTGGCATACACTGTGCATTTCTCTGGATTTTTCCCCACCTATCTGCATTTTTAAATTTGAGAATAATTGCTTTCAGCCCATAATTTCCCATTATGGTGAGTTTCATGGAATTCAGTTACTTATGTTTAAAAACCAACATCTTTAGAAGGTTTGCTCTCTGGTGTTCCATCAAGTCTTGGAATAGAGGGTACATTTCACAAGGTACTTCCCAGCTAGCCTCCCTTTTAAATTTGATAAAATTCAGATCACACTTACCTCATAATGCGTAGGTATTCCATTGAGTTCAATAGAAACATGAAATTCCCGTTTAAATTCATAGTAATAGGAAGGTTGAAAATTTCGCAGTTAGTTCAGCTATTAGGCTTCAGGAAGACGTTCACAGGATTTCTCCACTACTGTGGCTGGTATTTTTCGAGTAGAAATATTACTGTTAGTGCATGATGCTGTCTTTATTAATCAGAATTTCCTACAAAAATACTTACCATTCTAAAATGAAATAAGTTTGAAGACTGAATGTCTGACACTACCTTGAAGTGCTGTATTTTACTGTGCATTGCAAAGGATTACTCCCCATCTTGGACCATTTTGAATTAAAAAAAAACAGTACTCATTTTGCTCCTACTGAGATATATATACGTACATATATATGTTGCACATATGTATATATATACATATATATGTGTGTATATTATTCCAAATTTCATAGAAAAAAGAAACTCGAAATTTACAACTAACTTAATGAGATGATTAAAGGTCTGCTAGGAATTTTTTGTCTTCCTCTTATGTCATAGCATTTCTCCCATCTTTCCCGGTTTTCCTTTGTAATAAACATTCATTTAACTCAAAATTCAGTATCTACTGTTGTAATTTTCATAGAAACGTGTCATTCTAAAAGAACAGAAAGTAATTATAGGTATTATTAGATTGAAGATTGAATGTCCGACACTACCTTGAAGTCCCGGATTTTACTCTGCATTTCAAAGGATTACTCCCCATCTAGTACCATTTTTAATTTTAAAAAAATGCTCATTTTTGCTCCTTGTCAAATATATATATGTACATACATATGTTGTATATATGTATATATATATGTATATAATTCCAAATTTCATAGAAAACCTATCTCAAAATTTAAAATCAACTTAATCAGATTATTAAAGGGCTGCTATGAGTTTTTTGTCTTCCTCTCTATGTCATAGTATTTCTCCCATCTTCCCAGGTTTTCCTTAGGAATAACCATTTATTTCACTCACAATTCAGTATTTAGTGTAGTAATTTTCATTGAAACGTTCAATTCTAAAAGAACAGAAACTGCTTATAAGTATCAATCTCTTGAACAAGATGAAAGCCTGGAACTCACTCAGTAAGTCACAGAATTATTTCATATCTACTGGATTTCTAAGATTGAAATATTGCCTTATGCCAAAATTCATAGAAATTTGAACACCAGGAAACACAGCTTACTCAGGGCAATTTCCTCTAACATTCATTTCCTTGGTCAATGTACCCTGATGGCTCAAGAACAAGTGATGTCAGATCAACAGGTGACTGGAACTCCATGTAATCTCATTCCTGCCTTGCGTGTCTGCTATTATCAAACCGTGACATCATGTGTTCAGGGTGAGACCCTGAAATCATGACAGCCGATGCACCAAAGTGAGATGAGGAGAGGTGTGTTCTGCTTGGTGAGCTCCAGACCCAAGTTGCACAAAGGCCTGTGGACAATTGAAACCATGGGGCAAGTTAGCTTGGGCTAGCAGTGGTTTTGGAATTCCCCAATTTTGATGAGCTCACGTCTACCATGTTCTGTTGCTGTCCCTGTCTCCGTTTTCCTCAGGCCACACTTAACTGAGAAAAGGTCCACATAAAGCAGGGGCACTTTCTTCCAGCTTCTTCCATTGACTGGCTTGGCTGCCATAGCAACAGGCCAGGCAGGAGCTGCCTATGGACATTCCCAGTTCCTGGTGATGTGGGCTCACTGTGACATCACAACCAAGACTTTGCTGATTGATCAGACTGCCTAAGACCTCCCGCTAAGGCCCCTCCCTCTCCACACACAGGCCACTTTGGTGCCAGTAACAGGCAGAATCTTCTTTTGTGACGATGGCTCATCTCCTCCAGTTAACTTCCTCACTTTATCAAGGTTCAACTGAGATGACATTCCTTTCCTGGTCAATACAACTACCCATGTGGAGGCTGCACTTTGGAGGATAAGAAGCATTTCTAATGGTGAGTACAAAATACCCCAAGCCCTTTGCAGTGCAATCAGAATGTCCCATACCATTGGATGAGGAAATTTCTCTCCCAGACCTACATCTCCCATAATTGGGTGCATATTCCCTTGTGGGAATGCAAAATATAGCACACTGGAAACCAGGGGGTTGTAATTCCAGGGGTTTTTTTTCCTAACTTCATCAAAACCCAGAAATTCTTTCAGGGGCTGGCAAGAGCATCAAAGTGACCAATGTACTCATTTTATGTCGACCAAGAAATTAATGTACTTTGATCTGAGGACTATAGAGGAACACACAAGGTATACTCAATGAATACTTCATACTCCCTATTCAGTGTAATTGTTATCATCTCTACTGTGAACAGAATCTTTCAGGAACCCCAGAACTTGTGGAGAACCATGAAGCACTTTGAAAGGACATTCAATTCTGCAAAGAATCTCTGGAGTACTAAAGAGCACACGTTTTCCTCATAGAACTGAACCCACAGAGTCAGTGTGACTCAAGGCTGCACCTCAAAGTGACTTCAAGGCTTGAACATACATTCTGAAAATGGAGAATTCCAATTTGAACTGGAAAAATCACACGCACACACACACACACACACACACACAAATTGCTGAAGTACTGTTCGTTATCTACTAGCAAATTTCTTAACTTCCATCTAGTGAATTACAACCTTGAACACACCAGAAGTCACTGAACCCCAGTACACCTGGTGCACTCCATCAATTCCCACAATCCAAATGAGAGGGTTTCTTTCAAGGATTCTTATACATACCTAAACAATGGATATACTCAATGAGTGTGAAATAGTGGGTACTTTAAGAATTTTTATAAAGAGCTAAGAAATTAGTTGACTCTGACACTGTGGGTGTTACACACACTAGTATGCATACGCAAACACATACGCACACACAACCCTGTCCAAAGATCATGAGGAGAGATCAGCGCAATAGCTGAAATCCCGCAGTTGCCCAAATATGTGGACACTTTCATGTCTCCAAGTAATCATCCATCTTACAAAAATACATGAAGTGACATCATTTCCAACAATGTCCTTGGAAGGTAGGTATACTACAGCCTTTAGGCCAATGAAGAAATAAGCACTAATTCACCAGAGTCTATGCATGAAGCCATCACTGTAATTGAAATCATTTGTGGAAAACCAATAATGCACATGGATACATGTCAGAAGATCTTCGAACATACACTTTACATTTTCAATAAATGCTGTACATTTCCTCACCTGACAGGGTGTAACTGCTGATCTTTGGAAGAGCAGCGTTGAGTCATACCAAAATTAGTGACTTCCAGGAAGCATTGGTGACTTGCATTATTTGGAACAGAGCATTTAACAGACACAGAAACAGGAAATATTTGGAAACCACATCAGCGGCCACACACACAAATACACCCACAGTGTGACTTAGTTCCATGAGTATTCAGTATTCTGGTGTCAGTGAAAGTATGGGCTTTCAGCTAAGTGAAGTTCTTTTTAGTAGCTCCAGTTTTTAATAATCACCAGGAAACTGGATTGTTTGCCATCTTTCACTGATTGTAATTGGGATAATGGTTAATTTTAGCCCATAATATTACATATAGGACTCTGAATTGCATAGATAAAGTAACTTCTTTTATAAACAATCTTACATGGTTGAAGTTCTGCCAGGAAAAATCAACTTATATTCTCCCCATGTTTCATGGCTTTCTAGAGAAGAAACCATTATTTAGCTCACAACAATGTATTTAAAACTGGGAAATATTTAAAAATATATTGTGCCCATTCTAAGACCACCTCAGTCATTATGTTCAGTATCTAGAAAATATGTCCCACTGCAGCAATTGAGTATATATTTCAGAGGATACCTCCTTTCCTAGCATCATACTTCAATGTGAGTAACACTCATTTGGCCTTAATGATGAGGTAGGATGAATTTCATAGAAATATGTAACTCTGATACTAGAAACAACTTGGGTAATATGTTGAATATCTGGCAACAGGTTCCAATCATTGATCTCAGTACATATGTCACAAGATAACTCCCCATCACTCCTGGTTTTGATAAGGAGAAAATTTCATGTTTGTTCATAACTTCATTTTATTATTTAATTTCATAGAATCAAGTAAGCCCCATTCTACTACCCACATAGTTTGATGGTTGATGTCAGTCCAGCCCTTCAATTCCTGGCATACACTGTGCATTTCTCTGGATTTTTCCCCACCTATCTGCATTTTTAAATTTGAGAATAATTGCTTTCAGCCCATAATTTCCCATTATGGTGAGTTTCATGGAATTCAGTTACTTATGTTTAAAAACCAACATCTTTAGAAGGTTTGCTCTCTGGTGTTCCATCAAGTCTTGGAATCGAGGGTACATTTCACAAGGTACTTCCCAGCTAGCCTCCCTTTTAAATTTGATAAAATTCAGATCACACTTACCTCATAATGCGTAGGTATTCCATTGAGTTCAATAGAAACATGAAATTCCCGTTTAAATTCATAGTAATAGGAAGGTTGAAAATTTCGCAGTTAGTTCAGCTATTAGGCTTCAGGAAGACGTTCACAGGATTTCTCCACTACTGTGGCTGGTATTTTTCGAGTAGAAATATTACTGTTAGTGCATGATGCTGTCTTTATTAATCAGAATTTCCTACAAAAATACTTACCATTCTAAAATGAAATAAGTTTGAAGACTGAATGTCTGACACTACCTTGAAGTGCTGTATTTTACTGTGCATTGCAAAGGATTACTCCCCATCTTGGACCATTTTGAATTAAAAAAAAACAGTACTCATTTTGCTCCTACTGAGATATATATACGTACATATATATGTTGCACATATGTATATATATACATATATATGTGTGTATATTATTCCAAATTTCATAGAAAAAAGAAACTCGAAATTTACAACCAACTTAATGAGATGATTAAAGGTCTGCTAGGAATTTTTTGTCTTCCTCTTATGTCATAGCATTTCTCCCATCTTTCCCGGTTTTCCTTTGTAATAAACATTCATTTAACTCAAAATTCAGTATCTACTGTTGTAATTTTCATAGAAACGTGTCATTCTAAAAGAACAGAAAGTAATTATAGGTATTATTAGATTGAAGATTGAATGTCCGACACTACCTTGAAGTCCCGGATTTTACTCTGCATTTCAAAGGATTACTCCCCATCTAGTACCATTTTTAATTTTAAAAAAATGCTCATTTTTGCTCCTTGTCAAATATATATATGTACATACATATGTTGTATATATGTATATATATATGTATATAATTCCAAATTTCATAGAAAACCTATCTCAAAATTTAAAATCAACTTAATCAGATTATTAAAGGGCTGCTAAGAGTTTTTTGTCTTCCTCTCTATGTCATAGTATTTCTCCCATCTTCCCAGGTTTTCCTTAGGAATAACCATTTATTTCACTCACAATTCAGTATTTAGTGTAGTAATTTTCATTGAAACGTTCAATTCTAAAAGAACAGAAACTGCTTATAAGTATCAATCTCTTGAACAAGATGAAAGCCTGGAACTCACTCAGTAAGTCACAGAATTATTTCATATCTACTGGATTTCTAAGATTGAAATATTGCCTTATGCCAAAATTCATAGAAATTTGAACACCAGGAAACACAGCTTACTCAGGGCAATTTCCTCTAACATTCATTTCCTTGGTCAATGTACCCTGATGGCTCAAGAACAAGTGATGTCAGATCAACAGGTGACTGGAACTCCATGTAATCTCATTCCTGCCTTGCGTGTCTGCTATTATCAAACCGTGACATCATGTGTTCAGGGTGAGACCCTGAAATCATGACAGCCGATGCACCAAAGTGAGATGAGGAGAGGTGTGTTCTGCTTGGTGAGCTCCAGACCCAAGTTGCACAAAGGCCTGTGGACAATTGAAACCATGGGGCAAGTTAGCTTGGGCTAGCAGTGGTTTTGGAATTCCCCAATTTTGATGAGCTCACGTCTACCATGTTCTGTTGCTGTCCCTGTCTCCGTTTTCCTCAGGCCACACTTAACTGAGAAAAGGTCCACATAAAGCAGGGGCACTTTCTTCCAGCTTCTTCCATTGACTGGCTTGGCTGCCATAGCAACAGGCCAGGCAGGAGCTGCCTATGGACATTCCCAGTTCCTGGTGATGTGGGCTCACTGTGACATCACAACCAAGACTTTGCTGATTGATCAGACTGCCTAAGACCTCCCGCTAAGGCCCCTCCCTCTCCACACACAGGCCACTTTGGTGCCAGTAACAGGCAGAATCTTCTTTTGTGACGATGGCTCATCTCCTCCAGTTAACTTCCTCACTTTATCAAGGTTCAACTGAGATGACATTCCTTTCCTGGTCAATACAACTACCCATGTGGAGGCTGCACTTTGGAGGATAAGAAGCATTTCTAATGGTGAGTACAAAATACCCCAAGCCCTTTGCAGTGCAATCAGAATGTCCCATACCATTGGATGAGGAAATTTCTCTCCCAGACCTACATCTCCCATAATTGGGTGCATATTCCCTTGTGGGAATGCAAAATATAGCACACTGGAAACCAGGGGGTTGTAATTCCAGGGGTTTTTTTTCCTAACTTCATCAAAACCCAGAAATTCTTTCAGGGGCTGGCAAGAGCATCAAAGTGACCAATGTACTCATTTTATGTCGACCAAGAAATTAATGTACTTTGATCTGAGGACTATAGAGGAACACACAAGGTATACTCAATGAATACTTCATACTCCCTATTCAGTGTAATTGTTATCATCTCTACTGTGAACAGAATCTTTCAGGAACCCCAGAACTTGTGGAGAACCATGAAGCACTTTGAAAGGACATTCAATTCTGCAAAGAATCTCTGGAGTACTAAAGAGCACACGTTTTCCTCATAGAACTGAACCCACAGAGTCAGTGTGACTCAAGGCTGCACCTCAAAGTGACTTCAAGGCTTGAACATACATTCTGAAAATGGAGAATTCCAATTTGAACTGGAAAAATCACACGCACACACACACACACACACACACACAAATTGCTGAAGTACTGTTCGTTATCTACTAGCAAATTTCTTAACTTCCATCTAGTGAATTACAACCTTGAACACACCAGAAGTCACTGAACCCCAGTACACCTGGTGCACTCCATCAATTCCCACAATCCAAATGAGAGGGTTTCTTTCAAGGATTCTTATACATACCTAAACAATGGATATACTCAATGAGTGTGAAATAGTGGGTACTTTAAGAATTTTTATAAAGAGCTAAGAAATTAGTTGACTCTGACACTGTGGGTGTTACACACACTAGTATGCATACGCAAACACATACGCACACACAACCCTGTCCAAAGATCATGAGGAGAGATCAGCGCAATAGCTGAAATCCCGCAGTTGCCCAAATATGTGGACACTTTCATGTCTCCAAGTAATCATCCATCTTACAAAAATACATGAAGTGACATCATTTCCAACAATGTCCTTGGAAGGTAGGTATACTACAGCCTTTAGGCCAATGAAGAAATAAGCACTAATTCACCAGAGTCTATGCATGAAGCCATCACTGTAATTGAAATCATTTGTGGAAAACCAATAATGCACATGGATACATGTCAGAAGATCTTCGAACATACACTTTACATTTTCAATAAATGCTGTACATTTCCTCACCTGACAGGGTGTAACTGCTGATCTTTGGAAGAGCAGCGTTGAGTCATACCAAAATTAGTGACTTCCAGGAAGCATTGGTGACTTGCATTATTTGGAACAGAGCATTTAACAGACACAGAAACAGGAAATATTTGGAAACCACATCAGCGGCCACACACACAAATACACCCACAGTGTGACTTAGTTCCATGAGTATTCAGTATTCTGGTGTCAGTGAAAGTATGGGCTTTCAGCTAAGTGAAGTTCTTTTTAGTAGCTCCAGTTTTTAATAATCACCAGGAAACTGGATTGTTTGCCATCTTTCACTGATTGTAATTGGGATAATGGTTAATTTTAGCCCATAATATTACATATAGGACTCTGAATTGCATAGATAAAGTAACTTCTTTTATAAACAATCTTACATGGTTGAAGTTCTGCCAGGAAAAATCAACTTATATTCTCCCCATGTTTCATGGCTTTCTAGAGAAGAAACCATTATTTAGCTCACAACAATGTATTTAAAACTGGGAAATATTTAAAAATATATTGTGCCCATTCTAAGACCACCTCAGTCATTATGTTCAGTATCTAGAAAATATGTCCCACTGCAGCAATTGAGTATATATTTCAGAGGATACCTCCTTTCCTAGCATCATACTTCAATGTGAGTAACACTCATTTGGCCTTAATGATGAGGTAGGATGAATTTCATAGAAATATGTAACTCTGATACTAGAAACAACTTGGGTAATATGTTGAATATCTGGCAACAGGTTCCAATCATTGATCTCAGTACATATGTCACAAGATAACTCCCCATCACTCCTGGTTTTGATAAGGAGAAAATTTCATGTTTGTTCATAACTTCATTTTATTATTTAATTTCATAGAATCAAGTAAGCCCCATTCTACTACCCACATAGTTTGATGGTTGATGTCAGTCCAGCCCTTCAATTCCTGGCATACACTGTGCATTTCTCTGGATTTTTCCCCACCTATCTGCATTTTTAAATTTGAGACTAATTGCTTTCAGCCCATAATTTCCCATTATGGTGAGTTTCATGGAATTCAGTTACTTATGTTTAAAAACCAACATCTTTAGAAGGTTTGCTCTCTGGTGTTCCATCAAGTCTTGGAATCGAGGGTACATTTCACAAGGTACTTCCCAGCTAGCCTCCCTTTTAAATTTGATAAAATTCAGATCACACTTACCTCATAATGCGTAGGTATTCCATTGAGTTCAATAGAAACATGAAATTCCCGTTTAAATTCATAGTAATAGGAAGGTTGAAAATTTCGCAGTTAGTTCAGCTATTAGGCTTCAGGAAGACGTTCACAGGATTTCTCCACTACTGTGGCTGGTATTTTTCGAGTAGAAATATTACTGTTAGTGCATGATGCTGTCTTTATTAATCAGAATTTCCTACAAAAATACTTACCATTCTAAAATGAAATAAGTTTGAAGACTGAATGTCTGACACTACCTTGAAGTGCTGTATTTTACTGTGCATTGCAAAGGATTACTCCCCATCTTGGACCATTTTGAATTAAAAAAAAACAGTACTCATTTTGCTCCTACTGAGATATATATACGTACATATATATGTTGCACATATGTATATATATACATATATATGTGTGTATATTATTCCAAATTTCATAGAAAAAAGAAACTCGAAATTTACAACCAACTTAATGAGATGATTAAAGGTCTGCTAGGAATTTTTTGTCTTCCTCTTATGTCATAGCATTTCTCCCATCTTTCCCGGTTTTCCTTTGTAATAAACATTCATTTAACTCAAAATTCAGTATCTACTCTTGTAATTTTCATAGAAACGTGTCATTCTAAAAGAACAGAAAGTAATTATAGGTATTATTAGATTGAAGATTGAATGTCCGACACTACCTTGAAGTCCCGGATTTTACTCTGCATTTCAAAGGATTACTCCCCATCTAGTACCATTTTTAATTTTAAAAAAATGCTCATTTTTGCTCCTTGTCAAATATATATATGTACATACATATGTTGTATATATGTATATATATATGTATATAATTCCAAATTTCATAGAAAACCTATCTCAAAATTTAAAATCAACTTAATCAGATTATTAAAGGGCTGCTAAGAGTTTTTTGTCTTCCTCTCTATGTCATAGTATTTCTCCCATCTTCCCAGGTTTTCCTTAGGAATAACCATTTATTTCACTCACAATTCAGTATTTAGTGTAGTAATTTTCATTGAAACGTTCAATTCTAAAAGAACAGAAACTGCTTATAAGTATCAATCTCTTGAACAAGATGAAAGCCTGGAACTCACTCAGTAAGTCACAGAATTATTTCATATCTACTGGATTTCTAAGATTGAAATATTGCCTTATGCCAAAATTCATAGAAATTTGAACACCAGGAAACACAGCTTACTCAGGGCAATTTCCTCTAACATTCATTTCCTTGGTCAATGTACCCTGATGGCTCAAGAACAAGTGATGTCAGATCAACAGGTGACTGGAACTCCATGTAATCTCATTCCTGCCTTGCGTGTCTGCTATTATCAAACCGTGACATCATGTGTTCAGGGTGAGACCCTGAAATCATGACAGCCGATGCACCAAAGTGAGATGAGGAGAGGTGTGTTCTGCTTGGTGAGCTCCAGACCCAAGTTGCACAAAGGCCTGTGGACAATTGAAACCATGGGGCAAGTTAGCTTGGGCTAGCAGTGGTTTTGGAATTCCCCAATTTTGATGAGCTCACGTCTACCATGTTCTGTTGCTGTCCCTGTCTCCGTTTTCCTCAGGCCACACTTAACTGAGAAAAGGTCCACATAAAGCAGGGGCACTTTCTTCCAGCTTCTTCCATTGACTGGCTTGGCTGCCATAGCAACAGGCCAGGCAGGAGCTGCCTATGGACATTCCCAGTTCCTGGTGATGTGGGCTCACTGTGACATCACAACCAAGACTTTGCTGATTGATCAGACTGCCTAAGACCTCCCGCTAAGGCCCCTCCCTCTCCACACACAGGCCACTTTGGTGCCAGTAACAGGCAGAATCTTCTTTTGTGACGATGGCTCATCTCCTCCAGTTAACTTCCTCACTTTATCAAGGTTCAACTGAGATGACATTCCTTTCCTGGTCAATACAACTACCCATGTGGAGGCTGCACTTTGGAGGATAAGAAGCATTTCTAATGGTGAGTACAAAATACCCCAAGCCCTTTGCAGTGCAATCAGAATGTCCCATACCATTGGATGAGGAAATTTCTCTCCCAGACCTACATCTCCCATAATTGGGTGCATATTCCCTTGTGGGAATGCAAAATATAGCACACTGGAAACCAGGGGGTTGTAATTCCAGGGGTTTTTTTTCCTAACTTCATCAAAACCCAGAAATTCTTTCAGGGGCTGGCAAGAGCATCAAAGTGACCAATGTACTCATTTTATGTCGACCAAGAAATTAATGTACTTTGATCTGAGGACTATAGAGGAACACACAAGGTATACTCAATGAATACTTCATACTCCCTATTCAGTGTAATTGTTATCATCTCTACTGTGAACAGAATCTTTCAGGAACCCCAGAACTTGTGGAGAACCATGAAGCACTTTGAAAGGACATTCAATTCTGCAAAGAATCTCTGGAGTACTAAAGAGCACACGTTTTCCTCATAGAACTGAACCCACAGAGTCAGTGTGACTCAAGGCTGCACCTCAAAGTGACTTCAAGGCTTGAACATACATTCTGAAAATGGAGAATTCCAATTTGAACTGGAAAAATCACACGCACACACACACACACACACACACACAAATTGCTGAAGTACTGTTCGTTATCTACTAGCAAATTTCTTAACTTCCATCTAGTGAATTACAACCTTGAACACACCAGAAGTCACTGAACCCCAGTACACCTGGTGCACTCCATCAATTCCCACAATCCAAATGAGAGGGTTTCTTTCAAGGATTCTTATACATACCTAAACAATGGATATACTCAATGAGTGTGAAATAGTGGGTACTTTAAGAATTTTTATAAAGAGCTAAGAAATTAGTTGACTCTGACACTGTGGGTGTTACACACACTAGTATGCATACGCAAACACATACGCACACACAACCCTGTCCAAAGATCATGAGGAGAGATCAGCGCAATAGCTGAAATCCCGCAGTTGCCCAAATATGTGGACACTTTCATGTCTCCAAGTAATCATCCATCTTACAAAAATACATGAAGTGACATCATTTCCAACAATGTCCTTGGAAGGTAGGTATACTACAGCCTTTAGGCCAATGAAGAAATAAGCACTAATTCACCAGAGTCTATGCATGAAGCCATCACTGTAATTGAAATCATTTGTGGAAAACCAATAATGCACATGGATACATGTCAGAAGATCTTCGAACATACACTTTACATTTTCAATAAATGCTGTACATTTCCTCACCTGACAGGGTGTAACTGCTGATCTTTGGAAGAGCAGCGTTGAGTCATACCAAAATTAGTGACTTCCAGGAAGCATTGGTGACTTGCATTATTTGGAACAGAGCATTTAACAGACACAGAAACAGGAAATATTTGGAAACCACATCAGCGGCCACACACACAAATACACCCACAGTGTGACTTAGTTCCATGAGTATTCAGTATTCTGGTGTCAGTGAAAGTATGGGCTTTCAGCTAAGTGAAGTTCTTTTTAGTAGCTCCAGTTTTTAATAATCACCAGGAAACTGGATTGTTTGCCATCTTTCACTGATTGTAATTGGGATAATGGTTAATTTTAGCCCATAATATTACATATAGGACTCTGAATTGCATAGATAAAGTAACTTCTTTTATAAACAATCTTACATGGTTGAAGTTCTGCCAGGAAAAATCAACTTATATTCTCCCCATGTTTCATGGCTTTCTAGAGAAGAAACCATTATTTAGCTCACAACAATGTATTTAAAACTGGGAAATATTTAAAAATATATTGTGCCCATTCTAAGACCACCTCAGTCATTATGTTCAGTATCTAGAAAATATGTCCCACTGCAGCAATTGAGTATATATTTCAGAGGATACCTCCTTTCCTAGCATCATACTTCAATGTGAGTAACACTCATTTGGCCTTAATGATGAGGTAGGATGAATTTCATAGAAATATGTAACTCTGATACTAGAAACAACTTGGGTAATATGTTGAATATCTGGCAACAGGTTCCAATCATTGATCTCAGTACATATGTCACAAGATAACTCCCCATCACTCCTGGTTTTGATAAGGAGAAAATTTCATGTTTGTTCATAACTTCATTTTATTATTTAATTTCATAGAATCAAGTAAGCCCCATTCTACTACCCACATAGTTTGATGGTTGATGTCAGTCCAGCCCTTCAATTCCTGGCATACACTGTGCATTTCTCTGGATTTTTCCCCACCTATCTGCATTTTTAAATTTGAGACTAATTGCTTTCAGCCCATAATTTCCCATTATGGTGAGTTTCATGGAATTCAGTTACTTATGTTTAAAAACCAACATCTTTAGAAGGTTTGCTCTCTGGTGTTCCATCAAGTCTTGGAATCGAGGGTACATTTCACAAGGTACTTCCCAGCTAGCCTCCCTTTTAAATTTGATAAAATTCAGATCACACTTACCTCATAATGCGTAGGTATTCCATTGAGTTCAATAGAAACATGAAATTCCCGTTTAAATTCATAGTAATAGGAAGGTTGAAAATTTCGCAGTTAGTTCAGCTATTAGGCTTCAGGAAGACGTTCACAGGATTTCTCCACTACTGTGGCTGGTATTTTTCGAGTAGAAATATTACTGTTAGTGCATGATGCTGTCTTTATTAATCAGAATTTCCTACAAAAATACTTACCATTCTAAAATGAAATAAGTTTGAAGACTGAATGTCTGACACTACCTTGAAGTGCTGTATTTTACTGTGCATTGCAAAGGATTACTCCCCATCTTGGACCATTTTGAATTAAAAAAAAACAGTACTCATTTTGCTCCTACTGAGATATATATACGTACATATATATGTTGCACATATGTATATATATACATATATATGTGTGTATATTATTCCAAATTTCATAGAAAAAAGAAACTCGAAATTTACAACCAACTTAATGAGATGATTAAAGGTCTGCTAGGAATTTTTTGTCTTCCTCTTATGTCATAGCATTTCTCCCATCTTTCCCGGTTTTCCTTTGTAATAAACATTCATTTAACTCAAAATTCAGTATCTACTCTTGTAATTTTCATAGAAACGTGTCATTCTAAAAGAACAGAAAGTAATTATAGGTATTATTAGATTGAAGATTGAATGTCCGACACTACCTTGAAGTCCCGGATTTTACTCTGCATTTCAAAGGATTACTCCCCATCTAGTACCATTTTTAATTTTAAAAAAATGCTCATTTTTGCTCCTTGTCAAATATATATATGTACATACATATGTTGTATATATGTATATATATATGTATATAATTCCAAATTTCATAGAAAACCTATCTCAAAATTTAAAATCAACTTAATCAGATTATTAAAGGGCTGCTAAGAGTTTTTTGTCTTCCTCTCTATGTCATAGTATTTCTCCCATCTTCCCAGGTTTTCCTTAGGAATAACCATTTATTTCACTCACAATTCAGTATTTAGTGTAGTAATTTTCATTGAAACGTTCAATTCTAAAAGAACAGAAACTGCTTATAAGTATCAATCTCTTGAACAAGATGAAAGCCTGGAACTCACTCAGTAAGTCACAGAATTATTTCATATCTACTGGATTTCTAAGATTGAAATATTGCCTTATGCCAAAATTCATAGAAATTTGAACACCAGGAAACACAGCTTACTCAGGGCAATTTCCTCTAACATTCATTTCCTTGGTCAATGTACCCTGATGGCTCAAGAACAAGTGATGTCAGATCAACAGGTGACTGGAACTCCATGTAATCTCATTCCTGCCTTGCGTGTCTGCTATTATCAAACCGTGACATCATGTGTTCAGGGTGAGACCCTGAAATCATGACAGCCGATGCACCAAAGTGAGATGAGGAGAGGTGTGTTCTGCTTGGTGAGCTCCAGACCCAAGTTGCACAAAGGCCTGTGGACAATTGAAACCATGGGGCAAGTTAGCTTGGGCTAGCAGTGGTTTTGGAATTCCCCAATTTTGATGAGCTCACGTCTACCATGTTCTGTTGCTGTCCCTGTCTCCATTTTCCTCAGGCCACACTTAACTGAGAAAAGGTCCACATAAAGCAGGGGCACTTTCTTCCAGCTTCTTCCATTGACTGGCTTGGCTGCCATAGCAACAGGCCAGGCAGGAGCTGCCTATGGACATTCCCAGTTCCTGGTGATGTGGGCTCACTGTGACATCACAACCAAGACTTTGCTGATTGATCAGACTGCCTAAGACCTCCCGCTAAGGCCCCTCCCTCTCCACACACAGGCCACTTTGGTGCCAGTAACAGGCAGAATCTTCTTTTGTGACGATGGCTCATCTCCTCCAGTTAACTTCCTCACTTTATCAAGGTTCAACTGAGATGACATTCCTTTCCTGGTCAATACAACTACCCATGTGGAGGCTGCACTTTGGAGGATAAGAAGCATTTCTAATGGTGAGTACAAAATACCCCAAGCCCTTTGCAGTGCAATCAGAATGTCCCATACCATTGGATGAGGAAATTTCTCTCCCAGACCTACATCTCCCATAATTGGGTGCATATTCCCTTGTGGGAATGCAAAATATAGCACACTGGAAACCAGGGGGTTGTAATTCCAGGGGTTTTTTTTCCTAACTTCATCAAAACCCAGAAATTCTTTCAGGGGCTGGCAAGAGCATCAAAGTGACCAATGTACTCATTTTATGTCGACCAAGAAATTAATGTACTTTGATCTGAGGACTATAGAGGAACACACAAGGTATACTCAATGAATACTTCATACTCCCTATTCAGTGTAATTGTTATCATCTCTACTGTGAACAGAATCTTTCAGGAACCCCAGAACTTGTGGAGAACCATGAAGCACTTTGAAAGGACATTCAATTCTGCAAAGAATCTCTGGAGTACTAAAGAGCACACGTTTTCCTCATAGAACTGAACCCACAGAGTCAGTGTGACTCAAGGCTGCACCTCAAAGTGACTTCAAGGCTTGAACATACATTCTGAAAATGGAGAATTCCAATTTGAACTGGAAAAATCACACGCACACACACACACACACACACAAATTGCTGAAGTACTGTTCGTTATCTACTAGCAAATTTCTTAACTTCCATCTAGTGAATTACAACCTTGAACACACCAGAAGTCACTGAACCCCAGTACACCTGGTGCACTCCATCAATTCCCACAATCCAAATGAGAGGGTTTCTTTCAAGGATTCTTATACATACCTAAACAATGGATATACTCAATGAGTGTGAAATAGTGGGTACTTTAAGAATTTTTATAAAGAGCTAAGAAATTAGTTGACTCTGACACTGTGGGTGTTACACACACTAGTATGCATACGCAAACACATACGCACACACAACCCTGTCCAAAGATCATGAGGAGAGATCAGCGCAATAGCTGAAATCCCGCAGTTGCCCAAATATGTGGACACTTTCATGTCTCCAAGTAATCATCCATCTTACAAAAATACATGAAGTGACATCATTTCCAACAATGTCCTTGGAAGGTAGGTATACTACAGCCTTTAGGCCAATGAAGAAATAAGCACTAATTCACCAGAGTCTATGCATGAAGCCATCACTGTAATTGAAATCATTTGTGGAAAACCAATAATGCACATGGATACATGTCAGAAGATCTTCGAACATACACTTTACATTTTCAATAAATGCTGTACATTTCCTCACCTGACAGGGTGTAACTGCTGATCTTTGGAAGAGCAGCGTTGAGTCATACCAAAATTAGTGACTTCCAGGAAGCATTGGTGACTTGCATTATTTGGAACAGAGCATTTAACAGACACAGAAACAGGAAATATTTGGAAACCACATCAGCGGCCACACACACAAATACACCCACAGTGTGACTTAGTTCCATGAGTATTCAGTATTCTGGTGTCAGTGAAAGTATGGGCTTTCAGCTAAGTGAAGTTCTTTTTAGTAGCTCCAGTTTTTAATAATCACCAGGAAACTGGATTGTTTGCCATCTTTCACTGATTGTAATTGGGATAATGGTTAATTTTAGCCCATAATATTACATATAGGACTCTGAATTGCATAAAGTAACTTCTTTTATAAACAATCTTACATGGTTGAAGTTCTGCCAGGAAAAATCAACTTATATTCTCCCCATGTTTCATGGCTTTCTAGAGAAGAAACCATTATTTAGCTCACAACAATGTATTTAAAACTGGGAAATATTTAAAAATATATTGTGCCCATTCTAAGACCACCTCAGTCATTATGTTCAGTATCTAGAAAATATGTCCCACTGCAGCAATTGAGTATATATTTCAGAGGATACCTCCTTTCCTAGCATCATACTTCAATGTGAGTAACACTCATTTGGCCTTAATGATGAGGTAGGATGAATTTCATAGAAATATGTAACTCTGATACTAGAAACAACTTGGGTAATATGTTGAATATCTGGCAACAGGTTCCAATCATTGATCTCAGTACATATGTCACAAGATAACTCCCCATCACTCCTGGTTTTGATAAGGAGAAAATTTCATGTTTGTTCATAACTTCATTTTATTATTTAATTTCATAGAATCAAGTAAGCCCCATTCTACTACCCACATAGTTTGATGGTTGATGTCAGTCCAGCCCTTCAATTCCTGGCATACACTGTGCATTTCTCTGGATTTTTCCCCACCTATCTGCATTTTTAAATTTGAGAATAATTGCTTTCAGCCCATAATTTCCCATTATGGTGAGTTTCATGGAATTCAGTTACTTATGTTTAAAAACCAACATCTT
This sequence comes from Castor canadensis, assembly GCF_047511655.1. Classification (NCBI taxonomy): domain Eukaryota; kingdom Metazoa; phylum Chordata; class Mammalia; order Rodentia; family Castoridae; genus Castor; species Castor canadensis. The sequence goes on from NC_133395.1 coordinate 90,450,248, forward strand.
TAGAAGGTTTGCTCTCTGGTGTTCCATCAAGTCTTGGAATCGAGGGTACATTTCACAAGGTACTTCCCAGCTAGCCTCCCTTTTAAATTTGATAAAATTCAGATCACACTTACCTCATAATGCGTAGGTATTCCATTGAGTTCAATAGAAACATGAAATTCCCGTTTAAATTCATAGTAATAGGAAGGTTGAAAATTTCGCAGTTAGTTCAGCTATTAGGCTTCAGGAAGACGTTCACAGGATTTCTCCACTACTGTGGCTGGTATTTTTCGAGTAGAAATATTACTGTTAGTGCATGATGCTGTCTTTATTAATCAGAATTTCCTACAAAAATACTTACCATTCTAAAATGAAATAAGTTTGAAGACTGAATGTCTGACACTACCTTGAAGTGCTGTATTTTACTGTGCATTGCAAAGGATTACTCCCCATCTTGGACCATTTTGAATTAAAAAAAAACAGTACTCATTTTGCTCCTACTGAGATATATATACGTACATATATATGTTGCACATATGTATATATATACATATATATGTGTGTATATTATTCCAAATTTCATAGAAAAAAGAAACTCGAAATTTACAACCAACTTAATGAGATGATTAAAGGTCTGCTAGGAATTTTTTGTCTTCCTCTTATGTCATAGCATTTCTCCCATCTTTCCCGGTTTTCCTTTGTAATAAACATTCATTTAACTCAAAATTCAGTATCTACTGTTGTAATTTTCATAGAAACGTGTCATTCTAAAAGAACAGAAAGTAATTATAGGTATTATTAGATTGAAGATTGAATGTCCGACACTACCTTGAAGTCCCGGATTTTACTCTGCATTTCAAAGGATTACTCCCCATCTAGTACCATTTTTAATTTTAAAAAAATGCTCATTTTTGCTCCTTGTCAAATATATATATGTACATACATATGTTGTATATATGTATATATATATGTATATAATTCCAAATTTCATAGAAAACCTATCTCAAAATTTAAAATCAACTTAATCAGATTATTAAAGGGCTGCTATGAGTTTTTTGTCTTCCTCTCTATGTCATAGTATTTCTCCCATCTTCCCAGGTTTTCCTTAGGAATAACCATTTATTTCACTCACAATTCAGTATTTAGTGTAGTAATTTTCATTGAAACGTTCAATTCTAAAAGAACAGAAACTGCTTATAAGTATCAATCTCTTGAACAAGATGAAAGCCTGGAACTCACTCAGTAAGTCACAGAATTATTTCATATCTACTGGATTTCTAAGATTGAAATATTGCCTTATGCCAAAATTCATAGAAATTTGAACACCAGGAAACACAGCTTACTCAGGGCAATTTCCTCTAACATTCATTTCCTTGGTCAATGTACCCTGATGGCTCAAGAACAAGTGATGTCAGATCAACAGGTGACTGGAACTCCATGTAATCTCATTCCTGCCTTGCGTGTCTGCTATTATCAAACCGTGACATCATGTGTTCAGGGTGAGACCCTGAAATCATGACAGCCGATGCACCAAAGTGAGATGAGGAGAGGTGTGTTCTGCTTGGTGAGCTCCAGACCCAAGTTGCACAAAGGCCTGTGGACAATTGAAACCATGGGGCAAGTTAGCTTGGGCTAGCAGTGGTTTTGGAATTCCCCAATTTTGATGAGCTCACGTCTACCATGTTCTGTTGCTGTCCCTGTCTCCGTTTTCCTCAGGCCACACTTAACTGAGAAAAGGTCCACATAAAGCAGGGGCACTTTCTTCCAGCTTCTTCCATTGACTGGCTTGGCTGCCATAGCAACAGGCCAGGCAGGAGCTGCCTATGGACATTCCCAGTTCCTGGTGATGTGGGCTCACTGTGACATCACAACCAAGACTTTGCTGATTGATCAGACTGCCTAAGACCTCCCGCTAAGGCCCCTCCCTCTCCACACACAGGCCACTTTGGTGCCAGTAACAGGCAGAATCTTCTTTTGTGACGATGGCTCATCTCCTCCAGTTAACTTCCTCACTTTATCAAGGTTCAACTGAGATGACATTCCTTTCCTGGTCAATACAACTACCCATGTGGAGGCTGCACTTTGGAGGATAAGAAGCATTTCTAATGGTGAGTACAAAATACCCCAAGCCCTTTGCAGTGCAATCAGAATGTCCCATACCATTGGATGAGGAAATTTCTCTCCCAGACCTACATCTCCCATAATTGGGTGCATATTCCCTTGTGGGAATGCAAAATATAGCACACTGGAAACCAGGGGGTTGTAATTCCAGGGGTTTTTTTTCCTAACTTCATCAAAACCCAGAAATTCTTTCAGGGGCTGGCAAGAGCATCAAAGTGACCAATGTACTCATTTTATGTCGACCAAGAAATTAATGTACTTTGATCTGAGGACTATAGAGGAACACACAAGGTATACTCAATGAATACTTCATACTCCCTATTCAGTGTAATTGTTATCATCTCTACTGTGAACAGAATCTTTCAGGAACCCCAGAACTTGTGGAGAACCATGAAGCACTTTGAAAGGACATTCAATTCTGCAAAGAATCTCTGGAGTACTAAAGAGCACACGTTTTCCTCATAGAACTGAACCCACAGAGTCAGTGTGACTCAAGGCTGCACCTCAAAGTGACTTCAAGGCTTGAACATACATTCTGAAAATGGAGAATTCCAATTTGAACTGGAAAAATCACACGCACACACACACACACACACACACAAATTGCTGAAGTACTGTTCGTTATCTACTAGCAAATTTCTTAACTTCCATCTAGTGAATTACAACCTTGAACACACCAGAAGTCACTGAACCCCAGTACACCTGGTGCACTCCATCAATTCCCACAATCCAAATGAGAGGGTTTCTTTCAAGGATTCTTATACATACCTAAACAATGGATATACTCAATGAGTGTGAAATAGTGGGTACTTTAAGAATTTTTATAAAGAGCTAAGAAATTAGTTGACTCTGACACTGTGGGTGTTACACACACTAGTATGCATACGCAAACACATACGCACACACAACCCTGTCCAAAGATCATGAGGAGAGATCAGCGCAATAGCTGAAATCCCGCAGTTGCCCAAATATGTGGACACTTTCATGTCTCCAAGTAATCATCCATCTTACAAAAATACATGAAGTGACATCATTTCCAACAATGTCCTTGGAAGGTAGGTATACTACAGCCTTTAGGCCAATGAAGAAATAAGCACTAATTCACCAGAGTCTATGCATGAAGCCATCACTGTAATTGAAATCATTTGTGGAAAACCAATAATGCACATGGATACATGTCAGAAGATCTTCGAACATACACTTTACATTTTCAATAAATGCTGTACATTTCCTCACCTGACAGGGTGTAACTGCTGATCTTTGGAAGAGCAGCGTTGAGTCATACCAAAATTAGTGACTTCCAGGAAGCATTGGTGACTTGCATTATTTGGAACAGAGCATTTAACAGACACAGAAACAGGAAATATTTGGAAACCACATCAGCGGCCACACACACAAATACACCCACAGTGTGACTTAGTTCCATGAGTATTCAGTATTCTGGTGTCAGTGAAAGTATGGGCTTTCAGCTAAGTGAAGTTCTTTTTAGTAGCTCCAGTTTTTAATAATCACCAGGAAACTGGATTGTTTGCCATCTTTCACTGATTGTAATTGGGATAATGGTTAATTTTAGCCCATAATATTACATATAGGACTCTGAATTGCATAGATAAAGTAACTTCTTTTATAAACAATCTTACATGGTTGAAGTTCTGCCAGGAAAAATCAACTTATATTCTCCCCATGTTTCATGGCTTTCTAGAGAAGAAACCATTATTTAGCTCACAACAATGTATTTAAAACTGGGAAATATTTAAAAATATATTGTGCCCATTCTAAGACCACCTCAGTCATTATGTTCAGTATCTAGAAAATATGTCCCACTGCAGCAATTGAGTATATATTTCAGAGGATACCTCCTTTCCTAGCATCATACTTCAATGTGAGTAACACTCATTTGGCCTTAATGATGAGGTAGGATGAATTTCATAGAAATATGTAACTCTGATACTAGAAACAACTTGGGTAATATGTTGAATATCTGGCAACAGGTTCCAATCATTGATCTCAGTACATATGTCACAAGATAACTCCCCATCACTCCTGGTTTTGATAAGGAGAAAATTTCATGTTTGTTCATAACTTCATTTTATTATTTAATTTCATAGAATCAAGTAAGCCCCATTCTACTACCCACATAGTTTGATGGTTGATGTCAGTCCAGCCCTTCAATTCCTGGCATACACTGTGCATTTCTCTGGATTTTTCCCCACCTATCTGCATTTTTAAATTTGAGAATAATTGCTTTCAGCCCATAATTTCCCATTATGGTGAGTTTCATGGAATTCAGTTACTTATGTTTAAAAACCAACATCTTTAGAAGGTTTGCTCTCTGGTGTTCCATCAAGTCTTGGAATCGAGGGTACATTTCACAAGGTACTTCCCAGCTAGCCTCCCTTTTAAATTTGATAAAATTCAGATCACACTTACCTCATAATGCGTAGGTATTCCATTGAGTTCAATAGAAACATGAAATTCCCGTTTAAATTCATAGTAATAGGAAGGTTGAAAATTTCGCAGTTAGTTCAGCTATTAGGCTTCAGGAAGACGTTCACAGGATTTCTCCACTACTGTGGCTGGTATTTTTCGAGTAGAAATATTACTGTTAGTGCATGATGCTGTCTTTATTAATCAGAATTTCCTACAAAAATACTTACCATTCTAAAATGAAATAAGTTTGAAGACTGAATGTCTGACACTACCTTGAAGTGCTGTATTTTACTGTGCATTGCAAAGGATTACTCCCCATCTTGGACCATTTTGAATTAAAAAAAAACAGTACTCATTTTGCTCCTACTGAGATATATATACGTACATATATATGTTGCACATATGTATATATATACATATATATGTGTGTATATTATTCCAAATTTCATAGAAAAAAGAAACTCGAAATTTACAACCAACTTAATGAGATGATTAAAGGTCTGCTAGGAATTTTTTGTCTTCCTCTTATGTCATAGCATTTCTCCCATCTTTCCCGGTTTTCCTTTGTAATAAACATTCATTTAACTCAAAATTCAGTATCTACTCTTGTAATTTTCATAGAAACGTGTCATTCTAAAAGAACAGAAAGTAATTATAGGTATTATTAGATTGAAGATTGAATGTCCGACACTACCTTGAAGTCCCGGATTTTACTCTGCATTTCAAAGGATTACTCCCCATCTAGTACCATTTTTAATTTTAAAAAAATGCTCATTTTTGCTCCTTGTCAAATATATATATGTACATACATATGTTGTATATATGTATATATATATGTATATAATTCCAAATTTCATAGAAAACCTATCTCAAAATTTAAAATCAACTTAATCAGATTATTAAAGGGCTGCTATGAGTTTTTTGTCTTCCTCTCTATGTCATAGTATTTCTCCCATCTTCCCAGGTTTTCCTTAGGAATAACCATTTATTTCACTCACAATTCAGTATTTAGTGTAGTAATTTTCATTGAAACGTTCAATTTAAAAGAACAGAAACTGCTTATAAGTATCAATCTCTTGAACAAGATGAAAGCCTGGAACTCACTCAGTAAGTCACAGAATTATTTCATATCTACTGGATTTCTAAGATTGAAATATTGCCTTATGCCAAAATTCATAGAAATTTGAACACCAGGAAACACAGCTTACTCAGGGCAATTTCCTCTAACATTCATTTCCTTGGTCAATGTACCCTGATGGCTCAAGAACAAGTGATGTCAGATCAACAGGTGACTGGAACTCCATGTAATCTCATTCCTGCCTTGCGTGTCTGCTATTATCAAACCGTGACATCATGTGTTCAGGGTGAGACCCTGAAATCATGACAGCCGATGCACCAAAGTGAGATGAGGAGAGGTGTGTTCTGCTTGGTGAGCTCCAGACCCAAGTTGCACAAAGGCCTGTGGACAATTGAAACCATGGGGCAAGTTAGCTTGGGCTAGCAGTGGTTTTGGAATTCCCCAATTTTGATGAGCTCACGTCTACCATGTTCTGTTGCTGTCCCTGTCTCCGTTTTCCTCAGGCCACACTTAACTGAGAAAAGGTCCACATAAAGCAGGGGCACTTTCTTCCAGCTTCTTCCATTGACTGGCTTGGCTGCCATAGCAACAGGCCAGGCAGGAGCTGCCTATGGACATTCCCAGTTCCTGGTGATGTGGGCTCACTGTGACATCACAACCAAGACTTTGCTGATTGATCAGACTGCCTAAGACCTCCCGCTAAGGCCCCTCCCTCTCCACACACAGGCCACTTTGGTGCCAGTAACAGGCAGAATCTTCTTTTGTGACGATGGCTCATCTCCTCCAGTTAACTTCCTCACTTTATCAAGGTTCAACTGAGATGACATTCCTTTCCTGGTCAATACAACTACCCATGTGGAGGCTGCACTTTGGAGGATAAGAAGCATTTCTAATGGTGAGTACAAAATACCCCAAGCCCTTTGCAGTGCAATCAGAATGTCCCATACCATTGGATGAGGAAATTTCTCTCCCAGACCTACATCTCCCATAATTGGGTGCATATTCCCTTGTGGGAATGCAAAATATAGCACACTGGAAACCAGGGGGTTGTAATTCCAGGGGTTTTTTTTCCTAACTTCATCAAAACCCAGAAATTCTTTCAGGGGCTGGCAAGAGCATCAAAGTGACCAATGTACTCATTTTATGTCGACCAAGAAATTAATGTACTTTGATCTGAGGACTATAGAGGAACACACAAGGTATACTCAATGAATACTTCATACTCCCTATTCAGTGTAATTGTTATCATCTCTACTGTGAACAGAATCTTTCAGGAACCCCAGAACTTGTGGAGAACCATGAAGCACTTTGAAAGGACATTCAATTCTGCAAAGAATCTCTGGAGTACTAAAGAGCACACGTTTTCCTCATAGAACTGAACCCACAGAGTCAGTGTGACTCAAGGCTGCACCTCAAAGTGACTTCAAGGCTTGAACATACATTCTGAAAATGGAGAATTCCAATTTGAACTGGAAAAATCACACGCACACACACACACACACACACACAAATTGCTGAAGTACTGTTCGTTATCTACTGCAAATTTCTTAACTTCCATCTAGTGAATTACAACCTTGAACACACCAGAAGTCACTGAACCCCAGTACACCTGGTGCACTCCATCAATTCCCACAATCCAAATGAGAGGGTTTCTTTCAAGGATTCTTATACATACCTAAACAATGGATATACTCAATGAGTGTGAAATAGTGGGTACTTTAAGAATTTTTATAAAGAGCTAAGAAATTAGTTGACTCTGACACTGTGGGTGTTACACACACTAGTATGCATACGCAAACACATACGCACACACAACCCTGTCCAAAGATCATGAGGAGAGATCAGCGCAATAGCTGAAATCCCGCAGTTGCCCAAATATGTGGACACTTTCATGTCTCCAAGTAATCATCCATCTTACAAAAATACATGAAGTGACATCATTTCCAACAATGTCCTTGGAAGGTAGGTATACTACAGCCTTTAGGCCAATGAAGAAATAAGCACTAATTCACCAGAGTCTATGCATGAAGCCATCACTGTAATTGAAATCATTTGTGGAAAACCAATAATGCACATGGATACATGTCAGAAGATCTTCGAACATACACTTTACATTTTCAATAAATGCTGTACATTTCCTCACCTGACAGGGTGTAACTGCTGATCTTTGGAAGAGCAGCGTTGAGTCATACCAAAATTAGTGACTTCCAGGAAGCATTGGTGACTTGCATTATTTGGAACAGAGCATTTAACAGACACAGAAACAGGAAATATTTGGAAACCACATCAGCGGCCACACACACAAATACACCCACAGTGTGACTTAGTTCCATGAGTATTCAGTATTCTGGTGTCAGTGAAAGTATGGGCTTTCAGCTAAGTGAAGTTCTTTTTAGTAGCTCCAGTTTTTAATAATCACCAGGAAACTGGATTGTTTGCCATCTTTCACTGATTGTAATTGGGATAATGGTTAATTTTAGCCCATAATATTACATATAGGACTCTGAATTGCATAGATAAAGTAACTTCTTTTATAAACAATCTTACATGGTTGAAGTTCTGCCAGGAAAAATCAACTTATATTCTCCCCATGTTTCATGGCTTTCTAGAGAAGAAACCATTATTTAGCTCACAACAATGTATTTAAAACTGGGAAATATTTAAAAATATATTGTGCCCATTCTAAGACCACCTCAGTCATTATGTTCAGTATCTAGAAAATATGTCCCACTGCAGCAATTGAGTATATATTTCAGAGGATACCTCCTTTCCTAGCATCATACTTCAATGTGAGTAACACTCATTTGGCCTTAATGATGAGGTAGGATGAATTTCATAGAAATATGTAACTCTGATACTAGAAACAACTTGGGTAATATGTTGAATATCTGGCAACAGGTTCCAATCATTGATCTCAGTACATATGTCACAAGATAACTCCCCATCACTCCTGGTTTTGATAAGGAGAAAATTTCATGTTTGTTCATAACTTCATTTTATTATTTAATTTCATAGAATCAAGTAAGCCCCATTCTACTACCCACATAGTTTGATGGTTGATGTCAGTCCAGCCCTTCAATTCCTGGCATACACTGTGCATTTCTCTGGATTTTTCCCCACCTATCTGCATTTTTAAATTTGAGAATAATTGCTTTCAGCCCATAATTTCCCATTATGGTGAGTTTCATGGAATTCAGTTACTTATGTTTAAAAACCAACATCTTTAGAAGGTTTGCTCTCTGGTGTTCCATCAAGTCTTGGAATCGAGGGTACATTTCACAAGGTACTTCCCAGCTAGCCTCCCTTTTAAATTTGATAAAATTCAGATCACACTTACCTCATAATGCGTAGGTATTCCATTGAGTTCAATAGAAACATGAAATTCCCGTTTAAATTCATAGTAATAGGAAGGTTGAAAATTTCGCAGTTAGTTCAGCTATTAGGCTTCAGGAAGACGTTCACAGGATTTCTCCACTACTGTGGCTGGTATTTTTCGAGTAGAAATATTACTGTTAGTGCATGATGCTGTCTTTATTAATCAGAATTTCCTACAAAAATACTTACCATTCTAAAATGAAATAAGTTTGAAGACTGAATGTCTGACACTACCTTGAAGTGCTGTATTTTACTGTGCATTGCAAAGGATTACTCCCCATCTTGGACCATTTTGAATTAAAAAAAAACAGTACTCATTTTGCTCCTACTGAGATATATATACGTACATATATATGTTGCACATATGTATATATATACATATATATGTGTGTATATTATTCCAAATTTCATAGAAAAAAGAAACTCGAAATTTACAACCAACTTAATGAGATGATTAAAGGTCTGCTAGGAATTTTTTGTCTTCCTCTTATGTCATAGCATTTCTCCCATCTTTCCCGGTTTTCCTTTGTAATAAACATTCATTTAACTCAAAATTCAGTATCTACTGTTGTAATTTTCATAGAAACGTGTCATTCTAAAAGAACAGAAAGTAATTATAGGTATTATTAGATTGAAGATTGAATGTCCGACACTACCTTGAAGTCCCGGATTTTACTCTGCATTTCAAAGGATTACTCCCCATCTAGTACCATTTTTAATTTTAAAAAAATGCTCATTTTTGCTCCTTGTCAAATATATATATGTACATACATATGTTGTATATATGTATATATATATGTATATAATTCCAAATTTCATAGAAAACCTATCTCAAAATTTAAAATCAACTTAATCAGATTATTAAAGGGCTGCTATGAGTTTTTTGTCTTCCTCTCTATGTCATAGTATTTCTCCCATCTTCCCAGGTTTTCCTTAGGAATAACCATTTATTTCACTCACAATTCAGTATTTAGTGTAGTAATTTTCATTGAAACGTTCAATTCTAAAAGAACAGAAACTGCTTATAAGTATCAATCTCTTGAACAAGATGAAAGCCTGGAACTCACTCAGTAAGTCACAGAATTATTTCATATCTACTGGATTTCTAAGATTGAAATATTGCCTTATGCCAAAATTCATAGAAATTTGAACACCAGGAAACACAGCTTACTCAGGGCAATTTCCTCTAACATTCATTTCCTTGGTCAATGTACCCTGATGGCTCAAGAACAAGTGATGTCAGATCAACAGGTGACTGGAACTCCATGTAATCTCATTCCTGCCTTGCGTGTCTGCTATTATCAAACCGTGACATCATGTGTTCAGGGTGAGACCCTGAAATCATGACAGCCGATGCACCAAAGTGAGATGAGGAGAGGTGTGTTCTGCTTGGTGAGCTCCAGACCCAAGTTGCACAAAGGCCTGTGGACAATTGAAACCATGGGGCAAGTTAGCTTGGGCTAGCAGTGGTTTTGGAATTCCCCAATTTTGATGAGCTCACGTCTACCATGTTCTGTTGCTGTCCCTGTCTCCGTTTTCCTCAGGCCACACTTAACTGAGAAAAGGTCCACATAAAGCAGGGGCACTTTCTTCCAGCTTCTTCCATTGACTGGCTTGGCTGCCATAGCAACAGGCCAGGCAGGAGCTGCCTATGGACATTCCCAGTTCCTGGTGATGTGGGCTCACTGTGACATCACAACCAAGACTTTGCTGATTGATCAGACTGCCTAAGACCTCCCGCTAAGGCCCCTCCCTCTCCACACACAGGCCACTTTGGTGCCAGTAACAGGCAGAATCTTCTTTTGTGACGATGGCTCATCTCCTCCAGTTAACTTCCTCACTTTATCAAGGTTCAACTGAGATGACATTCCTTTCCTGGTCAATACAACTACCCATGTGGAGGCTGCACTTTGGAGGATAAGAAGCATTTCTAATGGTGAGTACAAAATACCCCAAGCCCTTTGCAGTGCAATCAGAATGTCCCATACCATTGGATGAGGAAATTTCTCTCCCAGACCTACATCTCCCATAATTGGGTGCATATTCCCTTGTGGGAATGCAAAATATAGCACACTGGAAACCAGGGGGTTGTAATTCCAGGGGTTTTTTTTCCTAACTTCATCAAAACCCAGAAATTCTTTCAGGGGCTGGCAAGAGCATCAAAGTGACCAATGTACTCATTTTATGTCGACCAAGAAATTAATGTACTTTGATCTGAGGACTATAGAGGAACACACAAGGTATACTCAATGAATACTTCATACTCCCTATTCAGTGTAATTGTTATCATCTCTACTGTGAACAGAATCTTTCAGGAACCCCAGAACTTGTGGAGAACCATGAAGCACTTTGAAAGGACATTCAATTCTGCAAAGAATCTCTGGAGTACTAAAGAGCACACGTTTTCCTCATAGAACTGAACCCACAGAGTCAGTGTGACTCAAGGCTGCACCTCAAAGTGACTTCAAGGCTTGAACATACATTCTGAAAATGGAGAATTCCAATTTGAACTGGAAAAATCACACGCACACACACACACACACACACACAAATTGCTGAAGTACTGTTCGTTATCTACTAGCAAATTTCTTAACTTCCATCTAGTGAATTACAACCTTGAACACACCAGAAGTCACTGAACCCCAGTACACCTGGTGCACTCCATCAATTCCCACAATCCAAATGAGAGGGTTTCTTTCAAGGATTCTTATACATACCTAAACAATGGATATACTCAATGAGTGTGAAATAGTGGGTACTTTAAGAATTTTTATAAAGAGCTAAGAAATTAGTTGACTCTGACACTGTGGGTGTTACACACACTAGTATGCATACGCAAACACATACGCACACACAACCCTGTCCAAAGATCATGAGGAGAGATCAGCGCAATAGCTGAAATCCCGCAGTTGCCCAAATATGTGGACACTTTCATGTCTCCAAGTAATCATCCATCTTACAAAAATACATGAAGTGACATCATTTCCAACAATGTCCTTGGAAGGTAGGTATACTACAGCCTTTAGGCCAATGAAGAAATAAGCACTAATTCACCAGAGTCTATGCATGAAGCCATCACTGTAATTGAAATCATTTGTGGAAAACCAATAATGCACATGGATACATGTCAGAAGATCTTCGAACATACACTTTACATTTTCAATAAATGCTGTACATTTCCTCACCTGACAGGGTGTAACTGCTGATCTTTGGAAGAGCAGCGTTGAGTCATACCAAAATTAGTGACTTCCAGGAAGCATTGGTGACTTGCATTATTTGGAACAGAGCATTTAACAGACACAGAAACAGGAAATATTTGGAAACCACATCAGCGGCCACACACACAAATACACCCACAGTGTGACTTAGTTCCATGAGTATTCAGTATTCTGGTGTCAGTGAAAGTATGGGCTTTCAGCTAAGTGAAGTTCTTTTTAGTAGCTCCAGTTTTTAATAATCACCAGGAAACTGGATTGTTTGCCATCTTTCACTGATTGTAATTGGGATAATGGTTAATTTTAGCCCATAATATTACATATAGGACTCTGAATTGCATAGATAAAGTAACTTCTTTTATAAACAATCTTACATGGTTGAAGTTCTGCCAGGAAAAATCAACTTATATTCTCCCCATGTTTCATGGCTTTCTAGAGAAGAAACCATTATTTAGCTCACAACAATGTATTTAAAACTGGGAAATATTTAAAAATATATTGTGCCCATTCTAAGACCACCTCAGTCATTATGTTCAGTATCTAGAAAATATGTCCCACTGCAGCAATTGAGTATATATTTCAGAGGATACCTCCTTTCCTAGCATCATACTTCAATGTGAGTAACACTCATTTGGCCTTAATGATGAGGTAGGATGAATTTCATAGAAATATGTAACTCTGATACTAGAAACAACTTGGGTAATATGTTGAATATCTGGCAACAGGTTCCAATCATTGATCTCAGTACATATGTCACAAGATAACTCCCCATCACTCCTGGTTTTGATAAGGAGAAAATTTCATGTTTGTTCATAACTTCATTTTATTATTTAATTTCATAGAATCAAGTAAGCCCCATTCTACTACCCACATAGTTTGATGGTTGATGTCAGTCCAGCCCTTCAATTCCTGGCATACACTGTGCATTTCTCTGGATTTTTCCCCACCTATCTGCATTTTTAAATTTGAGAATAATTGCTTTCAGCCCATAATTTCCCATTATGGTGAGTTTCATGGAATTCAGTTACTTATGTTTAAAAACCAACATCTTTAGAAGGTTTGCTCTCTGGTGTTCCATCAAGTCTTGGAATCGAGGGTACATTTCACAAGGTACTTCCCAGCTAGCCTCCCTTTTAAATTTGATAAAATTCAGATCACACTTACCTCATAATGCGTAGGTATTCCATTGAGTTCAATAGAAACATGAAATTCCCGTTTAAATTCATAGTAATAGGAAGGTTGAAAATTTCGCAGTTAGTTCAGCTATTAGGCTTCAGGAAGACGTTCACAGGATTTCTCCACTACTGTGGCTGGTATTTTTCGAGTAGAAATATTACTGTTAGTGCATGATGCTGTCTTTATTAATCAGAATTTCCTACAAAAATACTTACCATTCTAAAATGAAATAAGTTTGAAGACTGAATGTCTGACACTACCTTGAAGTGCTGTATTTTACTGTGCATTGCAAAGGATTACTCCCCATCTTGGACCATTTTGAATTAAAAAAAAACAGTACTCATTTTGCTCCTACTGAGATATATATACGTACATATATATGTTGCACATATGTATATATATACATATATATGTGTGTATATTATTCCAAATTTCATAGAAAAAAGAAACTCGAAATTTACAACCAACTTAATGAGATGATTAAAGGTCTGCTAGGAATTTTTTGTCTTCCTCTTATGTCATAGCATTTCTCCCATCTTTCCCGGTTTTCCTTTGTAATAAACATTCATTTAACTCAAAATTCAGTATCTACTCTTGTAATTTTCATAGAAACGTGTCATTCTAAAAGAACAGAAAGTAATTATAGGTATTATTAGATTGAAGATTGAATGTCCGACACTACCTTGAAGTCCCGGATTTTACTCTGCATTTCAAAGGATTACTCCCCATCTAGTACCATTTTTAATTTTAAAAAAATGCTCATTTTTGCTCCTTGTCAAATATATATATGTACATACATATGTTGTATATATGTATATATATATGTATATAATTCCAAATTTCATAGAAAACCTATCTCAAAATTTAAAATCAACTTAATCAGATTATTAAAGGGCTGCTATGAGTTTTTTGTCTTCCTCTCTATGTCATAGTATTTCTCCCATCTTCCCAGGTTTTCCTTAGGAATAACCATTTATTTCACTCACAATTCAGTATTTAGTGTAGTAATTTTCATTGAAACGTTCAATTCTAAAAGAACAGAAACTGCTTATAAGTATCAATCTCTTGAACAAGATGAAAGCCTGGAACTCACTCAGTAAGTCACAGAATTATTTCATATCTACTGGATTTCTAAGATTGAAATATTGCCTTATGCCAAAATTCATAGAAATTTGAACACCAGGAAACACAGCTTACTCAGGGCAATTTCCTCTAACATTCATTTCCTTGGTCAATGTACCCTGATGGCTCAAGAACAAGTGATGTCAGATCAACAGGTGACTGGAAGTCCATGTAATCTCATTCCTGCCTTGCGTGTCTGCTATTATCAAACCGTGACATCATGTGTTCAGGGTGAGACCCTGAAATCATGACAGCCGATGCACCAAAGTGAGATGAGGAGAGGTGTGTTCTGCTTGGTGAGCTCCAGACCCAAGTTGCACAAAGGCCTGTGGACAATTGAAACCATGGGGCAAGTTAGCTTGGGCTAGCAGTGGTTTTGGAATTCCCCAATTTTGATGAGCTCACGTCTACCATGTTCTGTTGCTGTCCCTGTCTCCGTTTTCCTCAGGCCACACTTAACTGAGAAAAGGTCCACATAAAGCAGGGGCACTTTCTTCCAGCTTCTTCCATTGACTGGCTTGGCTGCCATAGCAACAGGCCAGGCAGGAGCTGCCTATGGACATTCCCAGTTCCTGGTGATGTGGGCTCACTGTGACATCACAACCAAGACTTTGCTGATTGATCAGACTGCCTAAGACCTCCCGCTAAGGCCCCTCCCTCTCCACACACAGGCCACTTTGGTGCCAGTAACAGGCAGAATCTTCTTTTGTGACGATGGCTCATCTCCTCCAGTTAACTTCCTCACTTTATCAAGGTTCAACTGAGATGACATTCCTTTCCTGGTCAATACAACTACCCATGTGGAGGCTGCACTTTGGAGGATAAGAAGCATTTCTAATGGTGAGTACAAAATACCCCAAGCCCTTTGCAGTGCAATCAGAATGTCCCATACCATTGGATGAGGAAATTTCTCTCCCAGACCTACATCTCCCATAATTGGGTGCATATTCCCTTGTGGGAATGCAAAATATAGCACACTGGAAACCAGGGGGTTGTAATTCCAGGGGTTTTTTTTCCTAACTTCATCAAAACCCAGAAATTCTTTCAGGGGCTGGCAAGAGCATCAAAGTGACCAATGTACTCATTTTATGTCGACCAAGAAATTAATGTACTTTGATCTGAGGACTATAGAGGAACACACAAGGTATACTCAATGAATACTTCATACTCCCTATTCAGTGTAATTGTTATCATCTCTACTGTGAACAGAATCTTTCAGGAACCCCAGAACTTGTGGAGAACCATGAAGCACTTTGAAAGGACATTCAATTCTGCAAAGAATCTCTGGAGTACTAAAGAGCACACGTTTTCCTCATAGAACTGAACCCACAGAGTCAGTGTGACTCAAGGCTGCACCTCAAAGTGACTTCAAGGCTTGAACATACATTCTGAAAATGGAGAATTCCAATTTGAACTGGAAAAATCACACGCACACACACACACACACACACACAAATTGCTGAAGTACTGTTCGTTATCTACTAGCAAATTTCTTAACTTCCATCTAGTGAATTACAACCTTGAACACACCAGAAGTCACTGAACCCCAGTACACCTGGTGCACTCCATCAATTCCCACAATCCAAATGAGAGGGTTTCTTTCAAGGATTCTTATACATACCTAAACAATGGATATACTCAATGAGTGTGAAATAGTGGGTACTTTAAGAATTTTTATAAAGAGCTAAGAAATTAGTTGACTCTGACACTGTGGGTGTTACACACACTAGTATGCATACGCAAACACATACGCACACACAACCCTGTCCAAAGATCATGAGGAGAGATCAGCGCAATAGCTGAAATCCCGCAGTTGCCCAAATATGTGGACACTTTCATGTCTCCAAGTAATCATCCATCTTACAAAAATACATGAAGTGACATCATTTCCAACAATGTCCTTGGAAGGTAGGTATACTACAGCCTTTAGGCCAATGAAGAAATAAGCACTAATTCACCAGAGTCTATGCATGAAGCCATCACTGTAATTGAAATCATTTGTGGAAAACCAATAATGCACATGGATACATGTCAGAAGATCTTCGAACATACACTTTACATTTTCAATAAATGCTGTACATTTCCTCACCTGACAGGGTGTAACTGCTGATCTTTGGAAGAGCAGCGTTGAGTCATACCAAAATTAGTGACTTCCAGGAAGCATTGGTGACTTGCGTTATTTGGAACAGAGCATTTAACAGACACAGAAACAGGAAATATTTGGAAACCACATCAGCGGCCACACACACAAATACACCCACAGTGTGACTTAGTTCCATGAGTATTCAGTATTCTGGTGTCAGTGAAAGTATGGGCTTTCAGCTAAGTGAAGTTCTTTTTAGTAGCTCCAGTTTTTAATAATCACCAGGAAACTGGATTGTTTGCCATCTTTCACTGATTGTAATTGGGATAATGGTTAATTTTAGCCCATAATATTACATATAGGACTCTGAATTGCATAGATAAAGTAACTTCTTTTATAAACAATCTTACATGGTTGAAGTTCTGCCAGGAAAAATCAACTTATATTCTCCCCATGTTTCATGGCTTTCTAGAGAAGAAACCATTATTTAGCTCACAACAATGTATTTAAAACTGGGAAATATTTAAAAATATATTGTGCCCATTCTAAGACCACCTCAGTCATTATGTTCAGTATCTAGAAAATATGTCCCACTGCAGCAATTGAGTATATATTTCAGAGGATACCTCCTTTCCTAGCATCATACTTCAATGTGAGTAACACTCATTTGGCCTTAATGATGAGGTAGGATGAATTTCATAGAAATATGTAACTCTGATACTAGAAACAACTTGGGTAATATGTTGAATATCTGGCAACAGGTTCCAATCATTGATCTCAGTACATATGTCACAAGATAACTCCCCATCACTCCTGGTTTTGATAAGGAGAAAATTTCATGTTTGTTCATAACTTCATTTTATTATTTAATTTCATAGAATCAAGTAAGCCCCATTCTACTACCCACATAGTTTGATGGTTGATGTCAGTCCAGCCCTTCAATTCCTGGCATACACTGTGCATTTCTCTGGATTTTTCCCCACCTATCTGCATTTTTAAATTTGAGACTAATTGCTTTCAGCCCATAATTTCCCATTATGGTGAGTTTCATGGAATTCAGTTACTTATGTTTAAAAACCAACATCTTTAGAAGGTTTGCTCTCTGGTGTTCCATCAAGTCTTGGAATCGAGGGTACATTTCACAAGGTACTTCCCAGCTAGCCTCCCTTTTAAATTTGATAAAATTCAGATCACACTTACCTCATAATGCGTAGGTATTCCATTGAGTTCAATAGAAACATGAAATTCCCGTTTAAATTCATAGTAATAGGAAGGTTGAAAATTTCGCAGTTAGTTCAGCTATTAGGCTTCAGGAAGACGTTCACAGGATTTCTCCACTACTGTGGCTGGTATTTTTCGAGTAGAAATATTACTGTTAGTGCATGATGCTGTCTTTATTAATCAGAATTTCCTACAAAAATACTTACCATTCTAAAATGAAATAAGTTTGAAGACTGAATGTCTGACACTACCTTGAAGTGCTGTATTTTACTGTGCATTGCAAAGGATTACTCCCCATCTTGGACCATTTTGAATTAAAAAAAAACAGTACTCATTTTGCTCCTACTGAGATATATATACGTACATATATATGTTGCACATATGTATATATATACATATATATGTGTGTATATTATTCCAAATTTCATAGAAAAAAGAAACTCGAAATTTACAACCAACTTAATGAGATGATTAAAGGTCTGCTAGGAATTTTTTGTCTTCCTCTTATGTCATAGCATTTCTCCCATCTTTCCCGGTTTTCCTTTGTAATAAACATTCATTTAACTCAAAATTCAGTATCTACTGTTGTAATTTTCATAGAAACGTGTCATTCTAAAAGAACAGAAAGTAATTATAGGTATTATTAGATTGAAGATTGAATGTCCGACACTACCTTGAAGTCCCGGATTTTACTCTGCATTTCAAAGGATTACTCCCCATCTAGTACCATTTTTAATTTTAAAAAAATGCTCATTTTTGCTCCTTGTCAAATATATATATGTACATACATATGTTGTATATATGTATATATATATGTATATAATTCCAAATTTCATAGAAAACCTATCTCAAAATTTAAAATCAACTTAATCAGATTATTAAAGGGCTGCTAAGAGTTTTTTGTCTTCTTCTCTATGTCATAGTATTTCTCCCATCTTCCCAGGTTTTCCTTAGGAATAACCATTTATTTCACTCACAATTCAGTATTTAGTGTAGTAATTTTCATTGAAACGTTCAATTCTAAAAGAACAGAAACTGCTTATAAGTATCAATCTCTTGAACAAGATGAAAGCCTGGAACTCACTCAGTAAGTCACAGAATTATTTCATATCTACTGGATTTCTAAGATTGAAATATTGCCTTATGCCAAAATTCATAGAAATTTGAACACCAGGAAACACAGCTTACTCAGGGCAATTTCCTCTAACATTCATTTCCTTGGTCAATGTACCCTGATGGCTCAAGAACAAGTGATGTCAGATCAACAGGTGACTGGAACTCCATGTAATCTCATTCCTGCCTTGCGTGTCTGCTATTATCAAACCGTGACATCATGTGTTCAGGGTGAGACCCTGAAATCATGACAGCCGATGCACCAAAGTGAGATGAGGAGAGGTGTGTTCTGCTTGGTGAGCTCCAGACCCAAGTTGCACAAAGGCCTGTGGACAATTGAAACCATGGGGCAAGTTAGCTTGGGCTAGCAGTGGTTTTGGAATTCCCCAATTTTGATGAGCTCACGTCTACCATGTTCTGTTGCTGTCCCTGTCTCCGTTTTCCTCAGGCCACACTTAACTGAGAAAAGGTCCACATAAAGCAGGGGCACTTTCTTCCAGCTTCTTCCATTGACTGGCTTGGCTGCCATAGCAACAGGCCAGGCAGGAGCTGCCTATGGACATTCCCAGTTCCTGGTGATGTGGGCTCACTGTGACATCACAACCAAGACTTTGCTGATTGATCAGACTGCCTAAGACCTCCCGCTAAGGCCCCTCCCTCTCCACACACAGGCCACTTTGGTGCCAGTAACAGGCAGAATCTTCTTTTGTGACGATGGCTCATCTCCTCCAGTTAACTTCCTCACTTTATCAAGGTTCAACTGAGATGACATTCCTTTCCTGGTCAATACAACTACCCATGTGGAGGCTGCACTTTGGAGGATAAGAAGCATTTCTAATGGTGAGTACAAAATACCCCAAGCCCTTTGCAGTGCAATCAGAATGTCCCATACCATTGGATGAGGAAATTTCTCTCCCAGACCTACATCTCCCATAATTGGGTGCATATTCCCTTGTGGGAATGCAAAATATAGCACACTGGAAACCAGGGGGTTGTAATTCCAGGGGTTTTTTTTCCTAACTTCATCAAAACCCAGAAATTCTTTCAGGGGCTGGCAAGAGCATCAAAGTGACCAATGTACTCATTTTATGTCGACCAAGAAATTAATGTACTTTGATCTGAGGACTATAGAGGAACACACAAGGTATACTCAATGAATACTTCATACTCCCTATTCAGTGTAATTGTTATCATCTCTACTGTGAACAGAATCTTTCAGGAACCCCAGAACTTGTGGAGAACCATGAAGCACTTTGAAAGGACATTCAATTCTGCAAAGAATCTCTGGAGTACTAAAGAGCACACGTTTTCCTCATAGAACTGAACCCACAGAGTCAGTGTGACTCAAGGCTGCACCTCAAAGTGACTTCAAGGCTTGAACATACATTCTGAAAATGGAGAATTCCAATTTGAACTGGAAAAATCACACACACACACACACACACACACACACACAAATTGCTGAAGTACTGTTCGTTATCTACTAGCAAATTTCTTAACTTCCATCTAGTGAATTACAACCTTGAACACACCAGAAGTCACTGAACCCCAGTACACCTGGTGCACTCCATCAATTCCCACAATCCAAATGAGAGGGTTTCTTTCAAGGATTCTTATACATACCTAAACAATGGATATACTCAATGAGTGTGAAATAGTGGGTACTTTAAGAATTTTTATAAAGAGCTAAGAAATTAGTTGACTCTGACACTGTGGGTGTTACACACACTAGTATGCATACGCAAACACATACGCACACACAACCCTGTCCAAAGATCATGAGGAGAGATCAGCGCAATAGCTGAAATCCCGCAGTTGCCCAAATATGTGGACACTTTCATGTCTCCAAGTAATCATCCATCTTACAAAAATACATGAAGTGACATCATTTCCAACAATGTCCTTGGAAGGTAGGTATACTACAGCCTTTAGGCCAATGAAGAAATAAGCACTAATTCACCAGAGTCTATGCATGAAGCCATCACTGTAATTGAAATCATTTGTGGAAAACCAATAATGCACATGGATACATGTCAGAAGATCTTCGAACATACACTTTACATTTTCAATAAATGCTGTACATTTCCTCACCTGACAGGGTGTAACTGCTGATCTTTGGAAGAGCAGCGTTGAGTCATACCAAAATTAGTGACTTCCAGGAAGCATTGGTGACTTGCATTATTTGGAACAGAGCATTTAACAGACACAGAAACAGGAAATATTTGGAAACCACATCAGCGGCCACACACACAAATACACCCACAGTGTGACTTAGTTCCATGAGTATTCAGTATTCTGGTGTCAGTGAAAGTATGGGCTTTCAGCTAAGTGAAGTTCTTTTTAGTAGCTCCAGTTTTTAATAATCACCAGGAAACTGGATTGTTTGCCATCTTTCACTGATTGTAATTGGGATAATGGTTAATTTTAGCCCATAATATTACATATAGGACTCTGAATTGCATAGATAAAGTAACTTCTTTTATAAACAATCTTACATGGTTGAAGTTCTGCCAGGAAAAATCAACTTATATTCTCCCCATGTTTCATGGCTTTCTAGAGAAGAAACCATTATTTAGCTCACAACAATGTATTTAAAACTGGGAAATATTTAAAAATATATTGTGCCCATTCTAAGACCACCTCAGTCATTATGTTCAGTATCTAGAAAATATGTCCCACTGCAGCAATTGAGTATATATTTCAGAGGATACCTCCTTTCCTAGCATCATACTTCAATGTGAGTAACACTCATTTGGCCTTAATGATGAGGTAGGATGAATTTCATAGAAATATGTAACTCTGATACTAGAAACAACTTGGGTAATATGTTGAATATCTGGCAACAGGTTCCAATCATTGATCTCAGTACATATGTCACAAGATAACTCCCCATCACTCCTGGTTTTGATAAGGAGAAAATTTCATGTTTGTTCATAACTTCATTTTATTATTTAATTTCATAGAATCAAGTAAGCCCCATTCTACTACCCACATAGTTTGATGGTTGATGTCAGTCCAGCCCTTCAATTCCTGGCATACACTGTGCATTTCTCTGGATTTTTCCCCACCTATCTGCATTTTTAAATTTGAGAATAATTGCTTTCAGCCCATAATTTCCCATTATGGTGAGTTTCATGGAATTCAGTTACTTATGTTTAAAAACCAACATCTTTAGAAGGTTTGCTCTCTGGTGTTCCATCAAGTCTTGGAATAGAGGGTACATTTCACAAGGTACTTCCCAGCTAGCCTCCCTTTTAAATTTGATAAAATTCAGATCACACTTACCTCATAATGCGTAGGTATTCCATTGAGTTCAATAGAAACATGAAATTCCCGTTTAAATTCATAGTAATAGGAAGGTTGAAAATTTCGCAGTTAGTTCAGCTATTAGGCTTCAGGAAGACGTTCACAGGATTTCTCCACTACTGTGGCTGGTATTTTTCGAGTAGAAATATTACTGTTAGTGCATGATGCTGTCTTTATTAATCAGAATTTCCTACAAAAATACTTACCATTCTAAAATGAAATAAGTTTGAAGACTGAATGTCTGACACTACCTTGAAGTGCTGTATTTTACTGTGCATTGCAAAGGATTACTCCCCATCTTGGACCATTTTGAATTAAAAAAAAACAGTACTCATTTTGCTCCTACTGAGATATATATACGTACATATATATGTTGCACATATGTATATATATACATATATATGTGTGTATATTATTCCAAATTTCATAGAAAAAAGAAACTCGAAATTTACAACCAACTTAATGAGATGATTAAAGGTCTGCTAGGAATTTTTTGTCTTCCTCTTATGTCATAGCATTTCTCCCATCTTTCCCGGTTTTCCTTTGTAATAAACATTCATTTAACTCAAAATTCAGTATCTACTGTTGTAATTTTCATAGAAACGTGTCATTCTAAAAGAACAGAAAGTAATTATAGGTATTATTAGATTGAAGATTGAATGTCCGACACTACCTTGAAGTCCCGGATTTTACTCTGCATTTCAAAGGATTACTCCCCATCTAGTACCATTTTTAATTTTAAAAAAATGCTCATTTTTGCTCCTTGTCAAATATATATATGTACATACATATGTTGTATATATGTATATATATATGTATATAATTCCAAATTTCATAGAAAACCTATCTCAAAATTTAAAATCAACTTAATCAGATTATTAAAGGGCTGCTAAGAGTTTTTTGTCTTCTTCTCTATGTCATAGTATTTCTCCCATCTTCCCAGGTTTTCCTTAGGAATAACCATTTATTTCACTCACAATTCAGTATTTAGTGTAGTAATTTTCATTGAAACGTTCAATTCTAAAAGAACAGAAACTGCTTATAAGTATCAATCTCTTGAACAAGATGAAAGCCTGGAACTCACTCAGTAAGTCACAGAATTATTTCATATCTACTGGATTTCTAAGATTGAAATATTGCCTTATGCCAAAATTCATAGAAATTTGAACACCAGGAAACACAGCTTACTCAGGGCAATTTCCTCTAACATTCATTTCCTTGGTCAATGTACCCTGATGGCTCAAGAACAAGTGATGTCAGATCAACAGGTGACTGGAACTCCATGTAATCTCATTCCTGCCTTGCGTGTCTGCTATTATCAAACCGTGACATCATGTGTTCAGGGTGAGACCCTGAAATCATGACAGCCGATGCACCAAAGTGAGATGAGGAGAGGTGTGTTCTGCTTGGTGAGCTCCAGACCCAAGTTGCACAAAGGCCTGTGGACAATTGAAACCATGGGGCAAGTTAGCTTGGGCTAGCAGTGGTTTTGGAATTCCCCAATTTTGATGAGCTCACGTCTACCATGTTCTGTTGCTGTCCCTGTCTCCGTTTTCCTCAGGCCACACTTAACTGAGAAAAGGTCCACATAAAGCAGGGGCACTTTCTTCCAGCTTCTTCCATTGACTGGCTTGGCTGCCATAGCAACAGGCCAGGCAGGAGCTGCCTATGGACATTCCCAGTTCCTGGTGATGTGGGCTCACTGTGACATCACAACCAAGACTTTGCTGATTGATCAGACTGCCTAAGACCTCCCGCTAAGGCCCCTCCCTCTCCACACACAGGCCACTTTGGTGCCAGTAACAGGCAGAATCTTCTTTTGTGACGATGGCTCATCTCCTCCAGTTAACTTCCTCACTTTATCAAGGTTCAACTGAGATGACATTCCTTTCCTGGTCAATACAACTACCCATGTGGAGGCTGCACTTTGGAGGATAAGAAGCATTTCTAATGGTGAGTACAAAATACCCCAAGCCCTTTGCAGTGCAATCAGAATGTCCCATACCATTGGATGAGGAAATTTCTCTCCCAGACCTACATCTCCCATAATTGGGTGCATATTCCCTTGTGGGAATGCAAAATATAGCACACTGGAAACCAGGGGGTTGTAATTCCAGGGGTTTTTTTTCCTAACTTCATCAAAACCCAGAAATTCTTTCAGGGGCTGGCAAGAGCATCAAAGTGACCAATGTACTCATTTTATGTCGACCAAGAAATTAATGTACTTTGATCTGAGGACTATAGAGGAACACACAAGGTATACTCAATGAATACTTCATACTCCCTATTCAGTGTAATTGTTATCATCTCTACTGTGAACAGAATCTTTCAGGAACCCCAGAACTTGTGGAGAACCATGAAGCACTTTGAAAGGACATTCAATTCTGCAAAGAATCTCTGGAGTACTAAAGAGCACACGTTTTCCTCATAGAACTGAACCCACAGAGTCAGTGTGACTCAAGGCTGCACCTCAAAGTGACTTCAAGGCTTGAACATACATTCTGAAAATGGAGAATTCCAATTTGAACTGGAAAAATCACACGCACACACACACACACACACACACACAAATTGCTGAAGTACTGTTCGTTATCTACTAGCAAATTTCTTAACTTCCATCTAGTGAATTACAACCTTGAACACACCAGAAGTCACTGAACCCCAGTACACCTGGTGCACTCCATCAATTCCCACAATCCAAATGAGAGGGTTTCTTTCAAGGATTCTTATACATACCTAAACAATGGATATACTCAATGAGTGTGAAATAGTGGGTACTTTAAGAATTTTTATAAAGAGCTAAGAAATTAGTTGACTCTGACACTGTGGGTGTTACACACACTAGTATGCATACGCAAACACATACGCACACACAACCCTGTCCAAAGATCATGAGGAGAGATCAGCGCAATAGCTGAAATCCCGCAGTTGCCCAAATATGTGGACACTTTCATGTCTCCAAGTAATCATCCATCTTACAAAAATACATGAAGTGACATCATTTCCAACAATGTCCTTGGAAGGTAGGTATACTACAGCCTTTAGGCCAATGAAGAAATAAGCACTAATTCACCAGAGTCTATGCATGAAGCCATCACTGTAATTGAAATCATTTGTGGAAAACCAATAATGCACATGGATACATGTCAGAAGATCTTCGAACATACACTTTACATTTTCAATAAATGCTGTACATTTCCTCACCTGACAGGGTGTAACTGCTGATCTTTGGAAGAGCAGCGTTGAGTCATACCAAAATTAGTGACTTCCAGGAAGCATTGGTGACTTGCATTATTTGGAACAGAGCATTTAACAGACACAGAAACAGGAAATATTTGGAAACCACATCAGCGGCCACACACACAAATACACCCACAGTGTGACTTAGTTCCATGAGTATTCAGTATTCTGGTGTCAGTGAAAGTATGGGCTTTCAGCTAAGTGAAGTTCTTTTTAGTAGCTCCAGTTTTTAATAATCACCAGGAAACTGGATTGTTTGCCATCTTTCACTGATTGTAATTGGGATAATGGTTAATTTTAGCCCATAATATTACATATAGGACTCTGAATTGCATAGATAAAGTAACTTCTTTTATAAACAATCTTACATGGTTGAAGTTCTGCCAGGAAAAATCAACTTATATTCTCCCCATGTTTCATGGCTTTCTAGAGAAGAAACCATTATTTAGCTCACAACAATGTATTTAAAACTGGGAAATATTTAAAAATATATTGTGCCCATTCTAAGACCACCTCAGTCATTATGTTCAGTATCTAGAAAATATGTCCCACTGCAGCAATTGAGTATATATTTCAGAGGATACCTCCTTTCCTAGCATCATACTTCAATGTGAGTAACACTCATTTGGCCTTAATGATGAGGTAGGATGAATTTCATAGAAATATGTAACTCTGATACTAGAAACAACTTGGGTAATATGTTGAATATCTGGCAACAGGTTCCAATCATTGATCTCAGTACATATGTCACAAGATAACTCCCCATCACTCCTGGTTTTGATAAGGAGAAAATTTCATGTTTGTTCATAACTTCATTTTATTATTTAATTTCATAGAATCAAGTAAGCCCCATTCTACTACCCACATAGTTTGATGGTTGATGTCAGTCCAGCCCTTCAATTCCTGGCATACACTGTGCATTTCTCTGGATTTTTCCCCACCTATCTGCATTTTTAAATTTGAGAATAATTGCTTTCAGCCCATAATTTCCCATTATGGTGAGTTTCATGGAATTCAGTTACTTATGTTTAAAAACCAACATCTTTAGAAGGTTTGCTCTCTGGTGTTCCATCAAGTCTTGGAATCGAGGGTACATTTCACAAGGTACTTCCCAGCTAGCCTCCCTTTTAAATTTGATAAAATTCAGATCACACTTACCTCATAATGCGTAGGTATTCCATTGAGTTCAATAGAAACATGAAATTCCCGTTTAAATTCATAGTAATAGGAAGGTTGAAAATTTCGCAGTTAGTTCAGCTATTAGGCTTCAGGAAGACGTTCACAGGATTTCTCCACTACTGTGGCTGGTATTTTTCGAGTAGAAATATTACTGTTAGTGCATGATGCTGTCTTTATTAATCAGAATTTCCTACAAAAATACTTACCATTCTAAAATGAAATAAGTTTGAAGACTGAATGTCTGACACTACCTTGAAGTGCTGTATTTTACTGTGCATTGCAAAGGATTACTCCCCATCTTGGACCATTTTGAATTAAAAAAAAACAGTACTCATTTTGCTCCTACTGAGATATATATACGTACATATATATGTTGCACATATGTATATATATACATATATATGTGTGTATATTATTCCAAATTTCATAGAAAAAAGAAACTCGAAATTTACAACCAACTTAATGAGATGATTAAAGGTCTGCTAGGAATTTTTTGTCTTCCTCTTATGTCATAGCATTTCTCCCATCTTTCCCGGTTTTCCTTTGTAATAAACATTCATTTAACTCAAAATTCAGTATCTACTGTTGTAATTTTCATAGAAACGTGTCATTCTAAAAGAACAGAAAGTAATTATAGGTATTATTAGATTGAAGATTGAATGTCCGACACTACCTTGAAGTCCCGGATTTTACTCTGCATTTCAAAGGATTACTCCCCATCTAGTACCATTTTTAATTTTAAAAAAATGCTCATTTTTGCTCCTTGTCAAATATATATATGTACATACATATGTTGTATATATGTATATATATATGTATATAATTCCAAATTTCATAGAAAACCTATCTCAAAATTTAAAATCAACTTAATCAGATTATTAAAGGGCTGCTAAGAGTTTTTTGTCTTCTTCTCTATGTCATAGTATTTCTCCCATCTTCCCAGGTTTTCCTTAGGAATAACCATTTATTTCACTCACAATTCAGTATTTAGTGTAGTAATTTTCATTGAAACGTTCAATTCTAAAAGAACAGAAACTGCTTATAAGTATCAATCTCTTGAACAAGATGAAAGCCTGGAACTCACTCAGTAAGTCACAGAATTATTTCATATCTACTGGATTTCTAAGATTGAAATATTGCCTTATGCCAAAATTCATAGAAATTTGAACACCAGGAAACACAGCTTACTCAGGGCAATTTCCTCTAACATTCATTTCCTTGGTCAATGTACCCTGATGGCTCAAGAACAAGTGATGTCAGATCAACAGGTGACTGGAACTCCATGTAATCTCATTCCTGCCTTGCGTGTCTGCTATTATCAAACCGTGACATCATGTGTTCAGGGTGAGACCCTGAAATCATGACAGCCGATGCACCAAAGTGAGATGAGGAGAGGTGTGTTCTGCTTGGTGAGCTCCAGACCCAAGTTGCACAAAGGCCTGTGGACAATTGAAACCATGGGGCAAGTTAGCTTGGGCTAGCAGTGGTTTTGGAATTCCCCAATTTTGATGAGCTCACGTCTACCATGTTCTGTTGCTGTCCCTGTCTCCGTTTTCCTCAGGCCACACTTAACTGAGAAAAGGTCCACATAAAGCAGGGGCACTTTCTTCCAGCTTCTTCCATTGACTGGCTTGGCTGCCATAGCAACAGGCCAGGCAGGAGCTGCCTATGGACATTCCCAGTTCCTGGTGATGTGGGCTCACTGTGACATCACAACCAAGACTTTGCTGATTGATCAGACTGCCTAAGACCTCCCGCTAAGGCCCCTCCCTCTCCACACACAGGCCACTTTGGTGCCAGTAACAGGCAGAATCTTCTTTTGTGACGATGGCTCATCTCCTCCAGTTAACTTCCTCACTTTATCAAGGTTCAACTGAGATGACATTCCTTTCCTGGTCAATACAACTACCCATGTGGAGGCTGCACTTTGGAGGATAAGAAGCATTTCTAATGGTGAGTACAAAATACCCCAAGCCCTTTGCAGTGCAATCAGAATGTCCCATACCATTGGATGAGGAAATTTCTCTCCCAGACCTACATCTCCCATAATTGGGTGCATATTCCCTTGTGGGAATGCAAAATATAGCACACTGGAAACCAGGGGGTTGTAATTCCAGGGGTTTTTTTTCCTAACTTCATCAAAACCCAGAAATTCTTTCAGGGGCTGGCAAGAGCATCAAAGTGACCAATGTACTCATTTTATGTCGACCAAGAAATTAATGTACTTTGATCTGAGGACTATAGAGGAACACACAAGGTATACTCAATGAATACTTCATACTCCCTATTCAGTGTAATTGTTATCATCTCTACTGTGAACAGAATCTTTCAGGAACCCCAGAACTTGTGGAGAACCATGAAGCACTTTGAAAGGACATTCAATTCTGCAAAGAATCTCTGGAGTACTAAAGAGCACACGTTTTCCTCATAGAACTGAACCCACAGAGTCAGTGTGACTCAAGGCTGCACCTCAAAGTGACTTCAAGGCTTGAACATACATTCTGAAAATGGAGAATTCCAATTTGAACTGGAAAAATCACACGCACACACACACACACACACACACACAAATTGCTGAAGTACTGTTCGTTATCTACTAGCAAATTTCTTAACTTCCATCTACTGAATTACAACCTTGAACACACCAGAAGTCACTGAACCCCAGTACACCTGGTGCACTCCATCAATTCCCACAATCCAAATGAGAGGGTTTCTTTCAAGGATTCTTATACATACCTAAACAATGGATATACTCAATGAGTGTGAAATAGTGGGTACTTTAAGAATTTTTATAAAGAGCTAAGAAATTAGTTGACTCTGACACTGTGGGTGTTACACACACTAGCATGCATACGCAAACACATACGCACACACAACCCTGTCCAAAGATCATGAGGAGAGATCAGCGCAATAGCTGAAATCCCGCAGTTGCCCAAATATGTGGACACTTTCATGTCTCCAAGTAATCATCCATCTTACAAAAATACATGAAGTGACATCATTTCCAACAATGTCCTTGGAAGGTAGGTATACTACAGCCTTTAGGCCAATGAAGAAATAAGCACTAATTCACCAGAGTCTATGCATGAAGCCATCACTGTAATTGAAATCATTTGTGGAAAACCAATAATGCACATGGATACATGTCAGAAGATCTTCGAACATACACTTTACATTTTCAATAAATGCTGTACATTTCCTCACCTGACAGGGTGTAACTGCTGATCTTTGGAAGAGCAGCGTTGAGTCATACCAAAATTAGTGACTTCCAGGAAGCATTGGTGACTTGCATTATTTGGAACAGAGCATTTAACAGACACAGAAACAGGAAATATTTGGAAACCACATCAGCGGCCACACACACAAATACACCCACAGTGTGACTTAGTTCCATGAGTATTCAGTATTCTGGTGTCAGTGAAAGTATGGGCTTTCAGCTAAGTGAAGTTCTTTTTAGTAGCTCCAGTTTTTAATAATCACCAGGAAACTGGATTGTTTGCCATCTTTCACTGATTGTAATTGGGATAATGGTTAATTTTAGCCCATAATATTACATATAGGACTCTGAATTGCATAGATAAAGTAACTTCTTTTATAAACAATCTTACATGGTTGAAGTTCTGCCAGGAAAAATCAACTTATATTCTCCCCATGTTTCATGGCTTTCTAGAGAAGAAACCATTATTTAGCTCACAACAATGTATTTAAAACTGGGAAATATTTAAAAATATATTGTGCCCATTCTAAGACCACCTCAGTCATTATGTTCAGTATCTAGAAAATATGTCCCACTGCAGCAATTGAGTATATATTTCAGAGGATACCTCCTTTCCTAGCATCATACTTCAATGTGAGTAACACTCATTTGGCCTTAATGATGAGGTAGGATGAATTTCATAGAAATATGTAACTCTGATACTAGAAACAACTTGGGTAATATGTTGAATATCTGGCAACAGGTTCCAATCATTGATCTCAGTACATATGTCACAAGATAACTCCCCATCACTCCTGGTTTTGATAAGGAGAAAATTTCATGTTTGTTCATAACTTCATTTTATTATTTAATTTCATAGAATCAAGTAAGCCCCATTCTACTACCCACATAGTTTGATGGTTGATGTCAGTCCAGCCCTTCAATTCCTGGCATACACTGTGCATTTCTCTGGATTTTTCCCCACCTATCTGCATTTTTAAATTTGAGAATAATTGCTTTCAGCCCATAATTTCCCATTATGGTGAGTTTCATGGAATTCAGTTACTTATGTTTAAAAACCAACATCTTTAGAAGGTTTGCTCTCTGGTGTTCCATCAAGTCTTGGAATCGAGGGTACATTTCACAAGGTACTTCCCAGCTAGCCTCCCTTTTAAATTTGATAAAATTCAGATCACACTTACCTCATAATGCGTAGGTATTCCATTGAGTTCAATAGAAACATGAAATTCCCGTTTAAATTCATAGTAATAGGAAGGTTGAAAATTTCGCAGTTAGTTCAGCTATTAGGCTTCAGGAAGACGTTCACAGGATTTCTCCACTACTGTGGCTGGTATTTTTCGAGTAGAAATATTACTGTTAGTGCATGATGCTGTCTTTATTAATCAGAATTTCCTACAAAAATACTTACCATTCTAAAATGAAATAAGTTTGAAGACTGAATGTCTGACACTACCTTGAAGTGCTGTATTTTACTGTGCATTGCAAAGGATTACTCCCCATCTTGGACCATTTTGAATTAAAAAAAAACAGTACTCATTTTGCTCCTACTGAGATATATATACGTACATATATATGTTGCACATATGTATATATATACATATATATGTGTGTATATTATTCCAAATTTCATAGAAAAAAGAAACTCGAAATTTACAACCAACTTAATGAGATGATTAAAGGTCTGCTAGGAATTTTTTGTCTTCCTCTTATGTCATAGCATTTCTCCCATCTTTCCCGGTTTTCCTTTGTAATAAACATTCATTTAACTCAAAATTCAGTATCTACTCTTGTAATTTTCATAGAAACGTGTCATTCTAAAAGAACAGAAAGTAATTATAGGTATTATTAGATTGAAGATTGAATGTCCGACACTACCTTGAAGTCCCGGATTTTACTCTGCATTTCAAAGGATTACTCCCCATCTAGTACCATTTTTAATTTTAAAAAAATGCTCATTTTTGCTCCTTGTCAAATATATATATGTACATACATATGTTGTATATATGTATATATATATGTATATAATTCCAAATTTCATAGAAAACCTATCTCAAAATTTAAAATCAACTTAATCAGATTATTAAAGGGCTGCTATGAGTTTTTTGTCTTCCTCTCTATGTCATAGTATTTCTCCCATCTTCCCAGGTTTTCCTTAGGAATAACCATTTATTTCACTCACAATTCAGTATTTAGTGTAGTAATTTTCATTGAAACGTTCAATTCTAAAAGAACAGAAACTGCTTATAAGTATCAATCTCTTGAACAAGATGAAAGCCTGGAACTCACTCAGTAAGTCACAGAATTATTTCATATCTACTGGATTTCTAAGATTGAAATATTGCCTTATGCCAAAATTCATAGAAATTTGAACACCAGGAAACACAGCTTACTCAGGGCAATTTCCTCTAACATTCATTTCCTTGGTCAATGTACCCTGATGGCTCAAGAACAAGTGATGTCAGATCAACAGGTGACTGGAACTCCATGTAATCTCATTCCTGCCTTGCGTGTCTGCTATTATCAAACCGTGACATCATGTGTTCAGGGTGAGACCCTGAAATCATGACAGCCGATGCACCAAAGTGAGATGAGGAGAGGTGTGTTCTGCTTGGTGAGCTCCAGACCCAAGTTGCACAAAGGCCTGTGGACAATTGAAACCATGGGGCAAGTTAGCTTGGGCTAGCAGTGGTTTTGGAATTCCCCAATTTTGATGAGCTCACGTCTACCATGTTCTGTTGCTGTCCCTGTCTCCGTTTTCCTCAGGCCACACTTAACTGAGAAAAGGTCCACATAAAGCAGGGGCACTTTCTTCCAGCTTCTTCCATTGACTGGCTTGGCTGCCATAGCAACAGGCCAGGCAGGAGCTGCCTATGGACATTCCCAGTTCCTGGTGATGTGGGCTCACTGTGACATCACAACCAAGACTTTGCTGATTGATCAGACTGCCTAAGACCTCCCGCTAAGGCCCCTCCCTCTCCACACACAGGCCACTTTGGTGCCAGTAACAGGCAGAATCTTCTTTTGTGACGATGGCTCATCTCCTCCAGTTAACTTCCTCACTTTATCAAGGTTCAACTGAGATGACATTCCTTTCCTGGTCAATACAACTACCCATGTGGAGGCTGCACTTTGGAGGATAAGAAGCATTTCTAATGGTGAGTACAAAATACCCCAAGCCCTTTGCAGTGCAATCAGAATGTCCCATACCATTGGATGAGGAAATTTCTCTCCCAGACCTACATCTCCCATAATTGGGTGCATATTCCCTTGTGGGAATGCAAAATATAGCACACTGGAAACCAGGGGGTTGTAATTCCAGGGGTTTTTTTTCCTAACTTCATCAAAACCCAGAAATTCTTTCAGGGGCTGGCAAGAGCATCAAAGTGACCAATGTACTCATTTTATGTCGACCAAGAAATTAATGTACTTTGATCTGAGGACTATAGAGGAACACACAAGGTATACTCAATGAATACTTCATACTCCCTATTCAGTGTAATTGTTATCATCTCTACTGTGAACAGAATCTTTCAGGAACCCCAGAACTTGTGGAGAACCATGAAGCACTTTGAAAGGACATTCAATTCTGCAAAGAATCTCTGGAGTACTAAAGAGCACACGTTTTCCTCATAGAACTGAACCCACAGAGTCAGTGTGACTCAAGGCTGCACCTCAAAGTGACTTCAAGGCTTGAACATACATTCTGAAAATGGAGAATTCCAATTTGAACTGGAAAAATCACACGCACACACACACACACACACACACACACACAAATTGCTGAAGTACTGTTCGTTATCTACTAGCAAATTTCTTAACTTCCATCTAGTGAATTACAACCTTGAACACACCAGAAGTCACTGAACCCCAGTACACCTGGTGCACTCCATCAATTCCCACAATCCAAATGAGAGGGTTTCTTTCAAGGATTCTTATACATACCTAAACAATGGATATACTCAATGAGTGTGAAATAGTGGGTACTTTAAGAATTTTTATAAAGAGCTAAGAAATTAGTTGACTCTGACACTGTGGGTGTTACACACACTAGTATGCATACGCAAACACATACGCACACACAACCCTGTCCAAAGATCATGAGGAGAGATCAGCGCAATAGCTGAAATCCCGCAGTTGCCCAAATATGTGGACACTTTCATGTCTCCAAGTAATCATCCATCTTACAAAAATACATGAAGTGACATCATTTCCAACAATGTCCTTGGAAGGTAGGTATACTACAGCCTTTAGGCCAATGAAGAAATAAGCACTAATTCACCAGAGTCTATGCATGAAGCCATCACTGTAATTGAAATCATTTGTGGAAAACCAATAATGCACATGGATACATGTCAGAAGATCTTCGAACATACACTTTACATTTTCAATAAATGCTGTACATTTCCTCACCTGACAGGGTGTAACTGCTGATCTTTGGAAGAGCAGCGTTGAGTCATACCAAAATTAGTGACTTCCAGGAAGCATTGGTGACTTGCATTATTTGGAACAGAGCATTTAACAGACACAGAAACAGGAAATATTTGGAAACCACATCAGCGGCCACACACACAAATACACCCACAGTGTGACTTAGTTCCATGAGTATTCAGTATTCTGGTGTCAGTGAAAGTATGGGCTTTCAGCTAAGTGAAGTTCTTTTTAGTAGCTCCAGTTTTTAATAATCACCAGGAAACTGGATTGTTTGCCATCTTTCACTGATTGTAATTGGGATAATGGTTAATTTTAGCCCATAATATTACATATAGGACTCTGAATTGCATAGATAAAGTAACTTCTTTTATAAACAATCTTACATGGTTGAAGTTCTGCCAGGAAAAATCAACTTATATTCTCCCCATGTTTCATGGCTTTCTAGAGAAGAAACCATTATTTAGCTCACAACAATGTATTTAAAACTGGGAAATATTTAAAAATATATTGTGCCCATTCTAAGACCACCTCAGTCATTATGTTCAGTATCTAGAAAATATGTCCCACTGCAGCAATTGAGTATATATTTCAGAGGATACCTCCTTTCCTAGCATCATACTTCAATGTGAGTAACACTCATTTGGCCTTAATGATGAGGTAGGATGAATTTCATAGAAATATGTAACTCTGATACTAGAAACAACTTGGGTAATATGTTGAATATCTGGCAACAGGTTCCAATCATTGATCTCAGTACATATGTCACAAGATAACTCCCCATCACTCCTGGTTTTGATAAGGAGAAAATTTCATGTTTGTTCATAACTTCATTTTATTATTTAATTTCATAGAATCAAGTAAGCCCCATTCTACTACCCACATAGTTTGATGGTTGATGTCAGTCCAGCCCTTCAATTCCTGGCATACACTGTGCATTTCTCTGGATTTTTCCCCACCTATCTGCATTTTTAAATTTGAGAATAATTGCTTTCAGCCCATAATTTCCCATTATGGTGAGTTTCATGGAATTCAGTTACTTATGTTTAAAAACCAACATCTTTAGAAGGTTTGCTCTCTGGTGTTCCATCAAGTCTTGGAATCGAGGGTACATTTCACAAGGTACTTCCCAGCTAGCCTCCCTTTTAAATTTGATAAAATTCAGATCACACTTACCTCATAATGCGTAGGTATTCCATTGAGTTCAATAGAAACATGAAATTCCCGTTTAAATTCATAGTAATAGGAAGGTTGAAAATTTCGCAGTTAGTTCAGCTATTAGGCTTCAGGAAGACGTTCACAGGATTTCTCCACTACTGTGGCTGGTATTTTTCGAGTAGAAATATTACTGTTAGTGCATGATGCTGTCTTTATTAATCAGAATTTCCTACAAAAATACTTACCATTCTAAAATGAAATAAGTTTGAAGACTGAATGTCTGACACTACCTTGAAGTGCTGTATTTTACTGTGCATTGCAAAGGATTACTCCCCATCTTGGACCATTTTGAATTAAAAAAAAACAGTACTCATTTTGCTCCTACTGAGATATATATACGTACATATATATGTTGCACATATGTATATATATACATATATATGTGTGTATATTATTCCAAATTTCATAGAAAAAAGAAACTCGAAATTTACAACCAACTTAATGAGATGATTAAAGGTCTGCTAGGAATTTTTTGTCTTCCTCTTATGTCATAGCATTTCTCCCATCTTTCCCGGTTTTCCTTTGTAATAAACATTCATTTAACTCAAAATTCAGTATCTACTCTTGTAATTTTCATAGAAACGTGTCATTCTAAAAGAACAGAAAGTAATTATAGGTATTATTAGATTGAAGATTGAATGTCCGACACTACCTTGAAGTCCCGGATTTTACTCTGCATTTCAAAGGATTACTCCCCATCTAGTACCATTTTTAATTTTAAAAAAATGCTCATTTTTGCTCCTTGTCAAATATATATATGTACATACATATGTTGTATATATGTATATATATATGTATATAATTCCAAATTTCATAGAAAACCTATCTCAAAATTTAAAATCAACTTAATCAGATTATTAAAGGGCTGCTATGAGTTTTTTGTCTTCCTCTCTATGTCATAGTATTTCTCCCATCTTCCCAGGTTTTCCTTAGGAATAACCATTTATTTCACTCACAATTCAGTATTTAGTGTAGTAATTTTCATTGAAACGTTCAATTCTAAAAGAACAGAAACTGCTTATAAGTATCAATCTCTTGAACAAGATGAAAGCCTGGAACTCACTCAGTAAGTCACAGAATTATTTCATATCTACTGGATTTCTAAGATTGAAATATTGCCTTATGCCAAAATTCATAGAAATTTGAACACCAGGAAACACAGCTTACTCAGGGCAATTTCCTCTAACATTCATTTCCTTGGTCAATGTACCCTGATGGCTCAAGAACAAGTGATGTCAGATCAACAGGTGACTGGAACTCCATGTAATCTCATTCCTGCCTTGCGTGTCTGCTATTATCAAACCGTGACATCATGTGTTCAGGGTGAGACCCTGAAATCATGACAGCCGATGCACCAAAGTGAGATGAGGAGAGGTGTGTTCTGCTTGGTGAGCTCCAGACCCAAGTTGCACAAAGGCCTGTGGACAATTGAAACCATGGGGCAAGTTAGCTTGGGCTAGCAGTGGTTTTGGAATTCCCCAATTTTGATGAGCTCACGTCTACCATGTTCTGTTGCTGTCCCTGTCTCCGTTTTCCTCAGGCCACACTTAACTGAGAAAAGGTCCACATAAAGCAGGGGCACTTTCTTCCAGCTTCTTCCATTGACTGGCTTGGCTGCCATAGCAACAGGCCAGGCAGGAGCTGCCTATGGACATTCCCAGTTCCTGGTGATGTGGGCTCACTGTGACATCACAACCAAGACTTTGCTGATTGATCAGACTGCCTAAGACCTCCCGCTAAGGCCCCTCCCTCTCCACACACAGGCCACTTTGGTGCCAGTAACAGGCAGAATCTTCTTTTGTGACGATGGCTCATCTCCTCCAGTTAACTTCCTCACTTTATCAAGGTTCAACTGAGATGACATTCCTTTCCTGGTCAATACAACTACCCATGTGGAGGCTGCACTTTGGAGGATAAGAAGCATTTCTAATGGTGAGTACAAAATACCCCAAGCCCTTTGCAGTGCAATCAGAATGTCCCATACCATTGGATGAGGAAATTTCTCTCCCAGACCTACATCTCCCATAATTGGGTGCATATTCCCTTGTGGGAATGCAAAATATAGCACACTGGAAACCAGGGGGTTGTAATTCCAGGGGTTTTTTTTCCTAACTTCATCAAAACCCAGAAATTCTTTCAGGGGCTGGCAAGAGCATCAAAGTGACCAATGTACTCATTTTATGTCGACCAAGAAATTAATGTACTTTGATCTGAGGACTATAGAGGAACACACAAGGTATACTCAATGAATACTTCATACTCCCTATTCAGTGTAATTGTTATCATCTCTACTGTGAACAGAATCTTTCAGGAACCCCAGAACTTGTGGAGAACCATGAAGCACTTTGAAAGGACATTCAATTCTGCAAAGAATCTCTGGAGTACTAAAGAGCACACGTTTTCCTCATAGAACTGAACCCACAGAGTCAGTGTGACTCAAGGCTGCACCTCAAAGTGACTTCAAGGCTTGAACATACATTCTGAAAATGGAGAATTCCAATTTGAACTGGAAAAATCACACGCACACACACACACACACACACACACACAAATTACTGAAGTACTGTTCGTTATCTACTAGCAAATTTCTTAACTTCCATCTAGTG
Organism: Castor canadensis; assembly: GCF_047511655.1. Taxonomy (NCBI): domain Eukaryota; kingdom Metazoa; phylum Chordata; class Mammalia; order Rodentia; family Castoridae; genus Castor; species Castor canadensis. The sequence continues at coordinate 90,488,355 of NC_133395.1, forward strand.
AATTACAACCTTGAACACACCAGAAGTCACTGAACCCCAGTACACCTGGTGCACTCCATCAATTCCCACAATCCAAATGAGAGGGTTTCTTTCAAGGATTCTTATACATACCTAAACAATGGATATACTCAATGAGTGTGAAATAGTGGGTACTTTAAGAATTTTTATAAAGAGCTAAGAAATTAGTTGACTCTGACACTGTGGGTGTTACACACACTAGTATGCATACGCAAACACATACGCACACACAACCCTGTCCAAAGATCATGAGGAGAGATCAGCGCAATAGCTGAAATCCCGCAGTTGCCCAAATATGTGGACACTTTCATGTCTCCAAGTAATCATCCATCTTACAAAAATACATGAAGTGACATCATTTCCAACAATGTCCTTGGAAGGTAGGTATACTACAGCCTTTAGGCCAATGAAGAAATAAGCACTAATTCACCAGAGTCTATGCATGAAGCCATCACTGTAATTGAAATCATTTGTGGAAAACCAATAATGCACATGGATACATGTCAGAAGATCTTCGAACATACACTTTACATTTTCAATAAATGCTGTACATTTCCTCACCTGACAGGGTGTAACTGCTGATCTTTGGAAGAGCAGCGTTGAGTCATACCAAAATTAGTGACTTCCAGGAAGCATTGGTGACTTGCATTATTTGGAACAGAGCATTTAACAGACACAGAAACAGGAAATATTTGGAAACCACATCAGCGGCCACACACACAAATACACCCACAGTGTGACTTAGTTCCATGAGTATTCAGTATTCTGGTGTCAGTGAAAGTATGGGCTTTCAGCTAAGTGAAGTTCTTTTTAGTAGCTCCAGTTTTTAATAATCACCAGGAAACTGGATTGTTTGCCATCTTTCACTGATTGTAATTGGGATAATGGTTAATTTTAGCCCATAATATTACATATAGGACTCTGAATTGCATAGATAAAGTAACTTCTTTTATAAACAATCTTACATGGTTGAAGTTCTGCCAGGAAAAATCAACTTATATTCTCCCCATGTTTCATGGCTTTCTAGAGAAGAAACCATTATTTAGCTCACAACAATGTATTTAAAACTGGGAAATATTTAAAAATATATTGTGCCCATTCTAAGACCACCTCAGTCATTATGTTCAGTATCTAGAAAATATGTCCCACTGCAGCAATTGAGTATATATTTCAGAGGATACCTCCTTTCCTAGCATCATACTTCAATGTGAGTAACACTCATTTGGCCTTAATGATGAGGTAGGATGAATTTCATAGAAATATGTAACTCTGATACTAGAAACAACTTGGGTAATATGTTGAATATCTGGCAACAGGTTCCAATCATTGATCTCAGTACATATGTCACAAGATAACTCCCCATCACTCCTGGTTTTGATAAGGAGAAAATTTCATGTTTGTTCATAACTTCATTTTATTATTTAATTTCATAGAATCAAGTAAGCCCCATTCTACTACCCACATAGTTTGATGGTTGATGTCAGTCCAGCCCTTCAATTCCTGGCATACACTGTGCATTTCTCTGGATTTTTCCCCACCTATCTGCATTTTTAAATTTGAGAATAATTGCTTTCAGCCCATAATTTCCCATTATGGTGAGTTTCATGGAATTCAGTTACTTATGTTTAAAAACCAACATCTTTAGAAGGTTTGCTCTCTGGTGTTCCATCAAGTCTTGGAATAGAGGGTACATTTCACAAGGTACTTCCCAGCTAGCCTCCCTTTTAAATTTGATAAAATTCAGATCACACTTACCTCATAATGCGTAGGTATTCCATTGAGTTCAATAGAAACATGAAATTCCCGTTTAAATTCATAGTAATAGGAAGGTTGAAAATTTCGCAGTTAGTTCAGCTATTAGGCTTCAGGAAGACGTTCACAGGATTTCTCCACTACTGTGGCTGGTATTTTTCGAGTAGAAATATTACTGTTAGTGCATGATGCTGTCTTTATTAATCAGAATTTCCTACAAAAATACTTACCATTCTAAAATGAAATAAGTTTGAAGACTGAATGTCTGACACTACCTTGAAGTGCTGTATTTTACTGTGCATTGCAAAGGATTACTCCCCATCTTGGACCATTTTGAATTAAAAAAAAACAGTACTCATTTTGCTCCTACTGAGATATATATACGTACATATATATGTTGCACATATGTATATATATACATATATATGTGTGTATATTATTCCAAATTTCATAGAAAAAAGAAACTCGAAATTTACAACCAACTTAATGAGATGATTAAAGGTCTGCTAGGAATTTTTTGTCTTCCTCTTATGTCATAGCATTTCTCCCATCTTTCCCGGTTTTCCTTTGTAATAAACATTCATTTAACTCAAAATTCAGTATCTACTGTTGTAATTTTCATAGAAACGTGTCATTCTAAAAGAACAGAAAGTAATTATAGGTATTATTAGATTGAAGATTGAATGTCCGACACTACCTTGAAGTCCCGGATTTTACTCTGCATTTCAAAGGATTACTCCCCATCTAGTACCATTTTTAATTTTAAAAAAATGCTCATTTTTGCTCCTTGTCAAATATATATATGTACATACATATGTTGTATATATGTATATATATATGTATATAATTCCAAATTTCATAGAAAACCTATCTCAAAATTTAAAATCAACTTAATCAGATTATTAAAGGGCTGCTATGAGTTTTTTGTCTTCCTCTCTATGTCATAGTATTTCTCCCATCTTCCCAGGTTTTCCTTAGGAATAACCATTTATTTCACTCACAATTCAGTATTTAGTGTAGTAATTTTCATTGAAACGTTCAATTCTAAAAGAACAGAAACTGCTTATAAGTATCAATCTCTTGAACAAGATGAAAGCCTGGAACTCACTCAGTAAGTCACAGAATTATTTCATATCTACTGGATTTCTAAGATTGAAATATTGCCTTATGCCAAAATTCATAGAAATTTGAACACCAGGAAACACAGCTTACTCAGGGCAATTTCCTCTAACATTCATTTCCTTGGTCAATGTACCCTGATGGCTCAAGAACAAGTGATGTCAGATCAACAGGTGACTGGAACTCCATGTAATCTCATTCCTGCCTTGCGTGTCTGCTATTATCAAACCGTGACATCATGTGTTCAGGGTGAGACCCTGAAATCATGACAGCCGATGCACCAAAGTGAGATGAGGAGAGGTGTGTTCTGCTTGGTGAGCTCCAGACCCAAGTTGCACAAAGGCCTGTGGACAATTGAAACCATGGGGCAAGTTAGCTTGGGCTAGCAGTGGTTTTGGAATTCCCCAATTTTGATGAGCTCACGTCTACCATGTTCTGTTGCTGTCCCTGTCTCCGTTTTCCTCAGGCCACACTTAACTGAGAAAAGGTCCACATAAAGCAGGGGCACTTTCTTCCAGCTTCTTCCATTGACTGGCTTGGCTGCCATAGCAACAGGCCAGGCAGGAGCTGCCTATGGACATTCCCAGTTCCTGGTGATGTGGGCTCACTGTGACATCACAACCAAGACTTTGCTGATTGATCAGACTGCCTAAGACCTCCCGCTAAGGCCCCTCCCTCTCCACACACAGGCCACTTTGGTGCCAGTAACAGGCAGAATCTTCTTTTGTGACGATGGCTCATCTCCTCCAGTTAACTTCCTCACTTTATCAAGGTTCAACTGAGATGACATTCCTTTCCTGGTCAATACAACTACCCATGTGGAGGCTGCACTTTGGAGGATAAGAAGCATTTCTAATGGTGAGTACAAAATACCCCAAGCCCTTTGCAGTGCAATCAGAATGTCCCATACCATTGGATGAGGAAATTTCTCTCCCAGACCTACATCTCCCATAATTGGGTGCATATTCCCTTGTGGGAATGCAAAATATAGCACACTGGAAACCAGGGGGTTGTAATTCCAGGGGTTTTTTTTCCTAACTTCATCAAAACCCAGAAATTCTTTCAGGGGCTGGCAAGAGCATCAAAGTGACCAATGTACTCATTTTATGTCGACCAAGAAATTAATGTACTTTGATCTGAGGACTATAGAGGAACACACAAGGTATACTCAATGAATACTTCATACTCCCTATTCAGTGTAATTGTTATCATCTCTACTGTGAACAGAATCTTTCAGGAACCCCAGAACTTGTGGAGAACCATGAAGCACTTTGAAAGGACATTCAATTCTGCAAAGAATCTCTGGAGTACTAAAGAGCACACGTTTTCCTCATAGAACTGAACCCACAGAGTCAGTGTGACTCAAGGCTGCACCTCAAAGTGACTTCAAGGCTTGAACATACATTCTGAAAATGGAGAATTCCAATTTGAACTGGAAAAATCACACGCGCACACACACACACACACACACACAAATTGCTGAAGTACTGTTCGTTATCTACTAGCAAATTTCTTAACTTCCATCTAGTGAATTACAACCTTGAACACACCAGAAGTCACTGAACCCCAGTACACCTGGTGCACTCCATCAATTCCCACAATCCAAATGAGAGGGTTTCTTTCAAGGATTCTTATACATACCTAAACAATGGATATACTCAATGAGTGTGAAATAGTGGGTACTTTAAGAATTTTTATAAAGAGCTAAGAAATTAGTTGACTCTGACACTGTGGGTGTTACACACACTAGTATGCATACGCAAACACATACGCACACACAACCCTGTCCAAAGATCATGAGGAGAGATCAGCGCAATAGCTGAAATCCCGCAGTTGCCCAAATATGTGGACACTTTCATGTCTCCAAGTAATCATCCATCTTACAAAAATACATGAAGTGACATCATTTCCAACAATGTCCTTGGAAGGTAGGTATACTACAGCCTTTAGGCCAATGAAGAAATAAGCACTAATTCACCAGAGTCTATGCATGAAGCCATCACTGTAATTGAAATCATTTGTGGAAAACCAATAATGCACATGGATACATGTCAGAAGATCTTCGAACATACACTTTACATTTTCAATAAATGCTGTACATTTCCTCACCTGACAGGGTGTAACTGCTGATCTTTGGAAGAGCAGCGTTGAGTCATACCAAAATTAGTGACTTCCAGGAAGCATTGGTGACTTGCATTATTTGGAACAGAGCATTTAACAGACACAGAAACAGGAAATATTTGGAAACCACATCAGCGGCCACACACACAAATACACCCACAGTGTGACTTAGTTCCATGAGTATTCAGTATTCTGGTGTCAGTGAAAGTATGGGCTTTCAGCTAAGTGAAGTTCTTTTTAGTAGCTCCAGTTTTTAATAATCACCAGGAAACTGGATTGTTTGCCATCTTTCACTGATTGTAATTGGGATAATGGTTAATTTTAGCCCATAATATTACATATAGGACTCTGAATTGCATAGATAAAGTAACTTCTTTTATAAACAATCTTACATGGTTGAAGTTCTGCCAGGAAAAATCAACTTATATTCTCCCCATGTTTCATGGCTTTCTAGAGAAGAAACCATTATTTAGCTCACAACAATGTATTTAAAACTGGGAAATATTTAAAAATATATTGTGCCCATTCTAAGACCACCTCAGTCATTATGTTCAGTATCTAGAAAATATGTCCCACTGCAGCAATTGAGTATATATTTCAGAGGATACCTCCTTTCCTAGCATCATACTTCAATGTGAGTAACACTCATTTGGCCTTAATGATGAGGTAGGATGAATTTCATAGAAATATGTAACTCTGATACTAGAAACAACTTGGGTAATATGTTGAATATCTGGCAACAGGTTCCAATCATTGATCTCAGTACATATGTCACAAGATAACTCCCCATCACTCCTGGTTTTGATAAGGAGAAAATTTCATGTTTGTTCATAACTTCATTTTATTATTTAATTTCATAGAATCAAGTAAGCCCCATTCTACTACCCACATAGTTTGATGGTTGATGTCAGTCCAGCCCTTCAATTCCTGGCATACACTGTGCATTTCTCTGGATTTTTCCCCACCTATCTGCATTTTTAAATTTGAGACTAATTGCTTTCAGCCCATAATTTCCCATTATGGTGAGTTTCATGGAATTCAGTTACTTATGTTTAAAAACCAACATCTTTAGAAGGTTTGCTCTCTGGTGTTCCATCAAGTCTTGGAATAGAGGGTACATTTCACAAGGTACTTCCCAGCTAGCCTCCCTTTTAAAATTTGATAAAATTCAGATCACACTTACCTCATAATGCGTAGGTATTCCATTGAGTTCAATAGAAACATGAAATTCCCGTTTAAATTCATAGTAATAGGAAGGTTGAAAATTTCGCAGTTAGTTCAGCTATTAGGCTTCAGGAAGACGTTCACAGGATTTCTCCACTACTGTGGCTGGTATTTTTCGAGTAGAAATATTACTGTTAGTGCATGATGCTGTCTTTATTAATCAGAATTTCCTACAAAAATACTTACCATTCTAAAATGAAATAAGTTTGAAGACTGAATGTCTGACACTACCTTGAAGTGCTGTATTTTACTGTGCATTGCAAAGGATTACTCCCCATCTTGGACCATTTTGAATTAAAAAAAAACAGTACTCATTTTGCTCCTACTGAGATATATATACGTACATATATATGTTGCACATATGTATATATATACATATATATGTGTGTATATTATTCCAAATTTCATAGAAAAAAGAAACTCGAAATTTACAACCAACTTAATGAGATGATTAAAGGTCTGCTAGGAATTTTTTGTCTTCCTCTTATGTCATAGCATTTCTCCCATCTTTCCCGGTTTTCCTTTGTAATAAACATTCATTTAACTCAAAATTCAGTATCTACTCTTGTAATTTTCATAGAAACGTGTCATTCTAAAAGAACAGAAAGTAATTATAGGTATTATTAGATTGAAGATTGAATGTCCGACACTACCTTGAAGTCCCGGATTTTACTCTGCATTTCAAAGGATTACTCCCCATCTAGTACCATTTTTAATTTTAAAAAAATGCTCATTTTTGCTCCTTGTCAAATATATATATGTACATACATATGTTGTATATATGTATATATATATGTATATAATTCCAAATTTCATAGAAAACCTATCTCAAAATTTAAAATCAACTTAATCAGATTATTAAAGGGCTGCTATGAGTTTTTTGTCTTCCTCTCTATGTCATAGTATTTCTCCCATCTTCCCAGGTTTTCCTTAGGAATAACCATTTATTTCACTCACAATTCAGTATTTAGTGTAGTAATTTTCATTGAAACGTTCAATTCTAAAAGAACAGAAACTGCTTATAAGTATCAATCTCTTGAACAAGATGAAAGCCTGGAACTCACTCAGTAAGTCACAGAATTATTTCATATCTACTGGATTTCTAAGATTGAAATATTGCCTTATGCCAAAATTCATAGAAATTTGAACACCAGGAAACACAGCTTACTCAGGGCAATTTCCTCTAACATTCATTTCCTTGGTCAATGTACCCTGATGGCTCAAGAACAAGTGATGTCAGATCAACAGGTGACTGGAACTCCATGTAATCTCATTCCTGCCTTGCGTGTCTGCTATTATCAAACCGTGACATCATGTGTTCAGGGTGAGACCCTGAAATCATGACAGCCGATGCACCAAAGTGAGATGAGGAGAGGTGTGTTCTGCTTGGTGAGCTCCAGACCCAAGTTGCACAAAGGCCTGTGGACAATTGAAACCATGGGGCAAGTTAGCTTGGGCTAGCAGTGGTTTTGGAATTCCCCAATTTTGATGAGCTCACGTCTACCATGTTCTGTTGCTGTCCCTGTCTCCGTTTTCCTCAGGCCACACTTAACTGAGAAAAGGTCCACATAAAGCAGGGGCACTTTCTTCCAGCTTCTTCCATTGACTGGCTTGGCTGCCATAGCAACAGGCCAGGCAGGAGCTGCCTATGGACATTCCCAGTTCCTGGTGATGTGGGCTCACTGTGACATCACAACCAAGACTTTGCTGATTGATCAGACTGCCTAAGACCTCCCGCTAAGGCCCCTCCCTCTCCACACACAGGCCACTTTGGTGCCAGTAACAGGCAGAATCTTCTTTTGTGACGATGGCTCATCTCCTCCAGTTAACTTCCTCACTTTATCAAGGTTCAACTGAGATGACATTCCTTTCCTGGTCAATACAACTACCCATGTGGAGGCTGCACTTTGGAGGATAAGAAGCATTTCTAATGGTGAGTACAAAATACCCCAAGCCCTTTGCAGTGCAATCAGAATGTCCCATACCATTGGATGAGGAAATTTCTCTCCCAGACCTACATCTCCCATAATTGGGTGCATATTCCCTTGTGGGAATGCAAAATATAGCACACTGGAAACCAGGGGGTTGTAATTCCAGGGGTTTTTTTTCCTAACTTCATCAAAACCCAGAAATTCTTTCAGGGGCTGGCAAGAGCATCAAAGTGACCAATGTACTCATTTTATGTCGACCAAGAAATTAATGTACTTTGATCTGAGGACTATAGAGGAACACACAAGGTATACTCAATGAATACTTCATACTCCCTATTCAGTGTAATTGTTATCATCTCTACTGTGAACAGAATCTTTCAGGAACCCCAGAACTTGTGGAGAACCATGAAGCACTTTGAAAGGACATTCAATTCTGCAAAGAATCTCTGGAGTACTAAAGAGCACACGTTTTCCTCATAGAACTGAACCCACAGAGTCAGTGTGACTCAAGGCTGCACCTCAAAGTGACTTCAAGGCTTGAACATACATTCTGAAAATGGAGAATTCCAATTTGAACTGGAAAAATCACACGCACACACACACACACACACACACAAATTGCTGAAGTACTGTTCGTTATCTACTAGCAAATTTCTTAACTTCCATCTAGTGAATTACAACCTTGAACACACCAGAAGTCACTGAACCCCAGTACACCTGGTGCACTCCATCAATTCCCACAATCCAAATGAGAGGGTTTCTTTCAAGGATTCTTATACATACCTAAACAATGGATATACTCAATGAGTGTGAAATAGTGGGTACTTTAAGAATTTTTATAAAGAGCTAAGAAATTAGTTGACTCTGACACTGTGGGTGTTACACACACTAGTATGCATACGCAAACACATACGCACACACAACCCTGTCCAAAGATCATGAGGAGAGATCAGCGCAATAGCTGAAATCCCGCAGTTGCCCAAATATGTGGACACTTTCATGTCTCCAAGTAATCATCCATCTTACAAAAATACATGAAGTGACATCATTTCCAACAATGTCCTTGGAAGGTAGGTATACTACAGCCTTTAGGCCAATGAAGAAATAAGCACTAATTCACCAGAGTCTATGCATGAAGCCATCACTGTAATTGAAATCATTTGTGGAAAACCAATAATGCACATGGATACATGTCAGAAGATCTTCGAACATACACTTTACATTTTCAATAAATGCTGTACATTTCCTCACCTGACAGGGTGTAACTGCTGATCTTTGGAAGAGCAGCGTTGAGTCATACCAAAATTAGTGACTTCCAGGAAGCATTGGTGACTTGCATTATTTGGAACAGAGCATTTAACAGACACAGAAACAGGAAATATTTGGAAACCACATCAGCGGCCACACACACAAATACACCCACAGTGTGACTTAGTTCCATGAGTATTCAGTATTCTGGTGTCAGTGAAAGTATGGGCTTTCAGCTAAGTGAAGTTCTTTTTAGTAGCTCCAGTTTTTAATAATCACCAGGAAACTGGATTGTTTGCCATCTTTCACTGATTGTAATTGGGATAATGGTTAATTTTAGCCCATAATATTACATATAGGACTCTGAATTGCATAGATAAAGTAACTTCTTTTATAAACAATCTTACATGGTTGAAGTTCTGCCAGGAAAAATCAACTTATATTCTCCCCATGTTTCATGGCTTTCTAGAGAAGAAACCATTATTTAGCTCACAACAATGTATTTAAAACTGGGAAATATTTAAAAATATATTGTGCCCATTCTAAGACCACCTCAGTCATTATGTTCAGTATCTAGAAAATATGTCCCACTGCAGCAATTGAGTATATATTTCAGAGGATACCTCCTTTCCTAGCATCATACTTCAATGTGAGTAACACTCATTTGGCCTTAATGATGAGGTAGGATGAATTTCATAGAAATATGTAACTCTGATACTAGAAACAACTTGGGTAATATGTTGAATATCTGGCAACAGGTTCCAATCATTGATCTCAGTACATATGTCACAAGATAACTCCCCATCACTCCTGGTTTTGATAAGGAGAAAATTTCATGTTTGTTCATAACTTCATTTTATTATTTAATTTCATAGAATCAAGTAAGCCCCATTCTACTACCCACATAGTTTGATGGTTGATGTCAGTCCAGCCCTTCAATTCCTGGCATACACTGTGCATTTCTCTGGATTTTTCCCCACCTATCTGCATTTTTAAATTTGAGACTAATTGCTTTCAGCCCATAATTTCCCATTATGGTGAGTTTCATGGAATTCAGTTACTTATGTTTAAAAACCAACATCTTTAGAAGGTTTGCTCTCTGGTGTTCCATCAAGTCTTGGAATCGAGGGTACATTTCACAAGGTACTTCCCAGCTAGCCTCCCTTTTAAATTTGATAAAATTCAGATCACACTTACCTCATAATGCGTAGGTATTCCATTGAGTTCAATAGAAACATGAAATTCCCGTTTAAATTCATAGTAATAGGAAGGTTGAAAATTTCGCAGTTAGTTCAGCTATTAGGCTTCAGGAAGACGTTCACAGGATTTCTCCACTACTGTGGCTGGTATTTTTCGAGTAGAAATATTACTGTTAGTGCATGATGCTGTCTTTATTAATCAGAATTTCCTACAAAAATACTTACCATTCTAAAATGAAATAAGTTTGAAGACTGAATGTCTGACACTACCTTGAAGTGCTGTATTTTACTGTGCATTGCAAAGGATTACTCCCCATCTTGGACCATTTTGAATTAAAAAAAAACAGTACTCATTTTGCTCCTACTGAGATATATATACGTACATATATATGTTGCACATATGTATATATATACATATATATGTGTGTATATTATTCCAAATTTCATAGAAAAAAGAAACTCGAAATTTACAACCAACTTAATGAGATGATTAAAGGTCTGCTAGGAATTTTTTGTCTTCCTCTTATGTCATAGCATTTCTCCCATCTTTCCCGGTTTTCCTTTGTAATAAACATTCATTTAACTCAAAATTCAGTATCTACTGTTGTAATTTTCATAGAAACGTGTCATTCTAAAAGAACAGAAAGTAATTATAGGTATTATTAGATTGAAGATTGAATGTCCGACACTACCTTGAAGTCCCGGATTTTACTCTGCATTTCAAAGGATTACTCCCCATCTAGTACCATTTTTAATTTTAAAAAAATGCTCATTTTTGCTCCTTGTCAAATATATATATGTACATACATATGTTGTATATATGTATATATATGTATATAATTCCAAATTTCATAGAAAACCTATCTCAAAATTTAAAATCAACTTAATCAGATTATTAAAGGGCTGCTATGAGTTTTTTGTCTTCCTCTCTATGTCATAGTATTTCTCCCATCTTCCCAGGTTTTCCTTAGGAATAACCATTTATTTCACTCACAATTCAGTATTTAGTGTAGTAATTTTCATTGAAACGTTCAATTCTAAAAGAACAGAAACTGCTTATAAGTATCAATCTCTTGAACAAGATGAAAGCCTGGAACTCACTCAGTAAGTCACAGAATTATTTCATATCTACTGGATTTCTAAGATTGAAATATTGCCTTATGCCAAAATTCATAGAAATTTGAACACCAGGAAACACAGCTTACTCAGGGCAATTTCCTCTAACATTCATTTCCTTGGTCAATGTACCCTGATGGCTCAAGAACAAGTGATGTCAGATCAACAGGTGACTGGAACTCCATGTAATCTCATTCCTGCCTTGCGTGTCTGCTATTATCAAACCGTGACATCATGTGTTCAGGGTGAGACCCTGAAATCATGACAGCCGATGCACCAAAGTGAGATGAGGAGAGGTGTGTTCTGCTTGGTGAGCTCCAGACCCAAGTTGCACAAAGGCCTGTGGACAATTGAAACCATGGGGCAAGTTAGCTTGGGCTAGCAGTGGTTTTGGAATTCCCCAATTTTGATGAGCTCACGTCTACCATGTTCTGTTGCTGTCCCTGTCTCCGTTTTCCTCAGGCCACACTTAACTGAGAAAAGGTCCACATAAAGCAGGGGCACTTTCTTCCAGCTTCTTCCATTGACTGGCTTGGCTGCCATAGCAACAGGCCAGGCAGGAGCTGCCTATGGACATTCCCAGTTCCTGGTGATGTGGGCTCACTGTGACATCACAACCAAGACTTTGCTGATTGATCAGACTGCCTAAGACCTCCCGCTAAGGCCCCTCCCTCTCCACACACAGGCCACTTTGGTGCCAGTAACAGGCAGAATCTTCTTTTGTGACGATGGCTCATCTCCTCCAGTTAACTTCCTCACTTTATCAAGGTTCAACTGAGATGACATTCCTTTCCTGGTCAATACAACTACCCATGTGGAGGCTGCACTTTGGAGGATAAGAAGCATTTCTAATGGTGAGTACAAAATACCCCAAGCCCTTTGCAGTGCAATCAGAATGTCCCATACCATTGGATGAGGAAATTTCTCTCCCAGACCTACATCTCCCATAATTGGGTGCATATTCCCTTGTGGGAATGCAAAATATAGCACACTGGAAACCAGGGGGTTGTAATTCCAGGGGTTTTTTTTCCTAACTTCATCAAAACCCAGAAATTCTTTCAGGGGCTGGCAAGAGCATCAAAGTGACCAATGTACTCATTTTATGTCGACCAAGAAATTAATGTACTTTGATCTGAGGACTATAGAGGAACACACAAGGTATACTCAATGAATACTTCATACTCCCTATTCAGTGTAATTGTTATCATCTCTACTGTGAACAGAATCTTTCAGGAACCCCAGAACTTGTGGAGAACCATGAAGCACTTTGAAAGGACATTCAATTCTGCAAAGAATCTCTGGAGTACTAAAGAGCACACGTTTTCCTCATAGAACTGAACCCACAGAGTCAGTGTGACTCAAGGCTGCACCTCAAAGTGACTTCAAGGCTTGAACATACATTCTGAAAATGGAGAATTCCAATTTGAACTGGAAAAATCACACGCGCACACACACACACACACACACACAAATTGCTGAAGTACTGTTCGTTATCTACTAGCAAATTTCTTAACTTCCATCTAGTGAATTACAACCTTGAACACACCAGAAGTCACTGAACCCCAGTACACCTGGTGCACTCCATCAATTCCCACAATCCAAATGAGAGGGTTTCTTTCAAGGATTCTTATACATACCTAAACAATGGATATACTCAATGAGTGTGAAATAGTGGGTACTTTAAGAATTTTTATAAAGAGCTAAGAAATTAGTTGACTCTGACACTGTGGGTGTTACACACACTAGTATGCATATGCAAACACATACGCACACACAACCCTGTCCAAAGATCATGAGGAGAGATCAGCGCAATAGCTGAAATCCCGCAGTTGCCCAAATATGTGGACACTTTCATGTCTCCAAGTAATCATCCATCTTACAAAAATACATGAAGTGACATCATTTCCAACAATGTCCTTGGAAGGTAGGTATACTACAGCCTTTAGGCCAATGAAGAAATAAGCACTAATTCACCAGAGTCTATGCATGAAGCCATCACTGTAATTGAAATCATTTGTGGAAAACCAATAATGCACATGGATACATGTCAGAAGATCTTCGAACATACACTTTACATTTTCAATAAATGCTGTACATTTCCTCACCTGACAGGGTGTAACTGCTGATCTTTGGAAGAGCAGCGTTGAGTCATACCAAAATTAGTGACTTCCAGGAAGCATTGGTGACTTGCATTATTTGGAACAGAGCATTTAACAGACACAGAAACAGGAAATATTTGGAAACCACATCAGCGGCCACACACACAAATACACCCACAGTGTGACTTAGTTCCATGAGTATTCAGTATTCTGGTGTCAGTGAAAGTATGGGCTTTCAGCTAAGTGAAGTTCTTTTTAGTAGCTCCAGTTTTTAATAATCACCAGGAAACTGGATTGTTTGCCATCTTTCACTGATTGTAATTGGGATAATGGTTAATTTTAGCCCATAATATTACATATAGGACTCTGAATTGCATAGATAAAGTAACTTCTTTTATAAACAATCTTACATGGTTGAAGTTCTGCCAGGAAAAATCAACTTATATTCTCCCCATGTTTCATGGCTTTCTAGAGAAGAAACCATTATTTAGCTCACAACAATGTATTTAAAACTGGGAAATATTTAAAAATATATTGTGCCCATTCTAAGACCACCTCAGTCATTATGTTCAGTATCTAGAAAATATGTCCCACTGCAGCAATTGAGTATATATTTCAGAGGATACCTCCTTTCCTAGCATCATACTTCAATGTGAGTAACACTCATTTGGCCTTAATGATGAGGTAGGATGAATTTCATAGAAATATGTAACTCTGATACTAGAAACAACTTGGGTAATATGTTGAATATCTGGCAACAGGTTCCAATCATTGATCTCAGTACATATGTCACAAGATAACTCCCCATCACTCCTGGTTTTGATAAGGAGAAAATTTCATGTTTGTTCATAACTTCATTTTATTATTTAATTTCATAGAATCAAGTAAGCCCCATTCTACTACCCACATAGTTTGATGGTTGATGTCAGTCCAGCCCTTCAATTCCTGGCATACACTGTGCATTTCTCTGGATTTTTCCCCACCTATCTGCATTTTTAAATTTGAGACTAATTGCTTTCAGCCCATAATTTCCCATTATGGTGAGTTTCATGGAATTCAGTTACTTATGTTTAAAAACCAACATCTTTAGAAGGTTTGCTCTCTGGTGTTCCATCAAGTCTTGGAATAGAGGGTACATTTCACAAGGTACTTCCCAGCTAGCCTCCCTTTTAAAATTTGATAAAATTCAGATCACACTTACCTCATAATGCGTAGGTATTCCATTGAGTTCAATAGAAACATGAAATTCCCGTTTAAATTCATAGTAATAGGAAGGTTGAAAATTTCGCAGTTAGTTCAGCTATTAGGCTTCAGGAAGACGTTCACAGGATTTCTCCACTACTGTGGCTGGTATTTTTCGAGTAGAAATATTACTGTTAGTGCATGATGCTGTCTTTATTAATCAGAATTTCCTACAAAAATACTTACCATTCTAAAATGAAATAAGTTTGAAGACTGAATGTCTGACACTACCTTGAAGTGCTGTATTTTACTGTGCATTGCAAAGGATTACTCCCCATCTTGGACCATTTTGAATTAAAAAAAAACAGTACTCATTTTGCTCCTACTGAGATATATATACGTACATATATATGTTGCACATATGTATATATATACATATATATGTGTGTATATTATTCCAAATTTCATAGAAAAAAGAAACTCGAAATTTACAACCAACTTAATGAGATGATTAAAGGTCTGCTAGGAATTTTTTGTCTTCCTCTTATGTCATAGCATTTCTCCCATCTTTCCCGGTTTTCCTTTGTAATAAACATTCATTTAACTCAAAATTCAGTATCTACTCTTGTAATTTTCATAGAAACGTGTCATTCTAAAAGAACAGAAAGTAATTATAGGTATTATTAGATTGAAGATTGAATGTCCGACACTACCTTGAAGTCCCGGATTTTACTCTGCATTTCAAAGGATTACTCCCCATCTAGTACCATTTTTAATTTTAAAAAAATGCTCATTTTTGCTCCTTGTCAAATATATATATGTACATACATATGTTGTATATATGTATATATATATGTATATAATTCCAAATTTCATAGAAAACCTATCTCAAAATTTAAAATCAACTTAATCAGATTATTAAAGGGCTGCTATGAGTTTTTTGTCTTCCTCTCTATGTCATAGTATTTCTCCCATCTTCCCAGGTTTTCCTTAGGAATAACCATTTATTTCACTCACAATTCAGTATTTAGTGTAGTAATTTTCATTGAAACGTTCAATTCTAAAAGAACAGAAACTGCTTATAAGTATCAATCTCTTGAACAAGATGAAAGCCTGGAACTCACTCAGTAAGTCACAGAATTATTTCATATCTACTGGATTTCTAAGATTGAAATATTGCCTTATGCCAAAATTCATAGAAATTTGAACACCAGGAAACACAGCTTACTCAGGGCAATTTCCTCTAACATTCATTTCCTTGGTCAATGTACCCTGATGGCTCAAGAACAAGTGATGTCAGATCAACAGGTGACTGGAACTCCATGTAATCTCATTCCTGCCTTGCGTGTCTGCTATTATCAAACCGTGACATCATGTGTTCAGGGTGAGACCCTGAAATCATGACAGCCGATGCACCAAAGTGAGATGAGGAGAGGTGTGTTCTGCTTGGTGAGCTCCAGACCCAAGTTGCACAAAGGCCTGTGGACAATTGAAACCATGGGGCAAGTTAGCTTGGGCTAGCAGTGGTTTTGGAATTCCCCAATTTTGATGAGCTCACGTCTACCATGTTCTGTTGCTGTCCCTGTCTCCGTTTTCCTCAGGCCACACTTAACTGAGAAAAGGTCCACATAAAGCAGGGGCACTTTCTTCCAGCTTCTTCCATTGACTGGCTTGGCTGCCATAGCAACAGGCCAGGCAGGAGCTGCCTATGGACATTCCCAGTTCCTGGTGATGTGTGCTCACTGTGACATCACAACCAAGACTTTGCTGATTGATCAGACTGCCTAAGACCTCCCGCTAAGGCCCCTCCCTCTCCACACACAGGCCACTTTGGTGCCAGTAACAGGCAGAATCTTCTTTTGTGACGATGGCTCATCTCCTCCAGTTAACTTCCTCACTTTATCAAGGATCAACTGAGATGACATTCCTTTCCTGGTCAATATAACTACCCATGTGGAGGCTGCACTTTGGAGGATAAGAAGCATTTCTAATGGTGAGTACAAAATACCCCAAGCCCTTTGCAGTGCAATCAGAATGTCCCATACCATTGGATGAGGAAATTTCTCTCCCAGACCTACATCTCCCATAATTGGGTGCATATTCCCTTGTGGGAATGCAAAATATAGCACACTGGAAACCAGGGGGTTGTAATTCCAGGGGTTTTTTTTCCTAACTTCATCAAAACCCAGAAATTCTTTCAGGGGCTGGCAAGAGCATCAAAGTGACCAATGTACTCATTTTATGTCGACCAAGAAATTAATGTACTTTGATCTGAGGACTATAGAGGAACACACAAGGTATACTCAATGAATACTTCATACTCCCTATTCAGTGTAATTGTTATCATCTCTACTGTGAACAGAATCTTTCAGGAACCCCAGAACTTGTGGAGAACCATGAAGCACTTTGAAAGGACATTCAATTCTGCAAAGAATCTCTGGAGTACTAAAGAGCACACGTTTTCCTCATAGAACTGAACCCACAGAGTCAGTGTGACTCAAGGCTGCACCTCAAAGTGACTTCAAGGCTTGAACATACATTCTGAAAATGGAGAATTCCAATTTGAACTGGAAAAATCACACGCACACACACACACACACACACACACAAATTGCTGAAGTACTGTTCGTTATCTACTAGCAAATTTCTTAACTTCCATCTAGTGAATTACAACCTTGAACACACCAGAAGTCACTGAACCCCAGTACACCTGGTGCACTCCATCAATTCCCACAATCCAAATGAGAGGGTTTCTTTCAAGGATTCTTATACATACCTAAACAATGGATATACTCAATGAGTGTGAAATAGTGGGTACTTTAAGAATTTTTATAAAGAGCTAAGAAATTAGTTGACTCTGACACTGTGGGTGTTACACACACTAGTATGCATACGCAAACACATACGCACACACAACCCTGTCCAAAGATCATGAGGAGAGATCAGCGCAATAGCTGAAATCCCGCAGTTGCCCAAATATGTGGACACTTTCATGTCTCCAAGTAATCATCCATCTTACAAAAATACATGAAGTGACATCATTTCCAACAATGTCCTTGGAAGGTAGGTATACTACAGCCTTTAGGCCAATGAAGAAATAAGCACTAATTCACCAGAGTCTATGCATGAAGCCATCACTGTAATTGAAATCATTTGTGGAAAACCAATAATGCACATGGATACATGTCAGAAGATCTTCGAACATACACTTTACATTTTCAATAAATGCTGTACATTTCCTCACCTGACAGGGTGTAACTGCTGATCTTTGGAAGAGCAGCGTTGAGTCATACCAAAATTAGTGACTTCCAGGAAGCATTGGTGACTTGCATTATTTGGAACAGAGCATTTAACAGACACAGAAACAGGAAATATTTGGAAACCACATCAGCGGCCACACACACAAATACACCCACAGTGTGACTTAGTTCCATGAGTATTCAGTATTCTGGTGTCAGTGAAAGTATGGGCTTTCAGCTAAGTGAAGTTCTTTTTAGTAGCTCCAGTTTTTAATAATCACCAGGAAACTGGATTGTTTGCCATCTTTCACTGATTGTAATTGGGATAATGGTTAATTTTAGCCCATAATATTACATATAGGACTCTGAATTGCATAGATAAAGTAACTTCTTTTATAAACAATCTTACATGGTTGAAGTTCTGCCAGGAAAAATCAACTTATATTCTCCCCATGTTTCATGGCTTTCTAGAGAAGAAACCATTATTTAGCTCACAACAATGTATTTAAAACTGGGAAATATTTAAAAATATATTGTGCCCATTCTAAGACCACCTCAGTCATTATGTTCAGTATCTAGAAAATATGTCCCACTGCAGCAATTGAGTATATATTTCAGAGGATACCTCCTTTCCTAGCATCATACTTCAATGTGAGTAACACTCATTTGGCCTTAATGATGAGGTAGGATGAATTTCATAGAAATATGTAACTCTGATACTAGAAACAACTTGGGTAATATGTTGAATATCTGGCAACAGGTTCCAATCATTGATCTCAGTACATATGTCACAAGATAACTCCCCATCACTCCTGGTTTTGATAAGGAGAAAATTTCATGTTTGTTCATAACTTCATTTTATTATTTAATTTCATAGAATCAAGTAAGCCCCATTCTACTACCCACATAGTTTGATGGTTGATGTCAGTCCAGCCCTTCAATTCCTGGCATACACTGTGCATTTCTCTGGATTTTTCCCCACCTATCTGCATTTTTAAATTTGAGACTAATTGCTTTCAGCCCATAATTTCCCATTATGGTGAGTTTCATGGAATTCAGTTACTTATGTTTAAAAACCAACATCTTTAGAAGGTTTGCTCTCTGGTGTTCCATCAAGTCTTGGAATAGAGGGTACATTTCACAAGGTACTTCCCAGCTAGCCTCCCTTTTAAAATTTGATAAAATTCAGATCACACTTACCTCATAATGCGTAGGTATTCCATTGAGTTCAATAGAAACATGAAATTCCCGTTTAAATTCATAGTAATAGGAAGGTTGAAAATTTCGCAGTTAGTTCAGCTATTAGGCTTCAGGAAGACGTTCACAGGATTTCTCCACTACTGTGGCTGGTATTTTTCGAGTAGAAATATTACTGTTAGTGCATGATGCTGTCTTTATTAATCAGAATTTCCTACAAAAATACTTACCATTCTAAAATGAAATAAGTTTGAAGACTGAATGTCTGACACTACCTTGAAGTGCTGTATTTTACTGTGCATTGCAAAGGATTACTCCCCATCTTGGACCATTTTGAATTAAAAAAAAACAGTACTCATTTTGCTCCTACTGAGATATATATACGTACATATATATGTTGCACATATGTATATATATACATATATATGTGTGTATATTATTCCAAATTTCATAGAAAAAAGAAACTCGAAATTTACAACCAACTTAATGAGATGATTAAAGGTCTGCTAGGAATTTTTTGTCTTCCTCTTATGTCATAGCATTTCTCCCATCTTTCCCGGTTTTCCTTTGTAATAAACATTCATTTAACTCAAAATTCAGTATCTACTCTTGTAATTTTCATAGAAACGTGTCATTCTAAAAGAACAGAAAGTAATTATAGGTATTATTAGATTGAAGATTGAATGTCCGACACTACCTTGAAGTCCCGGATTTTACTCTGCATTTCAAAGGATTACTCCCCATCTAGTACCATTTTTAATTTTAAAAAAATGCTCATTTTTGCTCCTTGTCAAATATATATATGTACATACATATGTTGTATATATGTATATATATATGTATATAATTCCAAATTTCATAGAAAACCTATCTCAAAATTTAAAATCAACTTAATCAGATTATTAAAGGGCTGCTATGAGTTTTTTGTCTTCCTCTCTATGTCATAGTATTTCTCCCATCTTCCCAGGTTTTCCTTAGGAATAACCATTTATTTCACTCACAATTCAGTATTTAGTGTAGTAATTTTCATTGAAACGTTCAATTCTAAAAGAACAGAAACTGCTTATAAGTATCAATCTCTTGAACAAGATGAAAGCCTGGAACTCACTCAGTAAGTCACAGAATTATTTCATATCTACTGGATTTCTAAGATTGAAATATTGCCTTATGCCAAAATTCATAGAAATTTGAACACCAGGAAACACAGCTTACTCAGGGCAATTTCCTCTAACATTCATTTCCTTGGTCAATGTACCCTGATGGCTCAAGAACAAGTGATGTCAGATCAACAGGTGACTGGAACTCCATGTAATCTCATTCCTGCCTTGCGTGTCTGCTATTATCAAACCGTGACATCATGTGTTCAGGGTGAGACCCTGAAATCATGACAGCCGATGCACCAAAGTGAGATGAGGAGAGGTGTGTTCTGCTTGGTGAGCTCCAGACCCAAGTTGCACAAAGGCCTGTGGACAATTGAAACCATGGGGCAAGTTAGCTTGGGCTAGCAGTGGTTTTGGAATTCCCCAATTTTGATGAGCTCACGTCTACCATGTTCTGTTGCTGTCCCTGTCTCCGTTTTCCTCAGGCCACACTTAACTGAGAAAAGGTCCACATAAAGCAGGGGCACTTTCTTCCAGCTTCTTCCATTGACTGGCTTGGCTGCCATAGCAACAGGCCAGGCAGGAGCTGCCTATGGACATTCCCAGTTCCTGGTGATGTGGGCTCACTGTGACATCACAACCAAGACTTTGCTGATTGATCAGACTGCCTAAGACCTCCCGCTAAGGCCCCTCCCTCTCCACACACAGGCCACTTTGGTGCCAGTAACAGGCAGAATCTTCTTTTGTGACGATGGCTCATCTCCTCCAGTTAACTTCCTCACTTTATCAAGGTTCAACTGAGATGACATTCCTTTCCTGGTCAATACAACTACCCATGTGGAGGCTGCACTTTGGAGGATAAGAAGCATTTCTAATGGTGAGTACAAAATACCCCAAGCCCTTTGCAGTGCAATCAGAATGTCCCATACCATTGGATGAGGAAATTTCTCTCCCAGACCTACATCTCCCATAATTGGGTGCATATTCCCTTGTGGGAATGCAAAATATAGCACACTGGAAACCAGGGGGTTGTAATTCCAGGGGTTTTTTTTCCTAACTTCATCAAAACCCAGAAATTCTTTCAGGGGCTGGCAAGAGCATCAAAGTGACCAATGTACTCATTTTATGTCGACCAAGAAATTAATGTACTTTGATCTGAGGACTATAGAGGAACACACAAGGTATACTCAATGAATACTTCATACTCCCTATTCAGTGTAATTGTTATCATCTCTACTGTGAACAGAATCTTTCAGGAACCCCAGAACTTGTGGAGAACCATGAAGCACTTTGAAAGGACATTCAATTCTGCAAAGAATCTCTGGAGTACTAAAGAGCACACGTTTTCCTCATAGAACTGAACCCACAGAGTCAGTGTGACTCAAGGCTGCACCTCAAAGTGACTTCAAGGCTTGAACATACATTCTGAAAATGGAGAATTCCAATTTGAACTGGAAAAATCACACGCACACACACACACACACACACACACACAAATTGCTGAAGTACTGTTCGTTATCTACTAGCAAATTTCTTAACTTCCATCTAGTGAATTACAACCTTGAACACACCAGAAGTCACTGAACCCCAGTACACCTGGTGCACTCCATCAATTCCCACAATCCAAATGAGAGGGTTTCTTTCAAGGATTCTTATACATACCTAAACAATGGATATACTCAATGAGTGTGAAATAGTGGGTACTTTAAGAATTTTTATAAAGAGCTAAGAAATTAGTTGACTCTGACACTGTGGGTGTTACACACACTAGTATGCATACGCAAACACATACGCACACACAACCCTGTCCAAAGATCATGAGGAGAGATCAGCGCAATAGCTGAAATCCCGCAGTTGCCCAAATATGTGGACACTTTCATGTCTCCAAGTAATCATCCATCTTACAAAAATACATGAAGTGACATCATTTCCAACAATGTCCTTGGAAGGTAGGTATACTACAGCCTTTAGGCCAATGAAGAAATAAGCACTAATTCACCAGAGTCTATGCATGAAGCCATCACTGTAATTGAAATCATTTGTGGAAAACCAATAATGCACATGGATACATGTCAGAAGATCTTCGAACATACACTTTACATTTTCAATAAATGCTGTACATTTCCTCACCTGACAGGGTGTAACTGCTGATCTTTGGAAGAGCAGCGTTGAGTCATACCAAAATTAGTGACTTCCAGGAAGCATTGGTGACTTGCATTATTTGGAACAGAGCATTTAACAGACACAGAAACAGGAAATATTTGGAAACCACATCAGCGGCCACACACACAAATACACCCACAGTGTGACTTAGTTCCATGAGTATTCAGTATTCTGGTGTCAGTGAAAGTATGGGCTTTCAGCTAAGTGAAGTTCTTTTTAGTAGCTCCAGTTTTTAATAATCACCAGGAAACTGGATTGTTTGCCATCTTTCACTGATTGTAATTGGGATAATGGTTAATTTTAGCCCATAATATTACATATAGGACTCTGAATTGCATAGATAAAGTAACTTCTTTTATAAACAATCTTACATGGTTGAAGTTCTGCCAGGAAAAATCAACTTATATTCTCCCCATGTTTCATGGCTTTCTAGAGAAGAAACCATTATTTAGCTCACAACAATGTATTTAAAACTGGGAAATATTTAAAAATATATTGTGCCCATTCTAAGACCACCTCAGTCATTATGTTCAGTATCTAGAAAATATGTCCCACTGCAGCAATTGAGTATATATTTCAGAGGATACCTCCTTTCCTAGCATCATACTTCAATGTGAGTAACACTCATTTGGCCTTAATGATGAGGTAGGATGAATTTCATAGAAATATGTAACTCTGATACTAGAAACAACTTGGGTAATATGTTGAATATCTGGCAACAGGTTCCAATCATTGATCTCAGTACATATGTCACAAGATAACTCCCCATCACTCCTGGTTTTGATAAGGAGAAAATTTCATGTTTGTTCATAACTTCATTTTATTATTTAATTTCATAGAATCAAGTAAGCCCCATTCTACTACCCACATAGTTTGATGGTTGATGTCAGTCCAGCCCTTCAATTCCTGGCATACACTGTGCATTTCTCTGGATTTTTCCCCACCTATCTGCATTTTTAAATTTGAGACTAATTGCTTTCAGCCCATAATTTCCCATTATGGTGAGTTTCATGGAATTCAGTTACTTATGTTTAAAAACCAACATCTTTAGAAGGTTTGCTCTCTGGTGTTCCATCAAGTCTTGGAATAGAGGGTACATTTCACAAGGTACTTCCCAGCTAGCCTCCCTTTTAAAATTTGATAAAATTCAGATCACACTTACCTCATAATGCGTAGGTATTCCATTGAGTTCAATAGAAACATGAAATTCCCGTTTAAATTCATAGTAATAGGAAGGTTGAAAATTTCGCAGTTAGTTCAGCTATTAGGCTTCAGGAAGACGTTCACAGGATTTCTCCACTACTGTGGCTGGTATTTTTCGAGTAGAAATATTACTGTTAGTGCATGATGCTGTCTTTATTAATCAGAATTTCCTACAAAAATACTTACCATTCTAAAATGAAATAAGTTTGAAGACTGAATGTCTGACACTACCTTGAAGTGCTGTATTTTACTGTGCATTGCAAAGGATTACTCCCCATCTTGGACCATTTTGAATTAAAAAAAAACAGTACTCATTTTGCTCCTACTGAGATATATATACGTACATATATATGTTGCACATATGTATATATATACATATATATGTGTGTATATTATTCCAAATTTCATAGAAAAAAGAAACTCGAAATTTACAACCAACTTAATGAGATGATTAAAGGTCTGCTAGGAATTTTTTGTCTTCCTCTTATGTCATAGCATTTCTCCCATCTTTCCCGGTTTTCCTTTGTAATAAACATTCATTTAACTCAAAATTCAGTATCTACTGTTGTAATTTTCATAGAAACGTGTCATTCTAAAAGAACAGAAAGTAATTATAGGTATTATTAGATTGAAGATTGAATGTCCGACACTACCTTGAAGTCCCGGATTTTACTCTGCATTTCAAAGGATTACTCCCCATCTAGTACCATTTTTAATTTTAAAAAAATGCTCATTTTTGCTCCTTGTCAAATATATATATGTACATACATATGTTGTATATATGTATATATATATGTATATAATTCCAAATTTCATAGAAAACCTATCTCAAAATTTAAAATCAACTTAATCAGATTATTAAAGGGCTGCTAAGAGTTTTTTGTCTTCCTCTCTATGTCATAGTATTTCTCCCATCTTCCCAGGTTTTCCTTAGGAATAACCATTTATTTCACTCACAATTCAGTATTTAGTGTAGTAATTTTCATTGAAACGTTCAATTCTAAAAGAACAGAAACTGCTTATAAGTATCAATCTCTTGAACAAGATGAAAGCCTGGAACTCACTCAGTAAGTCACAGAATTATTTCATATCTACTGGATTTCTAAGATTGAAATATTGCCTTATGCCAAAATTCATAGAAATTTGAACACCAGGAAACACAGCTTACTCAGGGCAATTTCCTCTAACATTCATTTCCTTGGTCAATGTACCCTGATGGCTCAAGAACAAGTGATGTCAGATCAACAGGTGACTGGAACTCCATGTAATCTCATTCCTGCCTTGCGTGTCTGCTATTATCAAACCGTGACATCATGTGTTCAGGGTGAGACCCTGAAATCATGACAGCCGATGCACCAAAGTGAGATGAGGAGAGGTGTGTTCTGCTTGGTGAGCTCCAGACCCAAGTTGCACAAAGGCCTGTGGACAATTGAAACCATGGGGCAAGTTAGCTTGGGCTAGCAGTGGTTTTGGAATTCCCCAATTTTGATGAGCTCACGTCTACCATGTTCTGTTGCTGTCCCTGTCTCCGTTTTCCTCAGGCCACACTTAACTGAGAAAAGGTCCACATAAAGCAGGGGCACTTTCTTCCAGCTTCTTCCATTGACTGGCTTGGCTGCCATAGCAACAGGCCAGGCAGGAGCTGCCTATGGACATTCCCAGTTCCTGGTGATGTGGGCTCACTGTGACATCACAACCAAGACTTTGCTGATTGATCAGACTGCCTAAGACCTCCCGCTAAGGCCCCTCCCTCTCCACACACAGGCCACTTTGGTGCCAGTAACAGGCAGAATCTTCTTTTGTGACGATGGCTCATCTCCTCCAGTTAACTTCCTCACTTTATCAAGGTTCAACTGAGATGACATTCCTTTCCTGGTCAATACAACTACCCATGTGGAGGCTGCACTTTGGAGGATAAGAAGCATTTCTAATGGTGAGTACAAAATACCCCAAGCCCTTTGCAGTGCAATCAGAATGTCCCATACCATTGGATGAGGAAATTTCTCTCCCAGACCTACATCTCCCATAATTGGGTGCATATTCCCTTGTGGGAATGCAAAATATAGCACACTGGAAACCAGGGGGTTGTAATTCCAGGGGTTTTTTTTCCTAACTTCATCAAAACCCAGAAATTCTTTCAGGGGCTGGCAAGAGCATCAAAGTGACCAATGTACTCATTTTATGTCGACCAAGAAATTAATGTACTTTGATCTGAGGACTATAGAGGAACACACAAGGTATACTCAATGAATACTTCATACTCCCTATTCAGTGTAATTGTTATCATCTCTACTGTGAACAGAATCTTTCAGGAACCCCAGAACTTGTGGAGAACCATGAAGCACTTTGAAAGGACATTCAATTCTGCAAAGAATCTCTGGAGTACTAAAGAGCACACGTTTTCCTCATAGAACTGAACCCACAGAGTCAGTGTGACTCAAGGCTGCACCTCAAAGTGACTTCAAGGCTTGAACATACATTCTGAAAATGGAGAATTCCAATTTGAACTGGAAAAATCACACGCACACACACACACACACACACACAAATTGCTGAAGTACTGTTCGTTATCTACTAGCAAATTTCTTAACTTCCATCTAGTGAATTACAACCTTGAACACACCAGAAGTCACTGAACCCCAGTACACCTGGTGCACTCCATCAATTCCCACAATCCAAATGAGAGGGTTTCTTTCAAGGATTCTTATACATACCTAAACAATGGATATACTCAATGAGTGTGAAATAGTGGGTACTTTAAGAATTTTTATAAAGAGCTAAGAAATTAGTTGACTCTGACACTGTGGGTGTTACACACACTAGTATGCATACGCAAACACATACGCACACACAACCCTGTCCAAAGATCATGAGGAGAGATCAGCGCAATAGCTGAAATCCCGCAGTTGCCCAAATATGTGGACACTTTCATGTCTCCAAGTAATCATCCATCTTACAAAAATACATGAAGTGACATCATTTCCAACAATGTCCTTGGAAGGTAGGTATACTACAGCCTTTAGGCCAATGAAGAAATAAGCACTAATTCACCAGAGTCTATGCATGAAGCCATCACTGTAATTGAAATCATTTGTGGAAAACCAATAATGCACATGGATACATGTCAGAAGATCTTCGAACATACACTTTACATTTTCAATAAATGCTGTACATTTCCTCACCTGACAGGGTGTAACTGCTGATCTTTGGAAGAGCAGCGTTGAGTCATACCAAAATTAGTGACTTCCAGGAAGCATTGGTGACTTGCATTATTTGGAACAGAGCATTTAACAGACACAGAAACAGGAAATATTTGGAAACCACATCAGCGGCCACACACACAAATACACCCACAGTGTGACTTAGTTCCATGAGTATTCAGTATTCTGGTGTCAGTGAAAGTATGGGCTTTCAGCTAAGTGAAGTTCTTTTTAGTAGCTCCAGTTTTTAATAATCACCAGGAAACTGGATTGTTTGCCATCTTTCACTGATTGTAATTGGGATAATGGTTAATTTTAGCCCATAATATTACATATAGGACTCTGAATTGCATAGATAAAGTAACTTCTTTTATAAACAATCTTACATGGTTGAAGTTCTGCCAGGAAAAATCAACTTATATTCTCCCCATGTTTCATGGCTTTCTAGAGAAGAAACCATTATTTAGCTCACAACAATGTATTTAAAACTGGGAAATATTTAAAAATATATTGTGCCCATTCTAAGACCACCTCAGTCATTATGTTCAGTATCTAGAAAATATGTCCCACTGCAGCAATTGAGTATATATTTCAGAGGATACCTCCTTTCCTAGCA
Organism: Castor canadensis; assembly: GCF_047511655.1. NCBI lineage: Eukaryota > Metazoa > Chordata > Mammalia > Rodentia > Castoridae > Castor > Castor canadensis. Next base: position 90,516,082 of record NC_133395.1, read on the forward strand.
TCATACTTCAATGTGAGTAACACTCATTTGGCCTTAATGATGAGGTAGGATGAATTTCATAGAAATATGTAACTCTGATACTAGAAACAACTTGGGTAATATGTTGAATATCTGGCAACAGGTTCCAATCATTGATCTCAGTACATATGTCACAAGATAACTCCCCATCACTCCTGGTTTTGATAAGGAGAAAATTTCATGTTTGTTCATAACTTCATTTTATTATTTAATTTCATAGAATCAAGTAAGCCCCATTCTACTACCCACATAGTTTGATGGTTGATGTCAGTCCAGCCCTTCAATTCCTGGCATACACTGTGCATTTCTCTGGATTTTTCCCCACCTATCTGCATTTTTAAATTTGAGAATAATTGCTTTCAGCCCATAATTTCCCATTATGGTGAGTTTCATGGAATTCAGTTACTTATGTTTAAAAACCAACATCTTTAGAAGGTTTGCTCTCTGGTGTTCCATCAAGTCTTGGAATCGAGGGTACATTTCACAAGGTACTTCCCAGCTAGCCTCCCTTTTAAATTTGATAAAATTCAGATCACACTTACCTCATAATGCGTAGGTATTCCATTGAGTTCAATAGAAACATGAAATTCCCGTTTAAATTCATAGTAATAGGAAGGTTGAAAATTTCGCAGTTAGTTCAGCTATTAGGCTTCAGGAAGACGTTCACAGGATTTCTCCACTACTGTGGCTGGTATTTTTCGAGTAGAAATATTACTGTTAGTGCATGATGCTGTCTTTATTAATCAGAATTTCCTACAAAAATACTTACCATTCTAAAATGAAATAAGTTTGAAGACTGAATGTCTGACACTACCTTGAAGTGCTGTATTTTACTGTGCATTGCAAAGGATTACTCCCCATCTTGGACCATTTTGAATTAAAAAAAAACAGTACTCATTTTGCTCCTACTGAGATATATATACGTACATATATATGTTGCACATATGTATATATATACATATATATGTGTGTATATTATTCCAAATTTCATAGAAAAAAGAAACTCGAAATTTACAACCAACTTAATGAGATGATTAAAGGTCTGCTAGGAATTTTTTGTCTTCCTCTTATGTCATAGCATTTCTCCCATCTTTCCCGGTTTTCCTTTGTAATAAACATTCATTTAACTCAAAATTCAGTATCTACTGTTGTAATTTTCATAGAAACGTGTCATTCTAAAAGAACAGAAAGTAATTATAGGTATTATTAGATTGAAGATTGAATGTCCGACACTACCTTGAAGTCCCGGATTTTACTCTGCATTTCAAAGGATTACTCCCCATCTAGTACCATTTTTAATTTTAAAAAAATGCTCATTTTTGCTCCTTGTCAAATATATATATGTACATACATATGTTGTATATATGTATATATATATGTATATAATTCCAAATTTCATAGAAAACCTATCTCAAAATTTAAAATCAACTTAATCAGATTATTAAAGGGCTGCTAAGAGTTTTTTGTCTTCCTCTCTATGTCATAGTATTTCTCCCATCTTCCCAGGTTTTCCTTAGGAATAACCATTTATTTCACTCACAATTCAGTATTTAGTGTAGTAATTTTCATTGAAACGTTCAATTCTAAAAGAACAGAAACTGCTTATAAGTATCAATCTCTTGAACAAGATGAAAGCCTGGAACTCACTCAGTAAGTCACAGAATTATTTCATATCTACTGGATTTCTAAGATTGAAATATTGCCTTATGCCAAAATTCATAGAAATTTGAACACCAGGAAACACAGCTTACTCAGGGCAATTTCCTCTAACATTCATTTCCTTGGTCAATGTACCCTGATGGCTCAAGAACAAGTGATGTCAGATCAACAGGTGACTGGAACTCCATGTAATCTCATTCCTGCCTTGCGTGTCTGCTATTATCAAACCGTGACATCATGTGTTCAGGGTGAGACCCTGAAATCATGACAGCCGATGCACCAAAGTGAGATGAGGAGAGGTGTGTTCTGCTTGGTGAGCTCCAGACCCAAGTTGCACAAAGGCCTGTGGACAATTGAAACCATGGGGCAAGTTAGCTTGGGCTAGCAGTGGTTTTGGAATTCCCCAATTTTGATGAGCTCACGTCTACCATGTTCTGTTGCTGTCCCTGTCTCCGTTTTCCTCAGGCCACACTTAACTGAGAAAAGGTCCACATAAAGCAGGGGCACTTTCTTCCAGCTTCTTCCATTGACTGGCTTGGCTGCCATAGCAACAGGCCAGGCAGGAGCTGCCTATGGACATTCCCAGTTCCTGGTGATGTGGGCTCACTGTGACATCACAACCAAGACTTTGCTGATTGATCAGACTGCCTAAGACCTCCCGCTAAGGCCCCTCCCTCTCCACACACAGGCCACTTTGGTGCCAGTAACAGGCAGAATCTTCTTTTGTGACGATGGCTCATCTCCTCCAGTTAACTTCCTCACTTTATCAAGGTTCAACTGAGATGACATTCCTTTCCTGGTCAATACAACTACCCATGTGGAGGCTGCACTTTGGAGGATAAGAAGCATTTCTAATGGTGAGTACAAAATACCCCAAGCCCTTTGCAGTGCAATCAGAATGTCCCATACCATTGGATGAGGAAATTTCTCTCCCAGACCTACATCTCCCATAATTGGGTGCATATTCCCTTGTGGGAATGCAAAATATAGCACACTGGAAACCAGGGGGTTGTAATTCCAGGGGTTTTTTTTCCTAACTTCATCAAAACCCAGAAATTCTTTCAGGGGCTGGCAAGAGCATCAAAGTGACCAATGTACTCATTTTATGTCGACCAAGAAATTAATGTACTTTGATCTGAGGACTATAGAGGAACACACAAGGTATACTCAATGAATACTTCATACTCCCTATTCAGTGTAATTGTTATCATCTCTACTGTGAACAGAATCTTTCAGGAACCCCAGAACTTGTGGAGAACCATGAAGCACTTTGAAAGGACATTCAATTCTGCAAAGAATCTCTGGAGTACTAAAGAGCACACGTTTTCCTCATAGAACTGAACCCACAGAGTCAGTGTGACTCAAGGCTGCACCTCAAAGTGACTTCAAGGCTTGAACATACATTCTGAAAATGGAGAATTCCAATTTGAACTGGAAAAATCACACGCACACACACACACACACACACACAAATTGCTGAAGTACTGTTCGTTATCTACTAGCAAATTTCTTAACTTCCATCTAGTGAATTACAACCTTGAACACACCAGAAGTCACTGAACCCCAGTACACCTGGTGCACTCCATCAATTCCCACAATCCAAATGAGAGGGTTTCTTTCAAGGATTCTTATACATACCTAAACAATGGATATACTCAATGAGTGTGAAATAGTGGGTACTTTAAGAATTTTTATAAAGAGCTAAGAAATTAGTTGACTCTGACACTGTGGGTGTTACACACACTAGTATGCATACGCAAACACATACGCACACACAACCCTGTCCAAAGATCATGAGGAGAGATCAGCGCAATAGCTGAAATCCCGCAGTTGCCCAAATATGTGGACACTTTCATGTCTCCAAGTAATCATCCATCTTACAAAAATACATGAAGTGACATCATTTCCAACAATGTCCTTGGAAGGTAGGTATACTACAGCCTTTAGGCCAATGAAGAAATAAGCACTAATTCACCAGAGTCTATGCATGAAGCCATCACTGTAATTGAAATCATTTGTGGAAAACCAATAATGCACATGGATACATGTCAGAAGATCTTCGAACATACACTTTACATTTTCAATAAATGCTGTACATTTCCTCACCTGACAGGGTGTAACTGCTGATCTTTGGAAGAGCAGCGTTGAGTCATACCAAAATTAGTGACTTCCAGGAAGCATTGGTGACTTGCATTATTTGGAACAGAGCATTTAACAGACACAGAAACAGGAAATATTTGGAAACCACATCAGCGGCCACACACACAAATACACCCACAGTGTGACTTAGTTCCATGAGTATTCAGTATTCTGGTGTCAGTGAAAGTATGGGCTTTCAGCTAAGTGAAGTTCTTTTTAGTAGCTCCAGTTTTTAATAATCACCAGGAAACTGGATTGTTTGCCATCTTTCACTGATTGTAATTGGGATAATGGTTAATTTTAGCCCATAATATTACATATAGGACTCTGAATTGCATAGATAAAGTAACTTCTTTTATAAACAATCTTACATGGTTGAAGTTCTGCCAGGAAAAATCAACTTATATTCTCCCCATGTTTCATGGCTTTCTAGAGAAGAAACCATTATTTAGCTCACAACAATGTATTTAAAACTGGGAAATATTTAAAAATATATTGTGCCCATTCTAAGACCACCTCAGTCATTATGTTCAGTATCTAGAAAATATGTCCCACTGCAGCAATTGAGTATATATTTCAGAGGATACCTCCTTTCCTAGCATCATACTTCAATGTGAGTAACACTCATTTGGCCTTAATGATGAGGTAGGATGAATTTCATAGAAATATGTAACTCTGATACTAGAAACAACTTGGGTAATATGTTGAATATCTGGCAACAGGTTCCAATCATTGATCTCAGTACATATGTCACAAGATAACTCCCCATCACTCCTGGTTTTGATAAGGAGAAAATTTCATGTTTGTTCATAACTTCATTTTATTATTTAATTTCATAGAATCAAGTAAGCCCCATTCTACTACCCACATAGTTTGATGGTTGATGTCAGTCCAGCCCTTCAATTCCTGGCATACACTGTGCATTTCTCTGGATTTTTCCCCACCTATCTGCATTTTTAAATTTGAGACTAATTGCTTTCAGCCCATAATTTCCCATTATGGTGAGTTTCATGGAATTCAGTTACTTATGTTTAAAAACCAACATCTTTAGAAGGTTTGCTCTCTGGTGTTCCATCAAGTCTTGGAATCGAGGGTACATTTCACAAGGTACTTCCCAGCTAGCCTCCCTTTTAAATTTGATAAAATTCAGATCACACTTACCTCATAATGCGTAGGTATTCCATTGAGTTCAATAGAAACATGAAATTCCCGTTTAAATTCATAGTAATAGGAAGGTTGAAAATTTCGCAGTTAGTTCAGCTATTAGGCTTCAGGAAGACGTTCACAGGATTTCTCCACTACTGTGGCTGGTATTTTTCGAGTAGAAATATTACTGTTAGTGCATGATGCTGTCTTTATTAATCAGAATTTCCTACAAAAATACTTACCATTCTAAAATGAAATAAGTTTGAAGACTGAATGTCTGACACTACCTTGAAGTGCTGTATTTTACTGTGCATTGCAAAGGATTACTCCCCATCTTGGACCATTTTGAATTAAAAAAAAACAGTACTCATTTTGCTCCTACTGAGATATATATACGTACATATATATGTTGCACATATGTATATATATACATATATATGTGTGTATATTATTCCAAATTTCATAGAAAAAAGAAACTCGAAATTTACAACCAACTTAATGAGATGATTAAAGGTCTGCTAGGAATTTTTTGTCTTCCTCTTATGTCATAGCATTTCTCCCATCTTTCCCGGTTTTCCTTTGTAATAAACATTCATTTAACTCAAAATTCAGTATCTACTCTTGTAATTTTCATAGAAACGTGTCATTCTAAAAGAACAGAAAGTAATTATAGGTATTATTAGATTGAAGATTGAATGTCCGACACTACCTTGAAGTCCCGGATTTTACTCTGCATTTCAAAGGATTACTCCCCATCTAGTACCATTTTTAATTTTAAAAAAATGCTCATTTTTGCTCCTTGTCAAATATATATATGTACATACATATGTTGTATATATGTATATATATATGTATATAATTCCAAATTTCATAGAAAACCTATCTCAAAATTTAAAATCAACTTAATCAGATTATTAAAGGGCTGCTATGAGTTTTTTGTCTTCCTCTCTATGTCATAGTATTTCTCCCATCTTCCCAGGTTTTCCTTAGGAATAACCATTTATTTCACTCACAATTCAGTATTTAGTGTAGTAATTTTCATTGAAACGTTCAATTCTAAAAGAACAGAAACTGCTTATAAGTATCAATCTCTTGAACAAGATGAAAGCCTGGAACTCACTCAGTAAGTCACAGAATTATTTCATATCTACTGGATTTCTAAGATTGAAATATTGCCTTATGCCAAAATTCATAGAAATTTGAACACCAGGAAACACAGCTTACTCAGGGCAATTTCCTCTAACATTCATTTCCTTGGTCAATGTACCCTGATGGCTCAAGAACAAGTGATGTCAGATCAACAGGTGACTGGAACTCCATGTAATCTCATTCCTGCCTTGCGTGTCTGCTATTATCAAACCGTGACATCATGTGTTCAGGGTGAGACCCTGAAATCATGACAGCCGATGCACCAAAGTGAGATGAGGAGAGGTGTGTTCTGCTTGGTGAGCTCCAGACCCAAGTTGCACAAAGGCCTGTGGACAATTGAAACCATGGGGCAAGTTAGCTTGGGCTAGCAGTGGTTTTGGAATTCCCCAATTTTGATGAGCTCACGTCTACCATGTTCTGTTGCTGTCCCTGTCTCCGTTTTCCTCAGGCCACACTTAACTGAGAAAAGGTCCACATAAAGCAGGGGCACTTTCTTCCAGCTTCTTCCATTGACTGGCTTGGCTGCCATAGCAACAGGCCAGGCAGGAGCTGCCTATGGACATTCCCAGTTCCTGGTGATGTGGGCTCACTGTGACATCACAACCAAGACTTTGCTGATTGATCAGACTGCCTAAGACCTCCCGCTAAGGCCCCTCCCTCTCCACACACAGGCCACTTTGGTGCCAGTAACAGGCAGAATCTTCTTTTGTGACGATGGCTCATCTCCTCCAGTTAACTTCCTCACTTTATCAAGGTTCAACTGAGATGACATTCCTTTCCTGGTCAATACAACTACCCATGTGGAGGCTGCACTTTGGAGGATAAGAAGCATTTCTAATGGTGAGTACAAAATACCCCAAGCCCTTTGCAGTGCAATCAGAATGTCCCATACCATTGGATGAGGAAATTTCTCTCCCAGACCTACATCTCCCATAATTGGGTGCATATTCCCTTGTGGGAATGCAAAATATAGCACACTGGAAACCAGGGGGTTGTAATTCCAGGGGTTTTTTTTCCTAACTTCATCAAAACCCAGAAATTCTTTCAGGGGCTGGCAAGAGCATCAAAGTGACCAATGTACTCATTTTATGTCGACCAAGAAATTAATGTACTTTGATCTGAGGACTATAGAGGAACACACAAGGTATACTCAATGAATACTTCATACTCCCTATTCAGTGTAATTGTTATCATCTCTACTGTGAACAGAATCTTTCAGGAACCCCAGAACTTGTGGAGAACCATGAAGCACTTTGAAAGGACATTCAATTCTGCAAAGAATCTCTGGAGTACTAAAGAGCACACGTTTTCCTCATAGAACTGAACCCACAGAGTCAGTGTGACTCAAGGCTGCACCTCAAAGTGACTTCAAGGCTTGAACATACATTCTGAAAATGGAGAATTCCAATTTGAACTGGAAAAATCACACGCACACACACACACACACACACACACAAATTACTGAAGTACTGTTCGTTATCTACTAGCAAATTTCTTAACTTCCATCTAGTGAATTACAACCTTGAACACACCAGAAGTCACTGAACCCCAGTACACCTGGTGCACTCCATCAATTCCCACAATCCAAATGAGAGGGTTTCTTTCAAGGATTCTTATACATACCTAAACAATGGATATACTCAATGAGTGTGAAATAGTGGGTACTTTAAGAATTTTTATAAAGAGCTAAGAAATTAGTTGACTCTGACACTGTGGGTGTTACACACACTAGTATGCATACGCAAACACATATGCACACACAACCCTGTCCAAAGATCATGAGGAGAGATCAGCGCAATAGCTGAAATCCCGCAGTTGCCCAAATATGTGGACACTTTCATGTCTCCAAGTAATCATCCATCTTACAAAAATACATGAAGTGACATCATTTCCAACAATGTCCTTGGAAGGTAGGTATACTACAGCCTTTAGGCCAATGAAGAAATAAGCACTAATTCACCAGAGTCTATGCATGAAGCCATCACTGTAATTGAAATCATTTGTGGAAAACCAATAATGCACATGGATACATGTCAGAAGATCTTCGAACATACACTTTACATTTTCAATAAATGCTGTACATTTCCTCACCTGACAGGGTGTAACTGCTGATCTTTGGAAGAGCAGCGTTGAGTCATACCAAAATTAGTGACTTCCAGGAAGCATTGGTGACTTGCATTATTTGGAACAGAGCATTTAACAGACACAGAAACAGGAAATATTTGGAAACCACATCAGCGGCCACACACACAAATACACCCACAGTGTGACTTAGTTCCATGAGTATTCAGTATTCTGGTGTCAGTGAAAGTATGGGCTTTCAGCTAAGTGAAGTTCTTTTTAGTAGCTCCAGTTTTTAATAATCACCAGGAAACTGGATTGTTTGCCATCTTTCACTGATTGTAATTGGGATAATGGTTAATTTTAGCCCATAATATTACATATAGGACTCTGAATTGCATAGATAAAGTAACTTCTTTTATAAACAATCTTACATGGTTGAAGTTCTGCCAGGAAAAATCAACTTATATTCTCCCCATGTTTCATGGCTTTCTAGAGAAGAAACCATTATTTAGCTCACAACAATGTATTTAAAACTGGGAAATATTTAAAAATATATTGTGCCCATTCTAAGACCACCTCAGTCATTATGTTCAGTATCTAGAAAATATGTCCCACTGCAGCAATTGAGTATATATTTCAGAGGATACCTCCTTTCCTAGCATCATACTTCAATGTGAGTAACACTCATTTGGCCTTAATGATGAGGTAGGATGAATTTCATAGAAATATGTAACTCTGATACTAGAAACAACTTGGGTAATATGTTGAATATCTGGCAACAGGTTCCAATCATTGATCTCAGTACATATGTCACAAGATAACTCCCCATCACTCCTGGTTTTGATAAGGAGAAAATTTCATGTTTGTTCATAACTTCATTTTATTATTTAATTTCATAGAATCAAGTAAGCCCCATTCTACTACCCACATAGTTTGATGGTTGATGTCAGTCCAGCCCTTCAATTCCTGGCATACACTGTGCATTTCTCTGGATTTTTCCCCACCTATCTGCATTTTTAAATTTGAGAATAATTGCTTTCAGCCCATAATTTCCCATTATGGTGAGTTTCATGGAATTCAGTTACTTATGTTTAAAAACCAACATCTTTAGAAGGTTTGCTCTCTGGTGTTCCATCAAGTCTTGGAATCGAGGGTACATTTCACAAGGTACTTCCCAGCTAGCCTCCCTTTTAAATTTGATAAAATTCAGATCACACTTACCTCATAATGCGTAGGTATTCCATTGAGTTCAATAGAAACATGAAATTCCCGTTTAAATTCATAGTAATAGGAAGGTTGAAAATTTCGCAGTTAGTTCAGCTATTAGGCTTCAGGAAGACGTTCACAGGATTTCTCCACTACTGTGGCTGGTATTTTTCGAGTAGAAATATTACTGTTAGTGCATGATGCTGTCTTTATTAATCAGAATTTCCTACAAAAATACTTACCATTCTAAAATGAAATAAGTTTGAAGACTGAATGTCTGACACTACCTTGAAGTGCTGTATTTTACTGTGCATTGCAAAGGATTACTCCCCATCTTGGACCATTTTGAATTAAAAAAAAACAGTACTCATTTTGCTCCTACTGAGATATATATACGTACATATATATGTTGCACATATGTATATATATACATATATATGTGTGTATATTATTCCAAATTTCATAGAAAAAAGAAACTCGAAATTTACAACCAACTTAATGAGATGATTAAAGGTCTGCTAGGAATTTTTTGTCTTCCTCTTATGTCATAGCATTTCTCCCATCTTTCCCGGTTTTCCTTTGTAATAAACATTCATTTAACTCAAAATTCAGTATCTACTCTTGTAATTTTCATAGAAACGTGTCATTCTAAAAGAACAGAAAGTAATTATAGGTATTATTAGATTGAAGATTGAATGTCCGACACTACCTTGAAGTCCCGGATTTTACTCTGCATTTCAAAGTATTACTCCCCATCTAGTACCATTTTTAATTTTAAAAAAATGCTCATTTTTGCTCCTTGTCAAATATATATATGTACATACATATGTTGTATATATGTATATATATATGTATATAATTCCAAATTTCATAGAAAACCTATCTCAAAATTTAAAATCAACTTAATCAGATTATTAAAGGGCTGCTATGAGTTTTTTGTCTTCCTCTCTATGTCATAGTATTTCTCCCATCTTCCCAGGTTTTCCTTAGGAATAACCATTTATTTCACTCACAATTCAGTATTTAGTGTAGTAATTTTCATTGAAACGTTCAATTCTAAAAGAACAGAAACTGCTTATAAGTATCAATCTCTTGAACAAGATGAAAGCCTGGAACTCACTCAGTAAGTCACAGAATTATTTCATATCTACTGGATTTCTAAGATTGAAATATTGCCTTATGCCAAAATTCATAGAAATTTGAACACCAGGAAACACAGCTTACTCAGGGCAATTTCCTCTAACATTCATTTCCTTGGTCAATGTACCCTGATGGCTCAAGAACAAGTGATGTCAGATCAACAGGTGACTGGAACTCCATGTAATCTCATTCCTGCCTTGCGTGTCTGCTATTATCAAACCGTGACATCATGTGTTCAGGGTGAGACCCTGAAATCATGACAGCCGATGCACCAAAGTGAGATGAGGAGAGGTGTGTTCTGCTTGGTGAGCTCCAGACCCAAGTTGCACAAAGGCCTGTGGACAATTGAAACCATGGGGCAAGTTAGCTTGGGCTAGCAGTGGTTTGGGAATTCCCCAATTTTGATGAGCTCACGTCTACCATGTTCTGTTGCTGTCCCTGTCTCCGTTTTCCTCAGGCCACACTTAACTGAGAAAAGGTCCACATAAAGCAGGGGCACTTTCTTCCAGCTTCTTCCATTGACTGGCTTGGCTGCCATAGCAACAGGCCAGGCAGGAGCTGCCTATGGACATTCCCAGTTCCTGGTGATGTGGGCTCACTGTGACATCACAACCAAGACTTTGCTGATTGATCAGACTGCCTAAGACCTCCCGCTAAGGCCCCTCCCTCTCCACACACAGGCCACTTTGGTGCCAGTAACAGGCAGAATCTTCTTTTGTGACGATGGCTCATCTCCTCCAGTTAACTTCCTCACTTTATCAAGGTTCAACTGAGATGACATTCCTTTCCTGGTCAATACAACTACCCATGTGGAGGCTGCACTTTGGAGGATAAGAAGCATTTCTAATGGTGAGTACAAAATACCCCAAGCCCTTTGCAGTGCAATCAGAATGTCCCATACCATTGGATGAGGAAATTTCTCTCCCAGACCTACATCTCCCATAATTGGGTGCATATTCCCTTGTGGGAATGCAAAATATAGCACACTGGAAACCAGGGGGTTGTAATTCCAGGGGTTTTTTTTCCTAACTTCATCAAAACCCAGAAATTCTTTCAGGGGCTGGCAAGAGCATCAAAGTGACCAATGTACTCATTTTATGTCGACCAAGAAATTAATGTACTTTGATCTGAGGACTATAGAGGAACACACAAGGTATACTCAATGAATACTTCATACTCCCTATTCAGTGTAATTGTTATCATCTCTACTGTGAACAGAATCTTTCAGGAACCCCAGAACTTGTGGAGAACCATGAAGCACTTTGAAAGGACATTCAATTCTGCAAAGAATCTCTGGAGTACTAAAGAGCACACGTTTTCCTCATAGAACTGAACCCACAGAGTCAGTGTGACTCAAGGCTGCACCTCAAAGTGACTTCAAGGCTTGAACATACATTCTGAAAATGGAGAATTCCAATTTGAACTGGAAAAATCACACGCGCACACACACACACACACACACACAAATTGCTGAAGTACTGTTCGTTATCTACTAGCAAATTTCTTAACTTCCATCTAGTGAATTACAACCTTGAACACACCAGAAGTCACTGAACCCCAGTACACCTGGTGCACTCCATCAATTCCCACAATCCAAATGAGAGGGTTTCTTTCAAGGATTCTTATACATACCTAAACAATGGATATACTCAATGAGTGTGAAATAGTGGGTACTTTAAGAATTTTTATAAAGAGCTAAGAAATTAGTTGACTCTGACACTGTGGGTGTTACACACACTAGTATGCATACGCAAACACATACGCACACACAACCCTGTCCAAAGATCATGAGGAGAGATCAGCGCAATAGCTGAAATCCCGCAGTTGCCCAAATATGTGGACACTTTCATGTCTCCAAGTAATCATCCATCTTACAAAAATACATGAAGTGACATCATTTCCAACAATGTCCTTGGAAGGTAGGTATACTACAGCCTTTAGGCCAATGAAGAAATAAGCACTAATTCACCAGAGTCTATGCATGAAGCCATCACTGTAATTGAAATCATTTGTGGAAAACCAATAATGCACATGGATACATGTCAGAAGATCTTCGAACATACACTTTACATTTTCAATAAATGCTGTACATTTCCTCACCTGACAGGGTGTAACTGCTGATCTTTGGAAGAGCAGCGTTGAGTCATACCAAAATTAGTGACTTCCAGGAAGCATTGGTGACTTGCATTATTTGGAACAGAGCATTTAACAGACACAGAAACAGGAAATATTTGGAAACCACATCAGCGGCCACACACACAAATACACCCACAGTGTGACTTAGTTCCATGAGTATTCAGTATTCTGGTGTCAGTGAAAGTATGGGCTTTCAGCTAAGTGAAGTTCTTTTTAGTAGCTCCAGTTTTTAATAATCACCAGGAAACTGGATTGTTTGCCATCTTTCACTGATTGTAATTGGGATAATGGTTAATTTTAGCCCATAATATTACATATAGGACTCTGAATTGCATAGATAAAGTAACTTCTTTTATAAACAATCTTACATGGTTGAAGTTCTGCCAGGAAAAATCAACTTATATTCTCCCCATGTTTCATGGCTTTCTAGAGAAGAAACCATTATTTAGCTCACAACAATGTATTTAAAACTGGGAAATATTTAAAAATATATTGTGCCCATTCTAAGACCACCTCAGTCATTATGTTCAGTATCTAGAAAATATGTCCCACTGCAGCAATTGAGTATATATTTCAGAGGATACCTCCTTTCCTAGCATCATACTTCAATGTGAGTAACACTCATTTGGCCTTAATGATGAGGTAGGATGAATTTCATAGAAATATGTAACTCTGATACTAGAAACAACTTGGGTAATATGTTGAATATCTGGCAACAGGTTCCAATCATTGATCTCAGTACATATGTCACAAGATAACTCCCCATCACTCCTGGTTTTGATAAGGAGAAAATTTCATGTTTGTTCATAACTTCATTTTATTATTTAATTTCATAGAATCAAGTAAGCCCCATTCTACTACCCACATAGTTTGATGGTTGATGTCAGTCCAGCCCTTCAATTCCTGGCATACACTGTGCATTTCTCTGGATTTTTCCCCACCTATCTGCATTTTTAAATTTGAGACTAATTGCTTTCAGCCCATAATTTCCCATTATGGTGAGTTTCATGGAATTCAGTTACTTATGTTTAAAAACCAACATCTTTAGAAGGTTTGCTCTCTGGTGTTCCATCAAGTCTTGGAATAGAGGGTACATTTCACAAGGTACTTCCCAGCTAGCCTCCCTTTTAAAATTTGATAAAATTCAGATCACACTTACCTCATAATGCGTAGGTATTCCATTGAGTTCAATAGAAACATGAAATTCCCGTTTAAATTCATAGTAATAGGAAGGTTGAAAATTTCGCAGTTAGTTCAGCTATTAGGCTTCAGGAAGACGTTCACAGGATTTCTCCACTACTGTGGCTGGTATTTTTCGAGTAGAAATATTACTGTTAGTGCATGATGCTGTCTTTATTAATCAGAATTTCCTACAAAAATACTTACCATTCTAAAATGAAATAAGTTTGAAGACTGAATGTCTGACACTACCTTGAAGTGCTGTATTTTACTGTGCATTGCAAAGGATTACTCCCCATCTTGGACCATTTTGAATTAAAAAAAAACAGTACTCATTTTGCTCCTACTGAGATATATATACGTACATATATATGTTGCACATATGTATATATATACATATATATGTGTGTATATTATTCCAAATTTCATAGAAAAAAGAAACTCGAAATTTACAACCAACTTAATGAGATGATTAAAGGTCTGCTAGGAATTTTTTGTCTTCCTCTTATGTCATAGCATTTCTCCCATCTTTCCCGGTTTTCCTTTGTAATAAACATTCATTTAACTCAAAATTCAGTATCTACTCTTGTAATTTTCATAGAAACGTGTCATTCTAAAAGAACAGAAAGTAATTATAGGTATTATTAGATTGAAGATTGAATGTCCGACACTACCTTGAAGTCCCGGATTTTACTCTGCATTTCAAAGGATTACTCCCCATCTAGTACCATTTTTAATTTTAAAAAAATGCTCATTTTTGCTCCTTGTCAAATATATATATGTACATACATATGTTGTATATATGTATATATATATGTATATAATTCCAAATTTCATAGAAAACCTATCTCAAAATTTAAAATCAACTTAATCAGATTATTAAAGGGCTGCTATGAGTTTTTTGTCTTCCTCTCTATGTCATAGTATTTCTCCCATCTTCCCAGGTTTTCCTTAGGAATAACCATTTATTTCACTCACAATTCAGTATTTAGTGTAGTAATTTTCATTGAAACGTTCAATTCTAAAAGAACAGAAACTGCTTATAAGTATCAATCTCTTGAACAAGATGAAAGCCTGGAACTCACTCAGTAAGTCACAGAATTATTTCATATCTACTGGATTTCTAAGATTGAAATATTGCCTTATGCCAAAATTCATAGAAATTTGAACACCAGGAAACACAGCTTACTCAGGGCAATTTCCTCTAACATTCATTTCCTTGGTCAATGTACCCTGATGGCTCAAGAACAAGTGATGTCAGATCAACAGGTGACTGGAACTCCATGTAATCTCATTCCTGCCTTGCGTGTCTGCTATTATCAAACCGTGACATCATGTGTTCAGGGTGAGACCCTGAAATCATGACAGCCGATGCACCAAAGTGAGATGAGGAGAGGTGTGTTCTGCTTGGTGAGCTCCAGACCCAAGTTGCACAAAGGCCTGTGGACAATTGAAACCATGGGGCAAGTTAGCTTGGGCTAGCAGTGGTTTTGGAATTCCCCAATTTTGATGAGCTCACGTCTACCATGTTCTGTTGCTGTCCCTGTCTCCGTTTTCCTCAGGCCACACTTAACTGAGAAAAGGTCCACATAAAGCAGGGGCACTTTCTTCCAGCTTCTTCCATTGACTGGCTTGGCTGCCATAGCAACAGGCCAGGCAGGAGCTGCCTATGGACATTCCCAGTTCCTGGTGATGTGGGCTCACTGTGACATCACAACCAAGACTTTGCTGATTGATCAGACTGCCTAAGACCTCCCGCTAAGGCCCCTCCCTCTCCACACACAGGCCACTTTGGTGCCAGTAACAGGCAGAATCTTCTTTTGTGACGATGGCTCATCTCCTCCAGTTAACTTCCTCACTTTATCAAGGTTCAACTGAGATGACATTCCTTTCCTGGTCAATACAACTACCCATGTGGAGGCTGCACTTTGGAGGATAAGAAGCATTTCTAATGGTGAGTACAAAATACCCCAAGCCCTTTGCAGTGCAATCAGAATGTCCCATACCATTGGATGAGGAAATTTCTCTCCCAGACCTACATCTCCCATAATTGGGTGCATATTCCCTTGTGGGAATGCAAAATATAGCACACTGGAAACCAGGGGGTTGTAATTCCAGGGGTTTTTTTTCCTAACTTCATCAAAACCCAGAAATTCTTTCAGGGGCTGGCAAGAGCATCAAAGTGACCAATGTACTCATTTTATGTCGACCAAGAAATTAATGTACTTTGATCTGAGGACTATAGAGGAACACACAAGGTATACTCAATGAATACTTCATACTCCCTATTCAGTGTAATTGTTATCATCTCTACTGTGAACAGAATCTTTCAGGAACCCCAGAACTTGTGGAGAACCATGAAGCACTTTGAAAGGACATTCAATTCTGCAAAGAATCTCTGGAGTACTAAAGAGCACACGTTTTCCTCATAGAACTGAACCCACAGAGTCAGTGTGACTCAAGGCTGCACCTCAAAGTGACTTCAAGGCTTGAACATACATTCTGAAAATGGAGAATTCCAATTTGAACTGGAAAAATCACACGCACACACACACACACACACACACACAAATTGCTGAAGTACTGTTCGTTATCTACTAGCAAATTTCTTAACTTCCATCTAGTGAATTACAACCTTGAACACACCAGAAGTCACTGAACCCCAGTACACCTGGTGCACTCCATCAATTCCCACAATCCAAATGAGAGGGTTTCTTTCAAGGATTCTTATACATACCTAAACAATGGATATACTCAATGAGTGTGAAATAGTGGGTACTTTAAGAATTTTTATAAAGAGCTAAGAAATTAGTTGACTCTGACACTGTGGGTGTTACACACACTAGTATGCATACGCAAACACATACGCACACACAACCCTGTCCAAAGATCATGAGGAGAGATCAGCGCAATAGCTGAAATCCCGCAGTTGCCCAAATATGTGGACACTTTCATGTCTCCAAGTAATCATCCATCTTACAAAAATACATGAAGTGACATCATTTCCAACAATGTCCTTGGAAGGTAGGTATACTACAGCCTTTAGGCCAATGAAGAAATAAGCACTAATTCACCAGAGTCTATGCATGAAGCCATCACTGTAATTGAAATCATTTGTGGAAAACCAATAATGCACATGGATACATGTCAGAAGATCTTCGAACATACACTTTACATTTTCAATAAATGCTGTACATTTCCTCACCTGACAGGGTGTAACTGCTGATCTTTGGAAGAGCAGCGTTGAGTCATACCAAAATTAGTGACTTCCAGGAAGCATTGGTGACTTGCATTATTTGGAACAGAGCATTTAACAGACACAGAAACAGGAAATATTTGGAAACCACATCAGCGGCCACACACACAAATACACCCACAGTGTGACTTAGTTCCATGAGTATTCAGTATTCTGGTGTCAGTGAAAGTATGGGCTTTCAGCTAAGTGAAGTTCTTTTTAGTAGCTCCAGTTTTTAATAATCACCAGGAAACTGGATTGTTTGCCATCTTTCACTGATTGTAATTGGGATAATGGTTAATTTTAGCCCATAATATTACATATAGGACTCTGAATTGCATAGATAAAGTAACTTCTTTTATAAACAATCTTACATGGTTGAAGTTCTGCCAGGAAAAATCAACTTATATTCTCCCCATGTTTCATGGCTTTCTAGAGAAGAAACCATTATTTAGCTCACAACAATGTATTTAAAACTGGGAAATATTTAAAAATATATTGTGCCCATTCTAAGACCACCTCAGTCATTATGTTCAGTATCTAGAAAATATGTCCCACTGCAGCAATTGAGTATATATTTCAGAGGATACCTCCTTTCCTAGCATCATACTTCAATGTGAGTAACACTCATTTGGCCTTAATGATGAGGTAGGATGAATTTCATAGAAATATGTAACTCTGATACTAGAAACAACTTGGGTAATATGTTGAATATCTGGCAACAGGTTCCAATCATTGATCTCAGTACATATGTCACAAGATAACTCCCCATCACTCCTGGTTTTGATAAGGAGAAAATTTCATGTTTGTTCATAACTTCATTTTATTATTTAATTTCATAGAATCAAGTAAGCCCCATTCTACTACCCACATAGTTTGATGGTTGATGTCAGTCCAGCCCTTCAATTCCTGGCATACACTGTGCATTTCTCTGGATTTTTCCCCACCTATCTGCATTTTTAAATTTGAGACTAATTGCTTTCAGCCCATAATTTCCCATTATGGTGAGTTTCATGGAATTCAGTTACTTATGTTTAAAAACCAACATCTTTAGAAGGTTTGCTCTCTGGTGTTCCATCAAGTCTTGGAATAGAGGGTACATTTCACAAGGTACTTCCCAGCTAGCCTCCCTTTTAAAATTTGATAAAATTCAGATCACACTTACCTCATAATGCGTAGGTATTCCATTGAGTTCAATAGAAACATGAAATTCCCGTTTAAATTCATAGTAATAGGAAGGTTGAAAATTTCGCAGTTAGTTCAGCTATTAGGCTTCAGGAAGACGTTCACAGGATTTCTCCACTACTGTGGCTGGTATTTTTCGAGTAGAAATATTACTGTTAGTGCATGATGCTGTCTTTATTAATCAGAATTTCCTACAAAAATACTTACCATTCTAAAATGAAATAAGTTTGAAGACTGAATGTCTGACACTACCTTGAAGTGCTGTATTTTACTGTGCATTGCAAAGGATTACTCCCCATCTTGGACCATTTTGAATTAAAAAAAAACAGTACTCATTTTGCTCCTACTGAGATATATATACGTACATATATATGTTGCACATATGTATATATATACATATATATGTGTGTATATTATTCCAAATTTCATAGAAAAAAGAAACTCGAAATTTACAACCAACTTAATGAGATGATTAAAGGTCTGCTAGGAATTTTTTGTCTTCCTCTTATGTCATAGCATTTCTCCCATCTTTCCCGGTTTTCCTTTGTAATAAACATTCATTTAACTCAAAATTCAGTATCTACTCTTGTAATTTTCATAGAAACGTGTCATTCTAAAAGAACAGAAAGTAATTATAGGTATTATTAGATTGAAGATTGAATGTCCGACACTACCTTGAAGTCCCGGATTTTACTCTGCATTTCAAAGGATTACTCCCCATCTAGTACCATTTTTAATTTTAAAAAAATGCTCATTTTTGCTCCTTGTCAAATATATATATGTACATACATATGTTGTATATATGTATATATATATGTATATAATTCCAAATTTCATAGAAAACCTATCTCAAAATTTAAAATCAACTTAATCAGATTATTAAAGGGCTGCTATGAGTTTTTTGTCTTCCTCTCTATGTCATAGTATTTCTCCCATCTTCCCAGGTTTTCCTTAGGAATAACCATTTATTTCACTCACAATTCAGTATTTAGTGTAGTAATTTTCATTGAAACGTTCAATTCTAAAAGAACAGAAACTGCTTATAAGTATCAATCTCTTGAACAAGATGAAAGCCTGGAACTCACTCAGTAAGTCACAGAATTATTTCATATCTACTGGATTTCTAAGATTGAAATATTGCCTTATGCCAAAATTCATAGAAATTTGAACACCAGGAAACACAGCTTACTCAGGGCAATTTCCTCTAACATTCATTTCCTTGGTCAATGTACCCTGATGGCTCAAGAACAAGTGATGTCAGATCAACAGGTGACTGGAACTCCATGTAATCTCATTCCTGCCTTGCGTGTCTGCTATTATCAAACCGTGACATCATGTGTTCAGGGTGAGACCCTGAAATCATGACAGCCGATGCACCAAAGTGAGATGAGGAGAGGTGTGTTCTGCTTGGTGAGCTCCAGACCCAAGTTGCACAAAGGCCTGTGGACAATTGAAACCATGGGGCAAGTTAGCTTGGGCTAGCAGTGGTTTTGGAATTCCCCAATTTTGATGAGCTCACGTCTACCATGTTCTGTTGCTGTCCCTGTCTCCGTTTTCCTCAGGCCACACTTAACTGAGAAAAGGTCCACATAAAGCAGGGGCACTTTCTTCCAGCTTCTTCCATTGACTGGCTTGGCTGCCATAGCAACAGGCCAGGCAGGAGCTGCCTATGGACATTCCCAGTTCCTGGTGATGTGGGCTCACTGTGACATCACAACCAAGACTTTGCTGATTGATCAGACTGCCTAAGACCTCCCGCTAAGGCCCCTCCCTCTCCACACACAGGCCACTTTGGTGCCAGTAACAGGCAGAATCTTCTTTTGTGACGATGGCTCATCTCCTCCAGTTAACTTCCTCACTTTATCAAGGTTCAACTGAGATGACATTCCTTTCCTGGTCAATACAACTACCCATGTGGAGGCTGCACTTTGGAGGATAAGAAGCATTTCTAATGGTGAGTACAAAATACCCCAAGCCCTTTGCAGTGCAATCAGAATGTCCCATACCATTGGATGAGGAAATTTCTCTCCCAGACCTACATCTCCCATAATTGGGTGCATATTCCCTTGTGGGAATGCAAAATATAGCACACTGGAAACCAGGGGGTTGTAATTCCAGGGGTTTTTTTTCCTAACTTCATCAAAACCCAGAAATTCTTTCAGGGGCTGGCAAGAGCATCAAAGTGACCAATGTACTCATTTTATGTCGACCAAGAAATTAATGTACTTTGATCTGAGGACTATAGAGGAACACACAAGGTATACTCAATGAATACTTCATACTCCCTATTCAGTGTAATTGTTATCATCTCTACTGTGAACAGAATCTTTCAGGAACCCCAGAACTTGTGGAGAACCATGAAGCACTTTGAAAGGACATTCAATTCTGCAAAGAATCTCTGGAGTACTAAAGAGCACACGTTTTCCTCATAGAACTGAACCCACAGAGTCAGTGTGACTCAAGGCTGCACCTCAAAGTGACTTCAAGGCTTGAACATACATTCTGAAAATGGAGAATTCCAATTTGAACTGGAAAAATCACACGCACACACACACACACACACACACACACAAATTGCTGAAGTACTGTTCGTTATCTACTAGCAAATTTCTTAACTTCCATCTAGTGAATTACAACCTTGAACACACCAGAAGTCACTGAACCCCAGTACACCTGGTGCACTCCATCAATTCCCACAATCCAAATGAGAGGGTTTCTTTCAAGGATTCTTATACATACCTAAACAATGGATATACTCAATGAGTGTGAAATAGTGGGTACTTTAAGAATTTTTATAAAGAGCTAAGAAATTAGTTGACTCTGACACTGTGGGTGTTACACACACTAGTATGCATACGCAAACACATACGCACACACAACCCTGTCCAAAGATCATGAGGAGAGATCAGCGCAATAGCTGAAATCCCGCAGTTGCCCAAATATGTGGACACTTTCATGTCTCCAAGTAATCATCCATCTTACAAAAATACATGAAGTGACATCATTTCCAACAATGTCCTTGGAAGGTAGGTATACTACAGCCTTTAGGCCAATGAAGAAATAAGCACTAATTCACCAGAGTCTATGCATGAAGCCATCACTGTAATTGAAATCATTTGTGGAAAACCAATAATGCACATGGATACATGTCAGAAGATCTTCGAACATACACTTTACATTTTCAATAAATGCTGTACATTTCCTCACCTGACAGGGTGTAACTGCTGATCTTTGGAAGAGCAGCGTTGAGTCATACCAAAATTAGTGACTTCCAGGAAGCATTGGTGACTTGCATTATTTGGAACAGAGCATTTAACAGACACAGAAACAGGAAATATTTGGAAACCACATCAGCGGCCACACACACAAATACACCCACAGTGTGACTTAGTTCCATGAGTATTCAGTATTCTGGTGTCAGTGAAAGTATGGGCTTTCAGCTAAGTGAAGTTCTTTTTAGTAGCTCCAGTTTTTAATAATCACCAGGAAACTGGATTGTTTGCCATCTTTCACTGATTGTAATTGGGATAATGGTTAATTTTAGCCCATAATATTACATATAGGACTCTGAATTGCATAGATAAAGTAACTTCTTTTATAAACAATCTTACATGGTTGAAGTTCTGCCAGGAAAAATCAACTTATATTCTCCCCATGTTTCATGGCTTTCTAGAGAAGAAACCATTATTTAGCTCACAACAATGTATTTAAAACTGGGAAATATTTAAAAATATATTGTGCCCATTCTAAGACCACCTCAGTCATTATGTTCAGTATCTAGAAAATATGTCCCACTGCAGCAATTGAGTATATATTTCAGAGGATACCTCCTTTCCTAGCATCATACTTCAATGTGAGTAACACTCATTTGGCCTTAATGATGAGGTAGGATGAATTTCATAGAAATATGTAACTCTGATACTAGAAACAACTTGGGTAATATGTTGAATATCTGGCAACAGGTTCCAATCATTGATCTCAGTACATATGTCACAAGATAACTCCCCATCACTCCTGGTTTTGATAAGGAGAAAATTTCATGTTTGTTCATAACTTCATTTTATTATTTAATTTCATAGAATCAAGTAAGCCCCATTCTACTACCCACATAGTTTGATGGTTGATGTCAGTCCAGCCCTTCAATTCCTGGCATACACTGTGCATTTCTCTGGATTTTTCCCCACCTATCTGCATTTTTAAATTTGAGACTAATTGCTTTCAGCCCATAATTTCCCATTATGGTGAGTTTCATGGAATTCAGTTACTTATGTTTAAAAACCAACATCTTTAGAAGGTTTGCTCTCTGGTGTTCCATCAAGTCTTGGAATAGAGGGTACATTTCACAAGGTACTTCCCAGCTAGCCTCCCTTTTAAATTTGATAAAATTCAGATCACACTTACCTCATAATGCGTAGGTATTCCATTGAGTTCAATAGAAACATGAAATTCCCGTTTAAATTCATAGTAATAGGAAGGTTGAAAATTTCGCAGTTAGTTCAGCTATTAGGCTTCAGGAAGACGTTCACAGGATTTCTCCACTACTGTGGCTGGTATTTTTCGAGTAGAAATATTACTGTTAGTGCATGATGCTGTCTTTATTAATCAGAATTTCCTACAAAAATACTTACCATTCTAAAATGAAATAAGTTTGAAGACTGAATGTCTGACACTACCTTGAAGTGCTGTATTTTACTGTGCATTGCAAAGGATTACTCCCCATCTTGGACCATTTTGAATTAAAAAAAAACAGTACTCATTTTGCTCCTACTGAGATATATATACGTACATATATATGTTGCACATATGTATATATATACATATATATGTGTGTATATTATTCCAAATTTCATAGAAAAAAGAAACTCGAAATTTACAACCAACTTAATGAGATGATTAAAGGTCTGCTAGGAATTTTTTGTCTTCCTCTTATGTCATAGCATTTCTCCCATCTTTCCCGGTTTTCCTTTGTAATAAACATTCATTTAACTCAAAATTCAGTATATACTGTTGTAATTTTCATAGAAACGTGTCATTCTAAAAGAACAGAAAGTAATTATAGGTATTATTAGATTGAAGATTGAATGTCCGACACTACCTTGAAGTCCCGGATTTTACTCTGCATTTCAAAGGATTACTCCCCATCTAGTACCATTTTTAATTTTAAAAAAATGCTCATTTTTGCTCCTTGTCAAATATATATATGTACATACATATGTTGTATATATGTATATATATATGTATATAATTCCAAATTTCATAGAAAACCTATCTCAAAATTTAAAATCAACTTAATCAGATTATTAAAGGGCTGCTATGAGTTTTTTGTCTTCCTCTCTATGTCATAGTATTTCTCCCATCTTCCCAGGTTTTCCTTAGGAATAACCATTTATTTCACTCACAATTCAGTATTTAGTGTAGTAATTTTCATTGAAACGTTCAATTCTAAAAGAACAGAAACTGCTTATAAGTATCAATCTCTTGAACAAGATGAAAGCCTGGAACTCACTCAGTAAGTCACAGAATTATTTCATATCTACTGGATTTCTAAGATTGAAATATTGCCTTATGCCAAAATTCATAGAAATTTGAACACCAGGAAACACAGCTTACTCAGGGCAATTTCCTCTAACATTCATTTCCTTGGTCAATGTACCCTGATGGCTCAAGAACAAGTGATGTCAGATCAACAGGTGACTGGAACTCCATGTAATCTCATTCCTGCCTTGCGTGTCTGCTATTATCAAACCGTGACATCATGTGTTCAGGGTGAGACCCTGAAATCATGACAGCCGATGCACCAAAGTGAGATGAGGAGAGGTGTGTTCTGCTTGGTGAGCTCCAGACCCAAGTTGCACAAAGGCCTGTGGACAATTGAAACCATGGGGCAAGTTAGCTTGGGCTAGCAGTGGTTTTGGAATTCCCCAATTTTGATGAGCTCACGTCTACCATGTTCTGTTGCTGTCCCTGTCTCCGTTTTCCTCAGGCCACACTTAACTGAGAAAAGGTCCACATAAAGCAGGGGCACTTTCTTCCAGCTTCTTCCATTGACTGGCTTGGCTGCCATAGCAACAGGCCAGGCAGGAGCTGCCTATGGACATTCCCAGTTCCTGGTGATGTGGGCTCACTGTGACATCACAACCAAGACTTTGCTGATTGATCAGACTGCCTAAGACCTCCCGCTAAGGCCCCTCCCTCTCCACACACAGGCCACTTTGGTGCCAGTAACAGGCAGAATCTTCTTTTGTGACGATGGCTCATCTCCTCCAGTTAACTTCCTCACTTTATCAAGGTTCAACTGAGATGACATTCCTTTCCTGGTCAATATAACTACCCATGTGGAGGCTGCACTTTGGAGGATAAGAAGCATTTCTAATGGTGAGTACAAAATACCCCAAGCCCTTTGCATTGCAATCAGAATGTCCCATACCATTGGATGAGGAAATTTCTCTCCCAGACCTACATCTCCCATAATTGGGTGCATATTCCCTTGTGGGAATGCAAAATATAGCACACTGGAAACCAGGGGGTTGTAATTCCAGGGGTTTTTTTTCCTAACTTCATCAAAACCCAGAAATTCTTTCAGGGGCTGGCAAGAGCATCAAAGTGACCAATGTACTCATTTTATGTCGACCAAGAAATTAATGTACTTTGATCTGAGGACTATAGAGGAACACACAAGGTATACTCAATGAATACTTCATACTCCCTATTCAGTGTAATTGTTATCATCTCTACTGTGAACAGAATCTTTCAGGAACCCCAGAACTTGTGGAGAACCATGAAGCACTTTGAAAGGACATTCAATTCTGCAAAGAATCTCTGGAGTACTAAAGAGCACACGTTTTCCTCATAGAACTGAACCCACAGAGTCAGTGTGACTCAAGGCTGCACCTCAAAGTGACTTCAAGGCTTGAACATACATTCTGAAAATGGAGAATTCCAATTTGAACTGGAAAAATCACACGCACACACACACACACACACACACACACACAAATTGCTGAAGTACTGTTCGTTATCTACTAGCAAATTTCTTAACTTCCATCTAGTGAATTACAACCTTGAACACACCAGAAGTCACTGAACCCCAGTACACCTGGTGCACTCCATCAATTCCCACAATCCAAATGAGAGGGTTTCTTTCAAGGATTCTTATACATACCTAAACAATGGATATACTCAATGAGTGTGAAATAGTGGGTACTTTAAGAATTTTTATAAAGAGCTAAGAAATTAGTTGACTCTGACACTGTGGGTGTTACACACACTAGTATGCATACGCAAACACATACGCACACACAACCCTGTCCAAAGATCATGAGGAGAGATCAGCGCAATAGCTGAAATCCCGCAGTTGCCCAAATATGTGGACACTTTCATGTCTCCAAGTAATCATCCATCTTACAAAAATACATGAAGTGACATCATTTCCAACAATGTCCTTGGAAGGTAGGTATACTACAGCCTTTAGGCCAATGAAGAAATAAGCACTAATTCACCAGAGTCTATGCATGAAGCCATCACTGTAATTGAAATCATTTGTGGAAAACCAATAATGCACATGGATACATGTCAGAAGATCTTCGAACATACACTTTACATTTTCAATAAATGCTGTACATTTCCTCACCTGACAGGGTGTAACTGCTGATCTTTGGAAGAGCAGCGTTGAGTCATACCAAAATTAGTGACTTCCAGGAAGCATTGGTGACTTGCATTATTTGGAACAGAGCATTTAACAGACACAGAAACAGGAAATATTTGGAAACCACATCAGCGGCCACACACACAAATACACCCACAGTGTGACTTAGTTCCATGAGTATTCAGTATTCTGGTGTCAGTGAAAGTATGGGCTTTCAGCTAAGTGAAGTTCTTTTTAGTAGCTCCAGTTTTTAATAATCACCAGGAAACTGGATTGTTTGCCATCTTTCACTGATTGTAATTGGGATAATGGTTAATTTTAGCCCATAATATTACATATAGGACTCTGAATTGCATAGATAAAGTAACTTCTTTTATAAACAATCTTACATGGTTGAAGTTCTGCCAGGAAAAATCAACTTATATTCTCCCCATGTTTCATGGCTTTCTAGAGAAGAAACCATTATTTAGCTCACAACAATGTATTTAAAACTGGGAAATATTTAAAAATATATTGTGCCCATTCTAAGACCACCTCAGTCATTATGTTCAGTATCTAGAAAATATGTCCCACTGCAGCAATTGAGTATATATTTCAGAGGATACCTCCTTTCCTAGCATCATACTTCAATGTGAGTAACACTCATTTGGCCTTAATGATGAGGTAGGATGAATTTCATAGAAATATGTAACTCTGATACTAGAAACAACTTGGGTAATATGTTGAATATCTGGCAACAGGTTCCAATCATTGATCTCAGTACATATGTCACAAGATAACTCCCCATCACTCCTGGTTTTGATAAGGAGAAAATTTCATGTTTGTTCATAACTTCATTTTATTATTTAATTTCATAGAATCAAGTAAGCCCCATTCTACTACCCACATAGTTTGATGGTTGATGTCAGTCCAGCCCTTCAATTCCTGGCATACACTGTGCATTTCTCTGGATTTTTCCCCACCTATCTGCATTTTTAAATTTGAGACTAATTGCTTTCAGCCCATAATTTCCCATTATGGTGAGTTTCATGGAATTCAGTTACTTATGTTTAAAAACCAACATCTTTAGAAGGTTTGCTCTCTGGTGTTCCATCAAGTCTTGGAATAGAGGGTACATTTCACAAGGTACTTCCCAGCTAGCCTCCCTTTTAAATTTGATAAAATTCAGATCACACTTACCTCATAATGCGTAGGTATTCCATTGAGTTCAATAGAAACATGAAATTCCCGTTTAAATTCATAGTAATAGGAAGGTTGAAAATTTCGCAGTTAGTTCAGCTATTAGGCTTCAGGAAGACGTTCACAGGATTTCTCCACTACTGTGGCTGGTATTTTTCGAGTAGAAATATTACTGTTAGTGCATGATGCTGTCTTTATTAATCAGAATTTCCTACAAAAATACTTACCATTCTAAAATGAAATAAGTTTGAAGACTGAATGTCTGACACTACCTTGAAGTGCTGTATTTTACTGTGCATTGCAAAGGATTACTCCCCATCTTGGACCATTTTGAATTAAAAAAAAACAGTACTCATTTTGCTCCTACTGAGATATATATACGTACATATATATGTTGCACATATGTATATATATACATATATATGTGTGTATATTATTCCAAATTTCATAGAAAAAAGAAACTCGAAATTTACAACCAACTTAATGAGATGATTAAAGGTCTGCTAGGAATTTTTTGTCTTCCTCTTATGTCATAGCATTTCTCCCATCTTTCCCGGTTTTCCTTTGTAATAAACATTCATTTAACTCAAAATTCAGTATCTACTCTTGTAATTTTCATAGAAACGTGTCATTCTAAAAGAACAGAAAGTAATTATAGGTATTATTAGATTGAAGATTGAATGTCCGACACTACCTTGAAGTCCCGGATTTTACTCTGCATTTCAAAGGATTACTCCCCATCTAGTACCATTTTTAATTTTAAAAAAATGCTCATTTTTGCTCCTTGTCAAATATATATATGTACATACATATGTTGTATATATGTATATATATATGTATATAATTCCAAATTTCATAGAAAACCTATCTCAAAATTTAAAATCAACTTAATCAGATTATTAAAGGGCTGCTATGAGTTTTTTGTCTTCCTCTCTATGTCATAGTATTTCTCCCATCTTCCCAGGTTTTCCTTAGGAATAACCATTTATTTCACTCACAATTCAGTATTTAGTGTAGTAATTTTCATTGAAACGTTCAATTCTAAAAGAACAGAAACTGCTTATAAGTATCAATCTCTTGAACAAGATGAAAGCCTGGAACTCACTCAGTAAGTCACAGAATTATTTCATATCTACTGGATTTCTAAGATTGAAATATTGCCTTATGCCAAAATTCATAGAAATTTGAACACCAGGAAACACAGCTTACTCAGGGCAATTTCCTCTAACATTCATTTCCTTGGTCAATGTACCCTGATGGCTCAAGAACAAGTGATGTCAGATCAACAGGTGACTGGAACTCCATGTAATCTCATTCCTGCCTTGCGTGTCTGCTATTATCAAACCGTGACATCATGTGTTCAGGGTGAGACCCTGAAATCATGACAGCCGATGCACCAAAGTGAGATGAGGAGAGGTGTGTTCTGCTTGGTGAGCTCCAGACCCAAGTTGCACAAAGGCCTGTGGACAATTGAAACCATGGGGCAAGTTAGCTTGGGCTAGCAGTGGTTTTGGAATTCCCCAATTTTGATGAGCTCACGTCTACCATGTTCTGTTGCTGTCCCTGTCTCCGTTTTCCTCAGGCCACACTTAACTGAGAAAAGGTCCACATAAAGCAGGGGCACTTTCTTCCAGCTTCTTCCATTGACTGGCTTGGCTGCCATAGCAACAGGCCAGGCAGGAGCTGCCTATGGACATTCCCAGTTCCTGGTGATGTGGGCTCACTGTGACATCACAACCAAGACTTTGCTGATTGATCAGACTGCCTAAGACCTCCCGCTAAGGCCCCTCCCTCTCCACACACAGGCCACTTTGGTGCCAGTAACAGGCAGAATCTTCTTTTGTGACGATGGCTCATCTCCTCCAGTTAACTTCCTCACTTTATCAAGGTTCAACTGAGATGACATTCCTTTCCTGGTCAATACAACTACCCATGTGGAGGCTGCACTTTGGAGGATAAGAAGCATTTCTAATGGTGAGTACAAAATACCCCAAGCCCTTTGCATTGCAATCAGAATGTCCCATACCATTGGATGAGGAAATTTCTCTCCCAGACCTACATCTCCCATAATTGGGTGCATATTCCCTTGTGGGAATGCAAAATATAGCACACTGGAAACCAGGGGGTTGTAATTCCAGGGGTTTTTTTTCCTAACTTCATCAAAACCCAGAAATTCTTTCAGGGGCTGGCAAGAGCATCAAAGTGACCAATGTACTCATTTTATGTCGACCAAGAAATTAATGTACTTTGATCTGAGGACTATAGAGGAACACACAAGGTATACTCAATGAATACTTCATACTCCCTATTCAGTGTAATTGTTATCATCTCTACTGTGAACAGAATCTTTCAGGAACCCCAGAACTTGTGGAGAACCATGAAGCACTTTGAAAGGACATTCAATTCTGCAAAGAATCTCTGGAGTACTAAAGAGCACACGTTTTCCTCATAGAACTGAACCCACAGAGTCAGTGTGACTCAAGGCTGCACCTCAAAGTGACTTCAAGGCTTGAACATACATTCTGAAAATGGAGAATTCCAATTTGAACTGGAAAAATCACACGCACACACACACACACACACACACACAAATTGCTGAAGTACTGTTCGTTATCTACTAGCAAATTTCTTAACTTCCATCTAGTGAATTACAACCTTGAACACACCAGAAGTCACTGAACCCCAGTACACCTGGTGCACTCCATCAATTCCCACAATCCAAATGAGAGGGTTTCTTTCAAGGATTCTTATACATACCTAAACAATGGATATACTCAATGAGTGTGAAATAGTGGGTACTTTAAGAATTTTTATAAAGAGCTAAGAAATTAGTTGACTCTGACACTGTGGGTGTTACACACACTAGTATGCATACGCAAACACATACGCACACACAACCCTGTCCAAAGATCATGAGGAGAGATCAGCGCAATAGCTGAAATCCCGCAGTTGCCCAAATATGTGGACACTTTCATGTCTCCAAGTAATCATCCATCTTACAAAAATACATGAAGTGACATCATTTCCAACAATGTCCTTGGAAGGTAGGTATACTACAGCCTTTAGGCCAATGAAGAAATAAGCACTAATTCACCAGAGTCTATGCATGAAGCCATCACTGTAATTGAAATCATTTGTGGAAAACCAATAATGCACATGGATACATGTCAGAAGATCTTCGAACATACACTTTACATTTTCAATAAATGCTGTACATTTCCTCACCTGACAGGGTGTAACTGCTGATCTTTGGAAGAGCAGCGTTGAGTCATACCAAAATTAGTGACTTCCAGGAAGCATTGGTGACTTGCATTATTTGGAACAGAGCATTTAACAGACACAGAAACAGGAAATATTTGGAAACCACATCAGCGGCCACACACACAAATACACCCACAGTGTGACTTAGTTCCATGAGTATTCAGTATTCTGGTGTCAGTGAAAGTATGGGCTTTCAGCTAAGTGAAGTTCTTTTTAGTAGCTCCAGTTTTTAATAATCACCAGGAAACTGGATTGTTTGCCATCTTTCACTGATTGTAATTGGGATAATGGTTAATTTTAGCCCATAATATTACATATAGGACTCTGAATTGCATAGATAAAGTAACTTCTTTTATAAACAATCTTACATGGTTGAAGTTCTGCCAGGAAAAATCAACTTATATTCTCCCCATGTTTCATGGCTTTCTAGAGAAGAAACCATTATTTAGCTCACAACAATGTATTTAAAACTGGGAAATATTTAAAAATATATTGTGCCCATTCTAAGACCACCTCAGTCATTATGTTCAGTATCTAGAAAATATGTCCCACTGCAGCAATTGAGTATATATTTCAGAGGATACCTCCTTTCCTAGCATCATACTTCAATGTGAGTAACACTCATTTGGCCTTAATGATGAGGTAGGATGAATTTCATAGAAATATGTAACTCTGATACTAGAAACAACTTGGGTAATATGTTGAATATCTGGCAACAGGTTCCAATCATTGATCTCAGTACATATGTCACAAGATAACTCCCCATCACTCCTGGTTTTGATAAGGAGAAAATTTCATGTTTGTTCATAACTTCATTTTATTATTTAATTTCATAGAATCAAGTAAGCCCCATTCTACTACCCACATAGTTTGATGGTTGATGTCAGTCCAGCCCTTCAATTCCTGGCATACACTGTGCATTTCTCTGGATTTTTCCCCACCTATCTGCATTTTTAAATTTGAGAATAATTGCTTTCAGCCCATAATTTCCCATTATGGTGAGTTTCATGGAATTCAGTTACTTATGTTTAAAAACCAACATCTTTAGAAGGTTTGCTCTCTGGTGTTCCATCAAGTCTTGGAATAGAGGGTACATTTCACAAGGTACTTCCCAGCTAGCCTCCCTTTTAAATTTGATAAAATTCAGATCACACTTACCTCATAATGCGTAGGTATTCCATTGAGTTCAATAGAAACATGAAATTCCCGTTTAAATTCATAGTAATAGGAAGGTTGAAAATTTCGCAGTTAGTTCAGCTATTAGGCTTCAGGAAGACGTTCACAGGATTTCTCCACTACTGTGGCTGGTATTTTTCGAGTAGAAATATTACTGTTAGTGCATGATGCTGTCTTTATTAATCAGAATTTCCTACAAAAATACTTACCATTCTAAAATGAAATAAGTTTGAAGACTGAATGTCTGACACTACCTTGAAGTGCTGTATTTTACTGTGCATTGCAAAGGATTACTCCCCATCTTGGACCATTTTGAATTAAAAAAAAACAGTACTCATTTTGCTCCTACTGAGATATATATACGTACATATATATGTTGCACATATGTATATATATACATATATATGTGTGTATATTATTCCAAATTTCATAGAAAAAAGAAACTCGAAATTTACAACCAACTTAATGAGATGATTAAAGGTCTGCTAGGAATTTTTTGTCTTCCTCTTATGTCATAGCATTTCTCCCATCTTTCCCGGTTTTCCTTTGTAATAAACATTCATTTAACTCAAAATTCAGTATCTACTCTTGTAATTTTCATAGAAACGTGTCATTCTAAAAGAACAGAAAGTAATTATAGGTATTATTAGATTGAAGATTGAATGTCCGACACTACCTTGAAGTCCCGGATTTTACTCTGCATTTCAAAGGATTACTCCCCATCTAGTACCATTTTTAATTTTAAAAAAATGCTCATTTTTGCTCCTTGTCAAATATATATATGTACATACATATGTTGTATATATGTATATATATATGTATATAATTCCAAATTTCATAGAAAACCTATCTCAAAATTTAAAATCAACTTAATCAGATTATTAAAGGGCTGCTATGAGTTTTTTGTCTTCCTCTCTATGTCATAGTATTTCTCCCATCTTCCCAGGTTTTCCTTAGGAATAACCATTTATTTCACTCACAATTCAGTATTTAGTGTAGTAATTTTCATTGAAACGTTCAATTCTAAAAGAACAGAAACTGCTTATAAGTATCAATCTCTTGAACAAGATGAAAGCCTGGAACTCACTCAGTAAGTCACAGAATTATTTCATATCTACTGGATTTCTAAGATTGAAATATTGCCTTATGCCAAAATTCATAGAAATTTGAACACCAGGAAACACAGCTTACTCAGGGCAATTTCCTCTAACATTCATTTCCTTGGTCAATGTACCCTGATGGCTCAAGAACAAGTGATGTCAGATCAACAGGTGACTGGAACTCCATGTAATCTCATTCCTGCCTTGCGTGTCTGCTATTATCAAACCGTGACATCATGTGTTCAGGGTGAGACCCTGAAATCATGACAGCCGATGCACCAAAGTGAGATGAGGAGAGGTGTGTTCTGCTTGGTGAGCTCCAGACCCAAGTTGCACAAAGGCCTGTGGACAATTGAAACCATGGGGCAAGTTAGCTTGGGCTAGCAGTGGTTTTGGAATTCCCCAATTTTGATGAGCTCACGTCTACCATGTTCTGTTGCTGTCCCTGTCTCCGTTTTCCTCAGGCCACACTTAACTGAGAAAAGGTCCACATAAAGCAGGGGCACTTTCTTCCAGCTTCTTCCATTGACTGGCTTGGCTGCCATAGCAACAGGCCAGGCAGGAGCTGCCTATGGACATTCCCAGTTCCTGGTGATGTGGGCTCACTGTGACATCACAACCAAGACTTTGCTGATTGATCAGACTGCCTAAGACCTCCCGCTAAGGCCCCTCCCTCTCCACACACAGGCCACTTTGGTGCCAGTAACAGGCAGAATCTTCTTTTGTGACGATGGCTCATCTCCTCCAGTTAACTTCCTCACTTTATCAAGGTTCAACTGAGATGACATTCCTTTCCTGGTCAATACAACTACCAAGCCCTTTGCAGTGCAATCAGAATGTCCCATACCATTGGATGAGGAAATTTCTCTCCCAGACCTACATCTCCCATAATTGAGTGCATATTCCCTTGTGGGAATGCAAAATATAGCACACTGGAAACCAGGGGGTTGTAATTCCAGGGGTTTTTTTTCCTAACTTCATCAAAACCCAGAAATTCTTTCAGGGGCTGGCAAGAGCATCAAAGTGACCAATGTACTCATTTTATGTCGACCAAGAAATTAATGTACTTTGATCTGAGGACTATAGAGGAACACACAAGGTATACTCAATGAATACTTCATACTCCCTATTCAGTGTAATTGTTATCATCTCTACTGTGAACAGAATCTTTCAGGAACCCCAGAACTTGTGGAGAACCATGAAGCACTTTGAAAGGACATTCAATTCTGCAAAGAATCTCTGGAGTACTAAAGAGCACACGTTTTCCTCATAGAACTGAACCCACAGAGTCAGTGTGACTCAAGGCTGCACCTCAAAGTGACTTCAAGGCTTGAACATACATTCTGAAAATGGAGAATTCCAATTTGAACTGGAAAAATCACACGCACACACACACACACACACACACACACAAATTGCTGAAGTACTGTTCGTTATCTACTAGCAAATTTCTTAACTTCCATCTAGTGAATTACAACCTTGAACACACCAGAAGTCACTGAACCCCAGTACACCTGGTGCACTCCATCAATTCCCACAATCCAAATGAGAGGGTTTCTTTCAAGGATTCTTATACATACCTAAACAATGGATATACTCAATGAGTGTGAAATAGTGGGTACTTTAAGAATTTTTATAAAGAGCTAAGAAATTAGTTGACTCTGACACTGTGGGTGTTACACACACTAGTATGCATACGCAAACACATACGCACACACAACCCTGTCCAAAGATCATGAGGAGAGATCAGCGCAATAGCTGAAATCCCGCAGTTGCCCAAATATGTGGACACTTTCATGTCTCCAAGTAATCATCCATCTTACAAAAATACATGAAGTGACATCATTTCCAACAATGTCCTTGGAAGGTAGGTATACTACAGCCTTTAGGCCAATGAAGAAATAAGCACTAATTCACCAGAGTCTATGCATGAAGCCATCACTGTAATTGAAATCATTTGTGGAAAACCAATAATGCACATGGATACATGTCAGAAGATCTTCGAACATACACTTTACATTTTCAATAAATGCTGTACATTTCCTCACCTGACAGGGTGTAACTGCTGATCTTTGGAAGAGCAGCGTTGAGTCATACCAAAATTAGTGACTTCCAGGAAGCATTGGTGACTTGCATTATTTGGAACAGAGCATTTAACAGACACAGAAACAGGAAATATTTGGAAACCACATCAGCGGCCACACACACAAATACACCCACAGTGTGACTTAGTTCCATGAGTATTCAGTATTCTGGTGTCAGTGAAAGTATGGGCTTTCAGCTAAGTGAAGTTCTTTTTAGTAGCTCCAGTTTTTAATAATCACCAGGAAACTGGATTGTTTGCCATCTTTCACTGATTGTAATTGGGATAATGGTTAATTTTAGCCCATAATATTACATATAGGACTCTGAATTGCATAGATAAAGTAACTTCTTTTATAAACAATCTTACATGGTTGAAGTTCTGCCAGGAAAAATCAACTTATATTCTCCCCATGTTTCATGGCTTTCTAGAGAAGAAACCATTATTTAGCTCACAACAATGTATTTAAAACTGGGAAATATTTAAAAATATATTGTGCCCATTCTAAGACCACCTCAGTCATTATGTTCAGTATCTAGAAAATATGTCCCACTGCAGCAATTGAGTATATATTTCAGAGGATACCTCCTTTCCTAGCATCATACTTCAATGTGAGTAACACTCATTTGGCCTTAATGATGAGGTAGGATGAATTTCATAGAAATATGTAACTCTGATACTAGAAACAACTTGGGTAATATGTTGAATATCTGGCAACAGGTTCCAATCATTGATCTCAGTACATATGTCACAAGATAACTCCCCATCACTCCTGGTTTTGATAAGGAGAAAATTTCATGTTTGTTCATAACTTCATTTTATTATTTAATTTCATAGAATCAAGTAAGCCCCATTCTACTACCCACATAGTTTGATGGTTGATGTCAGTCCAGCCCTTCAATTCCTGGCATACACTGTGCATTTCTCTGGATTTTTCCCCACCTATCTGCATTTTTAAATTTGAGAATAATTGCTTTCAGCCCATAATTTCCCATTATGGTGAGTTTCATGGAATTCAGTTACTTATGTTTAAAAACCAACATCTTTAGAAGGTTTGCTCTCTGGTGTTCCATCAAGTCTTGGAATAGAGGGTACATTTCACAAGGTACTTCCCAGCTAGCCTCCCTTTTAAATTTGATAAAATTCAGATCACACTTACCTCATAATGCGTAGGTATTCCATTGAGTTCAATAGAAACATGAAATTCCCGTTTAAATTCATAGTAATAGGAAGGTTGAAAATTTCGCAGTTAGTTCAGCTATTAGGCTTCAGGAAGACGTTCACAGGATTTCTCCACTACTGTGGCTGGTATTTTTCGAGTAGAAATATTACTGTTAGTGCATGATGCTGTCTTTATTAACCAGAATTTCCTACAAAAATACTTACCATTCTAAAATGAAATAAGTTTGAAGACTGAATGTCTGACACTACCTTGAAGTGCTGTATTTTACTGTGCATTGCAAAGGATTACTCCCCATCTTGGACCATTTTGAATTAAAAAAAAACAGTACTCATTTTGCTCCTACTGAGATATATATACGTACATATATATGTTGCACATATGTATATATATACATATATATGTGTGTATATTATTCCAAATTTCATAGAAAAAAGAAACTCGAAATTTACAACCAACTTAATGAGATGATTAAAGGTCTGCTAGGAATTTTTTGTCTTCCTCTTATGTCATAGCATTTCTCCCATCTTTCCCGGTTTTCCTTTGTAATAAACATTCATTTAACTCAAAATTCAGTATCTACTCTTGTAATTTTCATAGAAACGTGTCATTCTAAAAGAACAGAAAGTAATTATAGGTATTATTAGATTGAAGATTGAATGTCCGACACTACCTTGAAGTCCCGGATTTTACTCTGCATTTCAAAGGATTACTCCCCATCTAGTACCATTTTTAATTTTAAAAAAATGCTCATTTTTGCTCCTTGTCAAATATATATATGTACATACATATGTTGTATATATGTATATATATATGTATATAATTCCAAATTTCATAGAAAACCTATCTCAAAATTTAAAATCAACTTAATCAGATTATTAAAGGGCTGCTATGAGTTTTTTGTCTTCCTCTCTATGTCATAGTATTTCTCCCATCTTCCCAGGTTTTCCTTAGGAATAACCATTTATTTCACTCACAATTCAGTATTTAGTGTAGTAATTTTCATTGAAACGTTCAATTCTAAAAGAACAGAAACTGCTTATAAGTATCAATTTCTTGAACAAGATGAAAGCCTGGAACTCACTCAGTAAGTCACAGAATTATTTCATATCTACTGGATTTCTAAGATTGAAATATTGCCTTATGCCAAAATTCATAGAAATTTGAACACCAGGAAACACAGCTTACTCAGGGCAATTTCCTCTAACATTCATTTCCTTGGTCAATGTACCCTGATGGCTCAAGAACAAGTGATGTCAGATCAACAGGTGACTGGAACTCCATGTAATCTCATTCCTGCCTTGCGTGTCTGCTATTATCAAACCGTGACATCATGTGTTCAGGGTGAGACCCTGAAATCATGACAGCCGATGCACCAAAGTGAGATGAGGAGAGGTGTGTTCTGCTTGGTGAGCTCCAGACCCAAGTTGCACAAAGGCCTGTGGACAATTGAAACCATGGGGCAAGTTAGCTTGGGCTAGCAGTGGTTTTGGAATTCCCCAATTTTGATGAGCTCACGTCTACCATGTTCTGTTGCTGTCCCTGTCTCCGTTTTCCTCAGGCCACACTTAACTGAGAAAAGGTCCACATAAAGCAGGGGCACTTTCTTCCAGCTTCTTCCATTGACTGGCTTGGCTGCCATAGCAACAGGCCAGGCAGGAGCTGCCTATGGACATTCCCAGTTCCTGGTGATGTGGGCTCACTGTGACATCACAACCAAGACTTTGCTGATTGATCAGACTGCCTAAGACCTCCCGCTAAGGCCCCTCCCTCTCCACACACAGGCCACTTTGGTGCCAGTAACAGGCAGAATCTTCTTTTGTGACGATGGCTCATCTCCTCCAGTTAACTTCCTCACTTTATCAAGGTTCAACTGAGATGACATTCCTTTCCTGGTCAATACAACTACCCATGTGGAGGCTGCACTTTGGAGGATAAGAAGCATTTCTAATGGTGAGTACAAAATACCCCAAGCCCTTTGCAGTGCAATCAGAATGTCCCATACCATTGGATGAGGAAATTTCTCTCCCAGACCTACATCTCCCATAATTGGGTGCATATTCCCTTGTGGGAATGCAAAATATAGCACACTGGAAACCAGGGGGTTGTAATTCCAGGGGTTTTTTTTCCTAACTTCATCAAAACCCAGAAATTCTTTCAGGGGCTGGCAAGAGCATCAAAGTGACCAATGTACTCATTTTATGTCGACCAAGAAATTAATGTACTTTGATCTGAGGACTATAGAGGAACACACAAGGTATACTCAATGAATACTTCATACTCCCTATTCAGTGTAATTGTTATCATCTCTACTGTGAACAGAATCTTTCAGGAACCCCAGAACTTGTGGAGAACCATGAAGCACTTTGAAAGGACATTCAATTCTGCAAAGAATCTCTGGAGTACTAAAGAGCACACGTTTTCCTCATAGAACTGAACCCACAGAGTCAGTGTGACTCAAGGCTGCACCTCAAAGTGACTTCAAGGCTTGAACATACATTCTGAAAATGGAGAATTCCAATTTGAACTGGAAAAATCACACGCACACACACACACACACACAAATTGCTGAAGTACTGTTCGTTATCTACTAGCAAATTTCTTAACTTCCATCTAGTGAAT
The DNA here is from genome assembly GCF_047511655.1 of Castor canadensis. Taxonomy (NCBI): domain Eukaryota; kingdom Metazoa; phylum Chordata; class Mammalia; order Rodentia; family Castoridae; genus Castor; species Castor canadensis. The sequence goes on from NC_133395.1 coordinate 90,554,584, forward strand.
TACAACCTTGAACACACCAGAAGTCACTGAACCCCAGTACACCTGGTGCACTCCATCAATTCCCACAATCCAAATGAGAGGGTTTCTTTCAAGGATTCTTATACATACCTAAACAATGGATATACTCAATGAGTGTGAAATAGTGGGTACTTTAAGAATTTTTATAAAGAGCTAAGAAATTAGTTGACTCTGACACTGTGGGTGTTACACACACTAGTATGCATACGCAAACACATACGCACACACAACCCTGTCCAAAGATCATGAGGAGAGATCAGCGCAATAGCTGAAATCCCGCAGTTGCCCAAATATGTGGACACTTTCATGTCTCCAAGTAATCATCCATCTTACAAAAATACATGAAGTGACATCATTTCCAACAATGTCCTTGGAAGGTAGGTATACTACAGCCTTTAGGCCAATGAAGAAATAAGCACTAATTCACCAGAGTCTATGCATGAAGCCATCACTGTAATTGAAATCATTTGTGGAAAACCAATAATGCACATGGATACATGTCAGAAGATCTTCGAACATACACTTTACATTTTCAATAAATGCTGTACATTTCCTCACCTGACAGGGTGTAACTGCTGATCTTTGGAAGAGCAGCGTTGAGTCATACCAAAATTAGTGACTTCCAGGAAGCATTGGTGACTTGCATTATTTGGAACAGAGCATTTAACAGACACAGAAACAGGAAATATTTGGAAACCACATCAGCGGCCACACACACAAATACACCCACAGTGTGACTTAGTTCCATGAGTATTCAGTATTCTGGTGTCAGTGAAAGTATGGGCTTTCAGCTAAGTGAAGTTCTTTTTAGTAGCTCCAGTTTTTAATAATCACCAGGAAACTGGATTGTTTGCCATCTTTCACTGATTGTAATTGGGATAATGGTTAATTTTAGCCCATAATATTACATATAGGACTCTGAATTGCATAGATAAAGTAACTTCTTTTATAAACAATCTTACATGGTTGAAGTTCTGCCAGGAAAAATCAACTTATATTCTCCCCATGTTTCATGGCTTTCTAGAGAAGAAACCATTATTTAGCTCACAACAATGTATTTAAAACTGGGAAATATTTAAAAATATATTGTGCCCATTCTAAGACCACCTCAGTCATTATGTTCAGTATCTAGAAAATATGTCCCACTGCAGCAATTGAGTATGTATTTCAGAGGATACCTCCTTTCCTAGCATCATACTTCAATGTGAGTAACACTCATTTGGCCTTAATGATGAGGTAGGATGAATTTCATAGAAATATGTAACTCTGATACTAGAAACAACTTGGGTAATATGTTGAATATCTGGCAACAGGTTCCAATCATTGATCTCAGTACATATGTCACAAGATAACTCCCCATCACTCCTGGTTTTGATAAGGAGAAAATTTCATGTTTGTTCATAACTTCATTTTATTATTTAATTTCATAGAATCAAGTAAGCCCCATTCTACTACCCACATAGTTTGATGGTTGATGTCAGTCCAGCCCTTCAATTCCTGGCATACACTGTGCATTTCTCTGGATTTTTCCCCACCTATCTGCATTTTTAAATTTGAGAATAATTGCTTTCAGCCCATAATTTCCCATTATGGTGAGTTTCATGGAATTCAGTTACTTATGTTTAAAAACCAACATCTTTAGAAGGTTTGCTCTCTGGTGTTCCATCAAGTCTTGGAATAGAGGGTACATTTCACAAGGTACTTCCCAGCTAGCCTCCCTTTTAAATTTGATAAAATTCAGATCACACTTACCTCATAATGCGTAGGTATTCCATTGAGTTCAATAGAAACATGAAATTCCCGTTTAAATTCATAGTAATAGGAAGGTTGAAAATTTCGCAGTTAGTTCAGCTATTAGGCTTCAGGAAGACGTTCACAGGATTTCTCCACTACTGTGGCTGGTATTTTTCGAGTAGAAATATTACTGTTAGTGCATGATGCTGTCTTTATTAACCAGAATTTCCTACAAAAATACTTACCATTCTAAAATGAAATAAGTTTGAAGACTGAATGTCTGACACTACCTTGAAGTGCTGTATTTTACTGTGCATTGCAAAGGATTACTCCCCATCTTGGACCATTTTGAATTAAAAAAAAACAGTACTCATTTTGCTCCTACTGAGATATATATACGTACATATATATGTTGCACATATGTATATATATACATATATATGTGTGTATATTATTCCAAATTTCATAGAAAAAAGAAACTCGAAATTTACAACCAACTTAATGAGATGATTAAAGGTCTGCTAGGAATTTTTTGTCTTCCTCTTATGTCATAGCATTTCTCCCATCTTTCCCGGTTTTCCTTTGTAATAAACATTCATTTAACTCAAAATTCAGTATATACTGTTGTAATTTTCATAGAAACGTGTCATTCTAAAAGAACAGAAAGTAATTATAGGTATTATTAGATTGAAGATTGAATGTCCGACACTACCTTGAAGTCCCGGATTTTACTCTGCATTTCAAAGGATTACTCCCCATCTAGTACCATTTTTAATTTTAAAAAAATGCTCATTTTTGCTCCTTGTCAAATATATATATGTACATACATATGTTGTATATATGTATATATATATGTATATAATTCCAAATTTCATAGAAAACCTATCTCAAAATTTAAAATCAACTTAATCAGATTATTAAAGGGCTGCTATGAGTTTTTTGTCTTCCTCTCTATGTCATAGTATTTCTCCCATCTTCCCAGGTTTTCCTTAGGAATAACCATTTATTTCACTCACAATTCAGTATTTAGTGTAGTAATTTTCATTGAAACGTTCAATTCTAAAAGAACAGAAACTGCTTATAAGTATCAATCTCTTGAACAAGATGAAAGCCTGGAACTCACTCAATAAGTCACAGAATTATTTCATATCTACTGGATTTCTAAGATTGAAATATTGCCTTATGCCAAAATTCATAGAAATTTGAACACCAGGAAACACAGCTTACTCAGGGCAATTTCCTCTAACATTCATTTCCTTGGTCAATGTACCCTGATGGCTCAAGAACAAGTGATGTCAGATCAACAGGTGACTGGAACTCCATGTAATCTCATTCCTGCCTTGCGTGTCTGCTATTATCAAACCGTGACATCATGTGTTCAGGGTGAGACCCTGAAATCATGACAGCCGATGCACCAAAGTGAGATGAGGAGAGGTGTGTTCTGCTTGGTGAGCTCCAGACCCAAGTTGCACAAAGGCCTGTGGACAATTGAAACCATGGGGCAAGTTAGCTTGGGCTAGCAGTGGTTTTGGAATTCCCCAATTTTGATGAGCTCACGTCTACCATGTTCTGTTGCTGTCCCTGTCTCCGTTTTCCTCAGGCCACACTTAACTGAGAAAAGGTCCACATAAAGCAGGGGCACTTTCTTCCAGCTTCTTCCATTGACTGGCTTGGCTGCCATAGCAACAGGCCAGGCAGGAGCTGCCTATGGACATTCCCAGTTCCTGGTGATGTGGGCTCACTGTGACATCACAACCAAGACTTTGCTGATTGATCAGACTGCCTAAGACCTCCCGCTAAGGCCCCTCCCTCTCCACACACAGGCCACTTTGGTGCCAGTAACAGGCAGAATCTTCTTTTGTGACGATGGCTCATCTCCTCCAGTTAACTTCCTCACTTTATCAAGGTTCAACTGAGATGACATTCCTTTCCTGGTCAATATAACTACCCATGTGGAGGCTGCACTTTGGAGGATAAGAAGCATTTCTAATGGTGAGTACAAAATACCCCAAGCCCTTTGCATTGCAATCAGAATGTCCCATACCATTGGATGAGGAAATTTCTCTCCCAGACCTACATCTCCCATAATTGGGTGCATATTCCCTTGTGGGAATGCAAAATATAGCACACTGGAAACCAGGGGGTTGTAATTCCAGGGGTTTTTTTTCCTAACTTCATCAAAACCCAGAAATTCTTTCAGGGGCTGGCAAGAGCATCAAAGTGACCAATGTACTCATTTTATGTCGACCAAGAAATTAATGTACTTTGATCTGAGGACTATAGAGGAACACACAAGGTATACTCAATGAATACTTCATACTCCCTATTCAGTGTAATTGTTATCATCTCTACTGTGAACAGAATCTTTCAGGAACCCCAGAACTTGTGGAGAACCATGAAGCACTTTGAAAGGACATTCAATTCTGCAAAGAATCTCTGGAGTACTAAAGAGCACACGTTTTCCTCATAGAACTGAACCCACAGAGTCAGTGTGACTCAAGGCTGCACCTCAAAGTGACTTCAAGGCTTGAACATACATTCTGAAAATGGAGAATTCCAATTTGAACTGGAAAAATCACACGCACACACACACACACACACACACACACAAATTGCTGAAGTACTGTTCGTTATCTACTAGCAAATTTCTTAACTTCCATCTAGTGAATTACAACCTTGAACACACCAGAAGTCACTGAACCCCAGTACACCTGGTGCACTCCATCAATTCCCACAATCCAAATGAGAGGGTTTCTTTCAAGGATTCTTATACATACCTAAACAATGGATATACTCAATGAGTGTGAAATAGTGGGTACTTTAAGAATTTTTATAAAGAGCTAAGAAATTAGTTGACTCTGACACTGTGGGTGTTACACACACTAGTATGCATACGCAAACACATACGCACACACAACCCTGTCCAAAGATCATGAGGAGAGATCAGCGCAATAGCTGAAATCCCGCAGTTGCCCAAATATGTGGACACTTTCATGTCTCCAAGTAATCATCCATCTTACAAAAATACATGAAGTGACATCATTTCCAACAATGTCCTTGGAAGGTAGGTATACTACAGCCTTTAGGCCAATGAAGAAATAAGCACTAATTCACCAGAGTCTATGCATGAAGCCATCACTGTAATTGAAATCATTTGTGGAAAACCAATAATGCACATGGATACATGTCAGAAGATCTTCGAACATACACTTTACATTTTCAATAAATGCTGTACATTTCCTCACCTGACAGGGTGTAACTGCTGATCTTTGGAAGAGCAGCGTTGAGTCATACCAAAATTAGTGACTTCCAGGAAGCATTGGTGACTTGCATTATTTGGAACAGAGCATTTAACAGACACAGAAACAGGAAATATTTGGAAACCACATCAGCGGCCACACACACAAATACACCCACAGTGTGACTTAGTTCCATGAGTATTCAGTATTCTGGTGTCAGTGAAAGTATGGGCTTTCAGCTAAGTGAAGTTCTTTTTAGTAGCTCCAGTTTTTAATAATCACCAGGAAACTGGATTGTTTGCCATCTTTCACTGATTGTAATTGGGATAATGGTTAATTTTAGCCCATAATATTACATATAGGACTCTGAATTGCATAGATAAAGTAACTTCTTTTATAAACAATCTTACATGGTTGAAGTTCTGCCAGGAAAAATCAACTTATATTCTCCCCATGTTTCATGGCTTTCTAGAGAAGAAACCATTATTTAGCTCACAACAATGTATTTAAAACTGGGAAATATTTAAAAATATATTGTGCCCATTCTAAGACCACCTCAGTCATTATGTTCAGTATCTAGAAAATATGTCCCACTGCAGCAATTGAGTATATATTTCAGAGGATACCTCCTTTCCTAGCATCATACTTCAATGTGAGTAACACTCATTTGGCCTTAATGATGAGGTAGGATGAATTTCATAGAAATATGTAACTCTGATACTAGAAACAACTTGGGTAATATGTTGAATATCTGGCAACAGGTTCCAATCATTGATCTCAGTACATATGTCACAAGATAACTCCCCATCACTCCTGGTTTTGATAAGGAGAAAATTTCATGTTTGTTCATAACTTCATTTTATTATTTAATTTCATAGAATCAAGTAAGCCCCATTCTACTACCCACATAGTTTGATGGTTGATGTCAGTCCAGCCCTTCAATTCCTGGCATACACTGTGCATTTCTCTGGATTTTTCCCCACCTATCTGCATTTTTAAATTTGAGACTAATTGCTTTCAGCCCATAATTTCCCATTATGGTGAGTTTCATGGAATTCAGTTACTTATGTTTAAAAACCAACATCTTTAGAAGGTTTGCTCTCTGGTGTTCCATCAAGTCTTGGAATAGAGGGTACATTTCACAAGGTACTTCCCAGCTAGCCTCCCTTTTAAATTTGATAAAATTCAGATCACACTTACCTCATAATGCGTAGGTATTCCATTGAGTTCAATAGAAACATGAAATTCCCGTTTAAATTCATAGTAATAGGAAGGTTGAAAATTTCGCAGTTAGTTCAGCTATTAGGCTTCAGGAAGACGTTCACAGGATTTCTCCACTACTGTGGCTGGTATTTTTCGAGTAGAAATATTACTGTTAGTGCATGATGCTGTCTTTATTAATCAGAATTTCCTACAAAAATACTTACCATTCTAAAATGAAATAAGTTTGAAGACTGAATGTCTGACACTACCTTGAAGTGCTGTATTTTACTGTGCATTGCAAAGGATTACTCCCCATCTTGGACCATTTTGAATTAAAAAAAAACAGTACTCATTTTGCTCCTACTGAGATATATATACGTACATATATATGTTGCACATATGTATATATATACATATATATGTGTGTATATTATTCCAAATTTCATAGAAAAAAGAAACTCGAAATTTACAACCAACTTAATGAGATGATTAAAGGTCTGCTAGGAATTTTTTGTCTTCCTCTTATGTCATAGCATTTCTCCCATCTTTCCCGGTTTTCCTTTGTAATAAACATTCATTTAACTCAAAATTCAGTATCTACTCTTGTAATTTTCATAGAAACGTGTCATTCTAAAAGAACAGAAAGTAATTATAGGTATTATTAGATTGAAGATTGAATGTCCGACACTACCTTGAAGTCCCGGATTTTACTCTGCATTTCAAAGGATTACTCCCCATCTAGTACCATTTTTAATTTTAAAAAAATGCTCATTTTTGCTCCTTGTCAAATATATATATGTACATACATATGTTGTATATATGTATATATATATGTATATAATTCCAAATTTCATAGAAAACCTATCTCAAAATTTAAAATCAACTTAATCAGATTATTAAAGGGCTGCTATGAGTTTTTTGTCTTCCTCTCTATGTCATAGTATTTCTCCCATCTTCCCAGGTTTTCCTTAGGAATAACCATTTATTTCACTCACAATTCAGTATTTAGTGTAGTAATTTTCATTGAAACGTTCAATTCTAAAAGAACAGAAACTGCTTATAAGTATCAATCTCTTGAACAAGATGAAAGCCTGGAACTCACTCAGTAAGTCACAGAATTATTTCATATCTACTGGATTTCTAAGATTGAAATATTGCCTTATGCCAAAATTCATAGAAATTTGAACACCAGGAAACACAGCTTACTCAGGGCAATTTCCTCTAACATTCATTTCCTTGGTCAATGTACCCTGATGGCTCAAGAACAAGTGATGTCAGATCAACAGGTGACTGGAACTCCATGTAATCTCATTCCTGCCTTGCGTGTCTGCTATTATCAAACCGTGACATCATGTGTTCAGGGTGAGACCCTGAAATCATGACAGCCGATGCACCAAAGTGAGATGAGGAGAGGTGTGTTCTGCTTGGTGAGCTCCAGACCCAAGTTGCACAAAGGCCTGTGGACAATTGAAACCATGGGGCAAGTTAGCTTGGGCTAGCAGTGGTTTTGGAATTCCCCAATTTTGATGAGCTCACGTCTACCATGTTCTGTTGCTGTCCCTGTCTCCGTTTTCCTCAGGCCACACTTAACTGAGAAAAGGTCCACATAAAGCAGGGGCACTTTCTTCCAGCTTCTTCCATTGACTGGCTTGGCTGCCATAGCAACAGGCCAGGCAGGAGCTGCCTATGGACATTCCCAGTTCCTGGTGATGTGGGCTCACTGTGACATCACAACCAAGACTTTGCTGATTGATCAGACTGCCTAAGACCTCCCGCTAAGGCCCCTCCCTCTCCACACACAGGCCACTTTGGTGCCAGTAACAGGCAGAATCTTCTTTTGTGACGATGGCTCATCTCCTCCAGTTAACTTCCTCACTTTATCAAGGTTCAACTGAGATGACATTCCTTTCCTGGTCAATACAACTACCCATGTGGAGGCTGCACTTTGGAGGATAAGAACCATTTCTAATGGTGAGTACAAAATACCCCAAGCCCTTTGCATTGCAATCAGAATGTCCCATACCATTGGATGAGGAAATTTCTCTCCCAGACCTACATCTCCCATAATTGGGTGCATATTCCCTTGTGGGAATGCAAAATATAGCACACTGGAAACCAGGGGGTTGTAATTCCAGGGGTTTTTTTTCCTAACTTCATCAAAACCCAGAAATTCTTTCAGGGGCTGGCAAGAGCATCAAAGTGACCAATGTACTCATTTTATGTCGACCAAGAAATTAATGTACTTTGATCTGAGGACTATAGAGGAACACACAAGGTATACTCAATGAATACTTCATACTCCCTATTCAGTGTAATTGTTATCATCTCTACTGTGAACAGAATCTTTCAGGAACCCCAGAACTTGTGGAGAACCATGAAGCACTTTGAAAGGACATTCAATTCTGCAAAGAATCTCTGGAGTACTAAAGAGCACACGTTTTCCTCATAGAACTGAACCCACAGAGTCAGTGTGACTCAAGGCTGCACCTCAAAGTGACTTCAAGGCTTGAACATACATTCTGAAAATGGAGAATTCCAATTTGAACTGGAAAAATCACACGCACACACACACACACACACACACAAATTGCTGAAGTACTGTTCGTTATCTACTAGCAAATTTCTTAACTTCCATCTAGTGAATTACAACCTTGAACACACCAGAAGTCACTGAACCCCAGTACACCTGGTGCACTCCATCAATTCCCACAATCCAAATGAGAGGGTTTCTTTCAAGGATTCTTATACATACCTAAACAATGGATATACTCAATGAGTGTGAAATAGTGGGTACTTTAAGAATTTTTATAAAGAGCTAAGAAATTAGTTGACTCTGACACTGTGGGTGTTACACACACTAGTATGCATACGCAAACACATACGCACACACAACCCTGTCCAAAGATCATGAGGAGAGATCAGCGCAATAGCTGAAATCCCGCAGTTGCCCAAATATGTGGACACTTTCATGTCTCCAAGTAATCATCCATCTTACAAAAATACATGAAGTGACATCATTTCCAACAATGTCCTTGGAAGGTAGGTATACTACAGCCTTTAGGCCAATGAAGAAATAAGCACTAATTCACCAGAGTCTATGCATGAAGCCATCACTGTAATTGAAATCATTTGTGGAAAACCAATAATGCACATGGATACATGTCAGAAGATCTTCGAACATACACTTTACATTTTCAATAAATGCTGTACATTTCCTCACCTGACAGGGTGTAACTGCTGATCTTTGGAAGAGCAGCGTTGAGTCATACCAAAATTAGTGACTTCCAGGAAGCATTGGTGACTTGCATTATTTGGAACAGAGCATTTAACAGACACAGAAACAGGAAATATTTGGAAACCACATCAGCGGCCACACACACAAATACACCCACAGTGTGACTTAGTTCCATGAGTATTCAGTATTCTGGTGTCAGTGAAAGTATGGGCTTTCAGCTAAGTGAAGTTCTTTTTAGTAGCTCCAGTTTTTAATAATCACCAGGAAACTGGATTGTTTGCCATCTTTCACTGATTGTAATTGGGATAATGGTTAATTTTAGCCCATAATATTACATATAGGACTCTGAATTGCATAGATAAAGTAACTTCTTTTATAAACAATCTTACATGGTTGAAGTTCTGCCAGGAAAAATCAACTTATATTCTCCCCATGTTTCATGGCTTTCTAGAGAAGAAACCATTATTTAGCTCACAACAATGTATTTAAAACTGGGAAATATTTAAAAATATATTGTGCCCATTCTAAGACCACCTCAGTCATTATGTTCAGTATCTAGAAAATATGTCCCACTGCAGCAATTGAGTATATATTTCAGAGGATACCTCCTTTCCTAGCATCATACTTCAATGTGAGTAACACTCATTTGGCCTTAATGATGAGGTAGGATGAATTTCATAGAAATATGTAACTCTGATACTAGAAACAACTTGGGTAATATGTTGAATATCTGGCAACAGGTTCCAATCATTGATCTCAGTACATATGTCACAAGATAACTCCCCATCACTCCTGGTTTTGATAAGGAGAAAATTTCATGTTTGTTCATAACTTCATTTTATTATTTAATTTCATAGAATCAAGTAAGCCCCATTCTACTACCCACATAGTTTGATGGTTGATGTCAGTCCAGCCCTTCAATTCCTGGCATACACTGTGCATTTCTCTGGATTTTTCCCCACCTATCTGCATTTTTAAATTTGAGACTAATTGCTTTCAGCCCATAATTTCCCATTATGGTGAGTTTCATGGAATTCAGTTACTTATGTTTAAAAACCAACATCTTTAGAAGGTTTGCTCTCTGGTGTTCCATCAAGTCTTGGAATAGAGGGTACATTTCACAAGGTACTTCCCAGCTAGCCTCCCTTTTAAATTTGATAAAATTCAGATCACACTTACCTCATAATGCGTAGGTATTCCATTGAGTTCAATAGAAACATGAAATTCCCGTTTAAATTCATAGTAATAGGAAGGTTGAAAATTTCGCAGTTAGTTCAGCTATTAGGCTTCAGGAAGACGTTCACAGGATTTCTCCACTACTGTGGCTGGTATTTTTCGAGTAGAAATATTACTGTTAGTGCATGATGCTGTCTTTATTAATCAGAATTTCCTACAAAAATACTTACCATTCTAAAATGAAATAAGTTTGAAGACTGAATGTCTGACACTACCTTGAAGTGCTGTATTTTACTGTGCATTGCAAAGGATTACTCCCCATCTTGGACCATTTTGAATTAAAAAAAAACAGTACTCATTTTGCTCCTACTGAGATATATATACGTACATATATATGTTGCACATATGTATATATATACATATATATGTGTGTATATTATTCCAAATTTCATAGAAAAAAGAAACTCGAAATTTACAACCAACTTAATGAGATGATTAAAGGTCTGCTAGGAATTTTTTGTCTTCCTCTTATGTCATAGCATTTCTCCCATCTTTCCCGGTTTTCCTTTGTAATAAACATTCATTTAACTCAAAATTCAGTATCTACTGTTGTAATTTTCATAGAAACGTGTCATTCTAAAAGAACAGAAAGTAATTATAGGTATTATTAGATTGAAGATTGAATGTCCGACACTACCTTGAAGTCCCGGATTTTACTCTGCATTTCAAAGGATTACTCCCCATCTAGTACCATTTTTAATTTTAAAAAAATGCTCATTTTTGCTCCTTGTCAAATATATATATGTACATACATATGTTGTATATATGTATATATATATGTATATAATTCCAAATTTCATAGAAAACCTATCTCAAAATTTAAAATCAACTTAATCAGATTATTAAAGGGCTGCTATGAGTTTTTTGTCTTCCTCTCTATGTCATAGTATTTCTCCCATCTTCCCAGGTTTTCCTTAGGAATAACCATTTATTTCACTCACAATTCAGTATTTAGTGTAGTAATTTTCATTGAAACGTTCAATTCTAAAAGAACAGAAACTGCTTATAAGTATCAATCTCTTGAACAAGATGAAAGCCTGGAACTCACTCAGTAAGTCACAGAATTATTTCATATCTACTGGATTTCTAAGATTGAAATATTGCCTTATGCCAAAATTCATAGAAATTTGAACACCAGGAAACACAGCTTACTCAGGGCAATTTCCTCTAACATTCATTTCCTTGGTCAATGTACCCTGATGGCTCAAGAACAAGTGATGTCAGATCAACAGGTGACTGGAACTCCATGTAATCTCATTCCTGCCTTGCGTGTCTGCTATTATCAAACCGTGACATCATGTGTTCAGGGTGAGACCCTGAAATCATGACAGCCGATGCACCAAAGTGAGATGAGGAGAGGTGTGTTCTGCTTGGTGAGCTCCAGACCCAAGTTGCACAAAGGCCTGTGGACAATTGAAACCATGGGGCAAGTTAGCTTGGGCTAGCAGTGGTTTTGGAATTCCCCAATTTTGATGAGCTCACGTCTACCATGTTCTGTTGCTGTCCCTGTCTCCGTTTTCCTCAGGCCACACTTAACTGAGAAAAGGTCCACATAAAGCAGGGGCACTTTCTTCCAGCTTCTTCCATTGACTGGCTTGGCTGCCATAGCAACAGGCCAGGCAGGAGCTGCCTATGGACATTCCCAGTTCCTGGTGATGTGGGCTCACTGTGACATCACAACCAAGACTTTGCTGATTGATCAGACTGCCTAAGACCTCCCGCTAAGGCCCCTCCCTCTCCACACACAGGCCACTTTGGTGCCAGTAACAGGCAGAATCTTCTTTTGTGACGATGGCTCATCTCCTCCAGTTAACTTCCTCACTTTATCAAGGTTCAACTGAGATGACATTCCTTTCCTGGTCAATACAACTACCAAGCCCTTTGCAGTGCAATCAGAATGTCCCATACCATTGGATGAGGAAATTTCTCTCCCAGACCTACATCTCCCATAATTGAGTGCATATTCCCTTGTGGGAATGCAAAATATAGCACACTGGAAACCAGGGGGTTGTAATTCCAGGGGTTTTTTTTCCTAACTTCATCAAAACCCAGAAATTCTTTCAGGGGCTGGCAAGAGCATCAAAGTGACCAATGTACTCATTTTATGTCGACCAAGAAATTAATGTACTTTGATCTGAGGACTATAGAGGAACACACAAGGTATACTCAATGAATACTTCATACTCCCTATTCAGTGTAATTGTTATCATCTCTACTGTGAACAGAATCTTTCAGGAACCCCAGAACTTGTGGAGAACCATGAAGCACTTTGAAAGGACATTCAATTCTGCAAAGAATCTCTGGAGTACTAAAGAGCACACGTTTTCCTCATAGAACTGAACCCACAGAGTCAGTGTGACTCAAGGCTGCACCTCAAAGTGACTTCAAGGCTTGAACATACATTCTGAAAATGGAGAATTCCAATTTGAACTGGAAAAATCACACACACACACACACACACACACACACACACAAATTGCTGAAGTACTGTTCGTTATCTACTAGCAAATTTCTTAACTTCCATCTAGTGAATTACAACCTTGAACACACCAGAAGTCACTGAACCCCAGTACACCTGGTGCACTCCATCAATTCCCACAATCCAAATGAGAGGGTTTCTTTCAAGGATTCTTATACATACCTAAACAATGGATATACTCAATGAGTGTGAAATAGTGGGTACTTTAAGAATTTTTATAAAGAGCTAAGAAATTAGTTGACTCTGACACTGTGGGTGTTACACACACTAGTATGCATACGCAAACACATACGCACACACAACCCTGTCCAAAGATCATGAGGAGAGATCAGCGCAATAGCTGAAATCCCGCAGTTGCCCAAATATGTGGACACTTTCATGTCTCCAAGTAATCATCCATCTTACAAAAATACATGAAGTGACATCATTTCCAACAATGTCCTTGGAAGGTAGGTATACTACAGCCTTTAGGCCAATGAAGAAATAAGCACTAATTCACCAGAGTCTATGCATGAAGCCATCACTGTAATTGAAATCATTTGTGGAAAACCAATAATGCACATGGATACATGTCAGAAGATCTTCGAACATACACTTTACATTTTCAATAAATGCTGTACATTTCCTCACCTGACAGGGTGTAACTGCTGATCTTTGGAAGAGCAGCGTTGAGTCATACCAAAATTAGTGACTTCCAGGAAGCATTGGTGACTTGCATTATTTGGAACAGAGCATTTAACAGACACAGAAACAGGAAATATTTGGAAACCACATCAGCGGCCACACACACAAATACACCCACAGTGTGACTTAGTTCCATGAGTATTCAGTATTCTGGTGTCAGTGAAAGTATGGGCTTTCAGCTAAGTGAAGTTCTTTTTAGTAGCTCCAGTTTTTAATAATCACCAGGAAACTGGATTGTTTGCCATCTTTCACTGATTGTAATTGGGATAATGGTTAATTTTAGCCCATAATATTACATATAGGACTCTGAATTGCATAGATAAAGTAACTTCTTTTATAAACAATCTTACATGGTTGAAGTTCTGCCAGGAAAAATCAACTTATATTCTCCCCATGTTTCATGGCTTTCTAGAGAAGAAACCATTATTTAGCTCACAACAATGTATTTAAAACTGGGAAATATTTAAAAATATATTGTGCCCATTCTAAGACCACCTCAGTCATTATGTTCAGTATCTAGAAAATATGTCCCACTGCAGCAATTGAGTATATATTTCAGAGGATACCTCCTTTCCTAGCATCATACTTCAATGTGAGTAACACTCATTTGGCCTTAATGATGAGGTAGGATGAATTTCATAGAAATATGTAACTCTGATACTAGAAACAACTTGGGTAATATGTTGAATATCTGGCAACAGGTTCCAATCATTGATCTCAGTACATATGTCACAAGATAACTCCCCATCACTCCTGGTTTTGATAAGGAGAAAATTTCATGTTTGTTCATAACTTCATTTTATTATTTAATTTCATAGAATCAAGTAAGCCCCATTCTACTACCCACATAGTTTGATGGTTGATGTCAGTCCAGCCCTTCAATTCCTGGCATACACTGTGCATTTCTCTGGATTTTTCCCCACCTATCTGCATTTTTAAATTTGAGAATAATTGCTTTCAGCCCATAATTTCCCATTATGGTGAGTTTCATGGAATTCAGTTACTTATGTTTAAAAACCAACATCTTTAGAAGGTTTGCTCTCTGGTGTTCCATCAAGTCTTGGAATAGAGGGTACATTTCACAAGGTACTTCCCAGCTAGCCTCCCTTTTAAATTTGATAAAATTCAGATCACACTTACCTCATAATGCGTAGGTATTCCATTGAGTTCAATAGAAACATGAAATTCCCGTTTAAATTCATAGTAATAGGAAGGTTGAAAATTTCGCAGTTAGTTCAGCTATTAGGCTTCAGGAAGACGTTCACAGGATTTCTCCACTACTGTGGCTGGTATTTTTCGAGTAGAAATATTACTGTTAGTGCATGATGCTGTCTTTATTAACCAGAATTTCCTACAAAAATACTTACCATTCTAAAATGAAATAAGTTTGAAGACTGAATGTCTGACACTACCTTGAAGTGCTGTATTTTACTGTGCATTGCAAAGGATTACTCCCCATCTTGGACCATTTTGAATTAAAAAAAAACAGTACTCATTTTGCTCCTACTGAGATATATATACGTACATATATATGTTGCACATATGTATATATATACATATATATGTGTGTATATTATTCCAAATTTCATAGAAAAAAGAAACTCGAAATTTACAACCAACTTAATGAGATGATTAAAGGTCTGCTAGGAATTTTTTGTCTTCCTCTTATGTCATAGCATTTCTCCCATCTTTCCCGGTTTTCCTTTGTAATAAACATTCATTTAACTCAAAATTCAGTATCTACTCTTGTAATTTTCATAGAAACGTGTCATTCTAAAAGAACAGAAAGTAATTATAGGTATTATTAGATTGAAGATTGAATGTCCGACACTACCTTGAAGTCCCGGATTTTACTCTGCATTTCAAAGGATTACTCCCCATCTAGTACCATTTTTAATTTTAAAAAAATGCTCATTTTTGCTCCTTGTCAAATATATATATGTACATACATATGTTGTATATATGTATATATATATGTATATAATTCCAAATTTCATAGAAAACCTATCTCAAAATTTAAAATCAACTTAATCAGATTATTAAAGGGCTGCTATGAGTTTTTTGTCTTCCTCTCTATGTCATAGTATTTCTCCCATCTTCCCAGGTTTTCCTTAGGAATAACCATTTATTTCACTCACAATTCAGTATTTAGTGTAGTAATTTTCATTGAAACGTTCAATTCTAAAAGAACAGAAACTGCTTATAAGTATCAATTTCTTGAACAAGATGAAAGCCTGGAACTCACTCAGTAAGTCACAGAATTATTTCATATCTACTGGATTTCTAAGATTGAAATATTGCCTTATGCCAAAATTCATAGAAATTTGAACACCAGGAAACACAGCTTACTCAGGGCAATTTCCTCTAACATTCATTTCCTTGGTCAATGTACCCTGATGGCTCAAGAACAAGTGATGTCAGATCAACAGGTGACTGGAACTCCATGTAATCTCATTCCTGCCTTGCGTGTCTGCTATTATCAAACCGTGACATCATGTGTTCAGGGTGAGACCCTGAAATCATGACAGCCGATGCACCAAAGTGAGATGAGGAGAGGTGTGTTCTGCTTGGTGAGCTCCAGACCCAAGTTGCACAAAGGCCTGTGGACAATTGAAACCATGGGGCAAGTTAGCTTGGGCTAGCAGTGGTTTTGGAATTCCCCAATTTTGATGAGCTCACGTCTACCATGTTCTGTTGCTGTCCCTGTCTCCGTTTTCCTCAGGCCACACTTAACTGAGAAAAGGTCCACATAAAGCAGGGGCACTTTCTTCCAGCTTCTTCCATTGACTGGCTTGGCTGCCATAGCAACAGGCCAGGCAGGAGCTGCCTATGGACATTCCCAGTTCCTGGTGATGTGGGCTCACTGTGACATCACAACCAAGACTTTGCTGATTGATCAGACTGCCTAAGACCTCCCGCTAAGGCCCCTCCCTCTCCACACACAGGCCACTTTGGTGCCAGTAACAGGCAGAATCTTCTTTTGTGACGATGGCTCATCTCCTCCAGTTAACTTCCTCACTTTATCAAGGTTCAACTGAGATGACATTCCTTTCCTGGTCAATACAACTACCCATGTGGAGGCTGCACTTTGGAGGATAAGAAGCATTTCTAATGGTGAGTACAAAATACCCCAAGCCCTTTGCAGTGCAATCAGAATGTCCCATACCATTGGATGAGGAAATTTCTCTCCCAGACCTACATCTCCCATAATTGGGTGCATATTCCCTTGTGGGAATGCAAAATATAGCACACTGGAAACCAGGGGGTTGTAATTCCAGGGGTTTTTTTTCCTAACTTCATCAAAACCCAGAAATTCTTTCAGGGGCTGGCAAGAGCATCAAAGTGACCAATGTACTCATTTTATGTCGACCAAGAAATTAATGTACTTTGATCTGAGGACTATAGAGGAACACACAAGGTATACTCAATGAATACTTCATACTCCCTATTCAGTGTAATTGTTATCATCTCTACTGTGAACAGAATCTTTCAGGAACCCCAGAACTTGTGGAGAACCATGAAGCACTTTGAAAGGACATTCAATTCTGCAAAGAATCTCTGGAGTACTAAAGAGCACACGTTTTCCTCATAGAACTGAACCCACAGAGTCAGTGTGACTCAAGGCTGCACCTCAAAGTGACTTCAAGGCTTGAACATACATTCTGAAAATGGAGAATTCCAATTTGAACTGGAAAAATCACACGCACACACACACACACACACACACACACAAATTGCTGAAGTACTGTTCGTTATCTACTAGCAAATTTCTTAACTTCCATCTAGTGAATTACAACCTTGAACACACCAGAAGTCACTGAACCCCAGTACACCTGGTGCACTCCATCAATTCCCACAATCCAAATGAGAGGGTTTCTTTCAAGGATTCTTATACATACCTAAACAATGGATATACTCAATGAGTGTGAAATAGTGGGTACTTTAAGAATTTTTATAAAGAGCTAAGAAATTAGTTGACTCTGACACTGTGGGTGTTACACACACTAGTATGCATACGCAAACACATACGCACACACAACCCTGTCCAAAGATCATGAGGAGAGATCAGCGCAATAGCTGAAATCCCGCAGTTGCCCAAATATGTGGACACTTTCATGTCTCCAAGTAATCATCCATCTTACAAAAATACATGAAGTGACATCATTTCCAACAATGTCCTTGGAAGGTAGGTATACTACAGCCTTTAGGCCAATGAAGAAATAAGCACTAATTCACCAGAGTCTATGCATGAAGCCATCACTGTAATTGAAATCATTTGTGGAAAACCAATAATGCACATGGATACATGTCAGAAGATCTTCGAACATACACTTTACATTTTCAATAAATGCTGTACATTTCCTCACCTGACAGGGTGTAACTGCTGATCTTTGGAAGAGCAGCGTTGAGTCATACCAAAATTAGTGACTTCCAGGAAGCATTGGTGACTTGCATTATTTGGAACAGAGCATTTAACAGACACAGAAACAGGAAATATTTGGAAACCACATCAGCGGCCACACACACAAATACACCCACAGTGTGACTTAGTTCCATGAGTATTCAGTATTCTGGTGTCAGTGAAAGTATGGGCTTTCAGCTAAGTGAAGTTCTTTTTAGTAGCTCCAGTTTTTAATAATCACCAGGAAACTGGATTGTTTGCCATCTTTCACTGATTGTAATTGGGATAATGGTTAATTTTAGCCCATAATATTACATATAGGACTCTGAATTGCATAGATAAAGTAACTTCTTTTATAAACAATCTTACATGGTTGAAGTTCTGCCAGGAAAAATCAACTTATATTCTCCCCATGTTTCATGGCTTTCTAGAGAAGAAACCATTATTTAGCTCACAACAATGTATTTAAAACTGGGAAATATTTAAAAATATATTGTGCCCATTCTAAGACCACCTCAGTCATTATGTTCAGTATCTAGAAAATATGTCCCACTGCAGCAATTGAGTATATATTTCAGAGGATACCTCCTTTCCTAGCATCATACTTCAATGTGAGTAACACTCATTTGGCCTTAATGATGAGGTAGGATGAATTTCATAGAAATATGTAACTCTGATACTAGAAACAACTTGGGTAATATGTTGAATATCTGGCAACAGGTTCCAATCATTGATCTCAGTACATATGTCACAAGATAACTCCCCATCACTCCTGGTTTTGATAAGGAGAAAATTTCATGTTTGTTCATAACTTCATTTTATTATTTAATTTCATAGAATCAAGTAAGCCCCATTCTACTACCCACATAGTTTGATGGTTGATGTCAGTCCAGCCCTTCAATTCCTGGCATACACTGTGCATTTCTCTGGATTTTTCCCCACCTATCTGCATTTTTAAATTTGAGAATAATTGCTTTCAGCCCATAATTTCCCATTATGGTGAGTTTCATGGAATTCAGTTACTTATGTTTAAAAACCAACATCTTTAGAAGGTTTGCTCTCTGGTGTTCCATCAAGTCTTGGAATAGAGGGTACATTTCACAAGGTACTTCCCAGCTAGCCTCCCTTTTAAATTTGATAAAATTCAGATCACACTTACCTCATAATGCGTAGGTATTCCATTGAGTTCAATAGAAACATGAAATTCCCGTTTAAATTCATAGTAATAGGAAGGTTGAAAATTTCGCAGTTAGTTCAGCTATTAGGCTTCAGGAAGACGTTCACAGGATTTCTCCACTACTGTGGCTGGTATTTTTCGAGTAGAAATATTACTGTTAGTGCATGATGCTGTCTTTATTAACCAGAATTTCCTACAAAAATACTTACCATTCTAAAATGAAATAAGTTTGAAGACTGAATGTCTGACACTACCTTGAAGTGCTGTATTTTACTGTGCATTGCAAAGGATTACTCCCCATCTTGGACCATTTTGAATTAAAAAAAAACAGTACTCATTTTGCTCCTACTGAGATATATATACGTACATATATATGTTGCACATATGTATATATATACATATATATGTGTGTATATTATTCCAAATTTCATAGAAAAAAGAAACTCGAAATTTACAACCAACTTAATGAGATGATTAAAGGTCTGCTAGGAATTTTTTGTCTTCCTCTTATGTCATAGCATTTCTCCCATCTTTCCCGGTTTTCCTTTGTAATAAACATTCATTTAACTCAAAATTCAGTATCTACTGTTGTAATTTTCATAGAAACGTGTCATTCTAAAAGAACAGAAAGTAATTATAGGTATTATTAGATTGAAGATTGAATGTCCGACACTACCTTGAAGTCCCGGATTTTACTCTGCATTTCAAAGGATTACTCCCCATCTAGTACCATTTTTAATTTTAAAAAAATGCTCATTTTTGCTCCTTGTCAAATATATATATGTACATACATATGTTGTATATATGTATATATATATGTATATAATTCCAAATTTCATAGAAAACCTATCTCAAAATTTAAAATCAACTTAATCAGATTATTAAAGGGCTGCTATGAGTTTTTTGTCTTCCTCTCTATGTCATAGTATTTCTCCCATCTTCCCAGGTTTTCCTTAGGAATAACCATTTATTTCACTCACAATTCAGTATTTAGTGTAGTAATTTTCATTGAAACGTTCAATTCTAAAAGAACAGAAACTGCTTATAAGTATCAATTTCTTGAACAAGATGAAAGCCTGGAACTCACTCAGTAAGTCACAGAATTATTTCATATCTACTGGATTTCTAAGATTGAAATATTGCCTTATGCCAAAATTCATAGAAATTTGAACACCAGGAAACACAGCTTACTCAGGGCAATTTCCTCTAACATTCATTTCCTTGGTCAATGTACCCTGATGGCTCAAGAACAAGTGATGTCAGATCAACAGGTGACTGGAACTCCATGTAATCTCATTCCTGCCTTGCGTGTCTGCTATTATCAAACCGTGACATCATGTGTTCAGGGTGAGACCCTGAAATCATGACAGCCGATGCACCAAAGTGAGATGAGGAGAGGTGTGTTCTGCTTGGTGAGCTCCAGACCCAAGTTGCACAAAGGCCTGTGGACAATTGAAACCATGGGGCAAGTTAGCTTGGGCTAGCAGTGGTTTTGGAATTCCCCAATTTTGATGAGCTCACGTCTACCATGTTCTGTTGCTGTCCCTGTCTCCGTTTTCCTCAGGCCACACTTAACTGAGAAAAGGTCCACATAAAGCAGGGGCACTTTCTTCCAGCTTCTTCCATTGACTGGCTTGGCTGCCATAGCAACAGGCCAGGCAGGAGCTGCCTATGGACATTCCCAGTTCCTGGTGATGTGGGCTCACTGTGACATCACAACCAAGACTTTGCTGATTGATCAGACTGCCTAAGACCTCCCGCTAAGGCCCCTTCCTCTCCACACACAGGCCACTTTGGTGCCAGTAACAGGCAGAATCTTCTTTTGTGACGATGGCTCATCTCCTCCAGTTAACTTCCTCACTTTATCAAGGTTCAACTGAGATGACATTCCTTTCCTGGTCAATACAACTACCCATGTGGAGGCTGCACTTTGGAGGATAAGAAGCATTTCTAATGGTGAGTACAAAATACCCCAAGCCCTTTGCAGTGCAATCAGAATGTCCCATACCATTGGATGAGGAAATTTCTCTCCCAGACCTACATCTCCCATAATTGGGTGCATATTCCCTTGTGGGAATGCAAAATATAGCACACTGGAAACCAGGGGGTTGTAATTCCAGGGGTTTTTTTTCCTAACTTCATCAAAACCCAGAAATTCTTTCAGGGGCTGGCAAGAGCATCAAAGTGACCAATGTACTCATTTTATGTCGACCAAGAAATTAATGTACTTTGATCTGAGGACTATAGAGGAACACACAAGGTATACTCAATGAATACTTCATACTCCCTATTCAGTGTAATTGTTATCATCTCTACTGTGAACAGAATCTTTCAGGAACCCCAGAACTTGTGGAGAACCATGAAGCACTTTGAAAGGACATTCAATTCTGCAAAGAATCTCTGGAGTACTAAAGAGCACACGTTTTCCTCATAGAACTGAACCCACAGAGTCAGTGTGACTCAAGGCTGCACCTCAAAGTGACTTCAAGGCTTGAACATACATTCTGAAAATGGAGAATTCCAATTTGAACTGGAAAAATCACACGCACACACACACACACACACACACACAAATTGCTGAAGTACTGTTCGTTATCTACTAGCAAATTTCTTAACTTCCATCTAGTGAATTACAACCTTGAACACACCAGAAGTCACTGAACCCCAGTACACCTGGTGCACTCCATCAATTCCCACAATCCAAATGAGAGGGTTTCTTTCAAGGATTCTTATACATACCTAAACAATGGATATACTCAATGAGTGTGAAATAGTGGGTACTTTAAGAATTTTTATAAAGAGCTAAGAAATTAGTTGACTCTGACACTGTGGGTGTTACACACACTAGTATGCATACGCAAACACATACGCACACACAACCCTGTCCAAAGATCATGAGGAGAGATCAGCGCAATAGCTGAAATCCCGCAGTTGCCCAAATATGTGGACACTTTCATGTCTCCAAGTAATCATCCATCTTACAAAAATACATGAAGTGACATCATTTCCAACAATGTCCTTGGAAGGTAGGTATACTACAGCCTTTAGGCCAATGAAGAAATAAGCACTAATTCACCAGAGTCTATGCATGAAGCCATCACTGTAATTGAAATCATTTGTGGAAAACCAATAATGCACATGGATACATGTCAGAAGATCTTCGAACATACACTTTACATTTTCAATAAATGCTGTACATTTCCTCACCTGACAGGGTGTAACTGCTGATCTTTGGAAGAGCAGCGTTGAGTCATACCAAAATTAGTGACTTCCAGGAAGCATTGGTGACTTGCATTATTTGGAACAGAGCATTTAACAGACACAGAAACAGGAAATATTTGGAAACCACATCAGCGGCCACACACACAAATACACCCACAGTGTGACTTAGTTCCATGAGTATTCAGTATTCTGGTGTCAGTGAAAGTATGGGCTTTCAGCTAAGTGAAGTTCTTTTTAGTAGCTCCAGTTTTTAATAATCACCAGGAAACTGGATTGTTTGCCATCTTTCACTGATTGTAATTGGGATAATGGTTAATTTTAGCCCATAATATTACATATAGGACTCTGAATTGCATAGATAAAGTAACTTCTTTTATAAACAATCTTACATGGTTGAAGTTCTGCCAGGAAAAATCAACTTATATTCTCCCCATGTTTCATGGCTTTCTAGAGAAGAAACCATTATTTAGCTCACAACAATGTATTTAAAACTGGGAAATATTTAAAAATATATTGTGCCCATTCTAAGACCACCTCAGTCATTATGTTCAGTATCTAGAAAATATGTCCCACTGCAGCAATTGAGTATATATTTCAGAGGATACCTCCTTTCCTAGCATCATACTTCAATGTGAGTAACACTCATTTGGCCTTAATGATGAGGTAGGATGAATTTCATAGAAATATGTAACTCTGATACTAGAAACAACTTGGGTAATATGTTGAATATCTGGCAACAGGTTCCAATCATTGATCTCAGTACATATGTCACAAGATAACTCCCCATCACTCCTGGTTTTGATAAGGAGAAAATTTCATGTTTGTTCATAACTTCATTTTATTATTTAATTTCATAGAATCAAGTAAGCCCCATTCTACTACCCACATAGTTTGATGGTTGATGTCAGTCCAGCCCTTCAATTCCTTGCATACACTGTGCATTTCTCTGGATTTTTCCCCACCTATCTGCATTTTTAAATTTGAGACTAATTGCTTTCAGCCCATAATTTCCCATTATGGTGAGTTTCATGGAATTCAGTTACTTATGTTTAAAAACCAACATCTTTAGAAGGTTTGCTCTCTGGTGTTCCATCAAGTCTTGGAATAGAGGGTACATTTCACAAGGTACTTCCCAGCTAGCCTCCCTTTTAAATTTGATAAAATTCAGATCACACTTACCTCATAATGCGTAGGTATTCCATTGAGTTCAATAGAAACATGAAATTCCCGTTTAAATTCATAGTAATAGGAAGGTTGAAAATTTCGCAGTTAGTTCAGCTATTAGGCTTCAGGAAGACGTTCACAGGATTTCTCCACTACTGTGGCTGGTATTTTTCGAGTAGAAATATTACTGTTAGTGCATGATGCTGTCTTTATTAATCAGAATTTCCTACAAAAATACTTACCATTCTAAAATGAAATAAGTTTGAAGACTGAATGTCTGACACTACCTTGAAGTGCTGTATTTTACTGTGCATTGCAAAGGATTACTCCCCATCTTGGACCATTTTGAATTAAAAAAAAACAGTACTCATTTTGCTCCTACTGAGATATATATACGTACATATATATGTTGCACATATGTATATATATACATATATATGTGTGTATATTATTCCAAATTTCATAGAAAAAAGAAACTCGAAATTTACAACCAACTTAATGAGATGATTAAAGGTCTGCTAGGAATTTTTTGTCTTCCTCTTATGTCATAGCATTTCTCCCATCTTTCCCGGTTTTCCTTTGTAATAAACATTCATTTAACTCAAAATTCAGTATCTACTGTTGTAATTTTCATAGAAACGTGTCATTCTAAAAGAACAGAAAGTAATTATAGGTATTATTAGATTGAAGATTGAATGTCCGACACTACCTTGAAGTCCCGGATTTTACTCTGCATTTCAAAGGATTACTCCCCATCTAGTACCATTTTTAATTTTAAAAAAATGCTCATTTTTGCTCCTTGTCAAATATATATATGTACATACATATGTTGTATATATGTATATATATATGTATATAATTCCAAATTTCATAGAAAACCTATCTCAAAATTTAAAATCAACTTAATCAGATTATTAAAGGGCTGCTATGAGTTTTTTGTCTTCCTCTCTATGTCATAGTATTTCTCCCATCTTCCCAGGTTTTCCTTAGGAATAACCATTTATTTCACTCACAATTCAGTATTTAGTGTAGTAATTTTCATTGAAACGTTCAATTCTAAAAGAACAGAAACTGCTTATAAGTATCAATCTCTTGAACAAGATGAAAGCCTGGAACTCACTCAGTAAGTCACAGAATTATTTCATATCTACTGGATTTCTAAGATTGAAATATTGCTTTATGCCAAAATTCATAGAAATTTGAACACCAGGAAACACAGCTTACTCAGGGCAATTTCCTCTAACATTCATTTCCTTGGTCAATGTACCCTGATGGCTCAAGAACAAGTGATGTCAGATCAACAGGTGACTGGAACTCCATGTAATCTCATTCCTGCCTTGCGTGTCTGCTATTATCAAACCGTGACATCATGTGTTCAGGGTGAGACCCTGAAATCATGACAGCCGATGCACCAAAGTGAGATGAGGAGAGGTGTGTTCTGCTTGGTGAGCTCCAGACCCAAGTTGCACAAAGGCCTGTGGACAATTGAAACCATGGGGCAAGTTAGCTTGGGCTAGCAGTGGTTTTGGAATTCCCCAATTTTGATGAGCTCACGTCTACCATGTTCTGTTGCTGTCCCTGTCTCCGTTTTCCTCAGGCCACACTTAACTGAGAAAAGGTCCACATAAAGCAGGGGCACTTTCTTCCAGCTTCTTCCATTGACTGGCTTGGCTGCCATAGCAACAGGCCAGGCAGGAGCTGCCTATGGACATTCCCAGTTCCTGGTGATGTGGGCTCACTGTGACATCACAACCAAGACTTTGCTGATTGATCAGACTGCCTAAGACCTCCCGCTAAGGCCCCTCCCTCTCCACACACAGGCCACTTTGGTGCCAGTAACAGGCAGAATCTTCTTTTGTGACGATGGCTCATCTCCTCCAGTTAACTTCCTCACTTTATCAAGGTTCAACTGAGATGACATTCCTTTCCTGGTCAATACAACTACCCATGTGGAGGCTGCACTTTGGAGGATAAGAAGCATTTCTAATGGTGAGTACAAAATACCCCAAGCCCTTTGCAGTGCAATCAGAATGTCCCATACCATTGGATGAGGAAATTTCTCTCCCAGACCTACATCTCCCATAATTGGGTGCATATTCCCTTGTGGGAATGCAAAATATAGCACACTGGAAACCAGGGGGTTGTAATTCCAGGGGTTTTTTTTCCTAACTTCATCAAAACCCAGAAATTCTTTCAGGGGCTGGCAAGAGCATCAAAGTGACCAATGTACTCATTTTATGTCGACCAAGAAATTAATGTACTTTGATCTGAGGACTATAGAGGAACACACAAGGTATACTCAATGAATACTTCATACTCCCTATTCAGTGTAATTGTTATCATCTCTACTGTGAACAGAATCTTTCAGGAACCCCAGAACTTGTGGAGAACCATGAAGCACTTTGAAAGGACATTCAATTCTGCAAAGAATCTCTGGAGTACTAAAGAGCACACGTTTTCCTCATAGAACTGAACCCACAGAGTCAGTGTGACTCAAGGCTGCACCTCAAAGTGACTTCAAGGCTTGAACATACATTCTGAAAATGGAGAATTCCAATTTGAACTGGAAAAATCACACGCACACACACACACACACACACACACACAAATTGCTGAAGTACTGTTCGTTATCTACTAGCAAATTTCTTAACTTCCATCTAGTGAATTACAACCTTGAACACACCAGAAGTCACTGAACCCCAGTACACCTGGTGCACTCCATCAATTCCCACAATCCAAATGAGAGGGTTTCTTTCAAGGATTCTTATACATACCTAAACAATGGATATACTCAATGAGTGTGAAATAGTGGGTACTTTAAGAATTTTTATAAAGAGCTAAGAAATTAGTTGACTCTGACACTGTGGGTGTTACACACACTAGTATGCATACGCAAACACATACGCACACACAACCCTGTCCAAAGATCATGAGGAGAGATCAGCGCAATAGCTGAAATCCCGCAGTTGCCCAAATATGTGGACACTTTCATGTCTCCAAGTAATCATCCATCTTACAAAAATACATGAAGTGACATCATTTCCAACAATGTCCTTGGAAGGTAGGTATACTACAGCCTTTAGGCCAATGAAGAAATAAGCACTAATTCACCAGAGTCTATGCATGAAGCCATCACTGTAATTGAAATCATTTGTGGAAAACCAATAATGCACATGGATACATGTCAGAAGATCTTCGAACATACACTTTACATTTTCAATAAATGCTGTACATTTCCTCACCTGACAGGGTGTAACTGCTGATCTTTGGAAGAGCAGCGTTGAGTCATACCAAAATTAGTGACTTCCAGGAAGCATTGGTGACTTGCATTATTTGGAACAGAGCATTTAACAGACACAGAAACAGGAAATATTTGGAAACCACATCAGCGGCCACACACACAAAGACACCCACAGTGTGACTTAGTTCCATGGGTATTCAGTATTTTGGTGTCAGTGAAAGTATGGGCTTTCAGCTAAGTGAAGTTCTTTTTAGTAGCTCCAGTTTTTAATAATCACCAGGAAACTGGATTGTTTGCCATCTTTCACTGATTGTAATTGGGATAATGGTTAATTTTAGCCCATAATATTACATATAGGACTCTGAATTGCATAGATAAAGTAACTTCTTTTATAAACAATCTTACATGGTTGAAGTTCTGCCAGGAAAAATCAACTTATATTCTCCCCATGTTTCATGGCTTTCTAGAGAAGAAACCATTATTTAGCTCACAACAATGTATTTAAAACTGGGAAATATTTAAAAATATATTGTGCCCATTCTAAGACCACCTCAGTCATTATGTTCAGTATCTAGAAAATATGTCCCACTGCAGCAATTGAGTATATATTTCAGAGGATACCTCCTTTCCTAGCATCATACTTCAATGTGAGTAACACTCATTTGGCCTTAATGATGAGGTAGGATGAATTTCATAGAAATATGTAACTCTGATACTAGAAACAACTTGGGTAATATGTTGAATATCTGGCAACAGGTTCCAATCATTGATCTCAGTACATATGTCACAAGATAACTCCCCATCACTCCTGGTTTTGATAAGGAGAAAATTTCATGTTTGTTCATAACTTCATTTTATTATTTAATTTCATAGAATCAAGTAAGCCCCATTCTACTACCCACATAGTTTGATGGTTGATGTCAGTCCAGCCCTTCAATTCCTGGCATACACTGTGCATTTCTCTGGATTTTTCCCCACCTATCTGCATTTTTAAATTTGAGAATAATTGCTTTCAGCCCATAATTTCCCATTATGGTGAGTTTCATGGAATTCAGTTACTTATGTTTAAAAACCAACATCTTTAGAAGGTTTGCTCTCTGGTGTTCCATCAAGTCTTGGAATAGAGGGTACATTTCACAAGGTACTTCCCAGCTAGTCTCCCTTTTAAATTTGATAAAATTCAGATCACACTTACCTCATAATGCGTAGGTATTCCATTGAGTTCAATAGAAACATGAAATTCCCGTTTAAATTCATAGTAATAGGAAGGTTGAAAATTTCGCAGTTAGTTCAGCTATTAGGCTTCAGGAAGACGTTCACAGGATTTCTCCACTACTGTGGCTGGTATTTTTCGAGTAGAAATATTACTGTTAGTGCATGATGCTGTCTTTATTAACCAGAATTTCCTACAAAAATACTTACCATTCTAAAATGAAATAAGTTTGAAGACTGAATGTCTGACACTACCTTGAAGTGCTGTATTTTACTGTGCATTGCAAAGGATTACTCCCCATCTTGGACCATTTTGAATTAAAAAAAAACAGTACTCATTTTGCTCCTACTGAGATATATATACGTACATATATATGTTGCACATATGTATATATATACATATATATGTGTGTATATTATTCCAAATTTCATAGAAAAAAGAAACTCGAAATTTACAACCAACTTAATGAGATGATTAAAGGTCTGCTAGGAATTTTTTGTCTTCCTCTTATGTCATAGCATTTCTCCCATCTTTCCCGGTTTTCCTTTGTAATAAACATTCATTTAACTCAAAATTCAGTATCTACTGTTGTAATTTTCATAGAAACGTGTCATTCTAAAAGAACAGAAAGTAATTATAGGTATTATTAGATTGAAGATTGAATGTCCGACACTACCTTGAAGTCCCGGATTTTACTCTGCATTTCAAAGGATTACTCCCCATCTAGTACCATTTTTAATTTTAAAAAAATGCTCATTTTTGCTCCTTGTCAAATATATATATGTACATACATATGTTGTATATATGTATATATATATGTATATAATTCCAAATTTCATAGAAAACCTATCTCAAAATTTAAAATCAACTTAATCAGATTATTAAAGGGCTGCTATGAGTTTTTTGTCTTCCTCTCTATGTCATAGTATTTCTCCCATCTTCCCAGGTTTTCCTTAGGAATAACCATTTATTTCACTCACAATTCAGTATTTAGTGTAGTAATTTTCATTGAAACGTTCAATTCTAAAAGAACAGAAACTGCTTATAAGTATCAATTTCTTGAACAAGATGAAAGCCTGGAACTCACTCAGTAAGTCACAGAATTATTTCATATCTACTGGATTTCTAAGATTGAAATATTGCCTTATGCCAAAATTCATAGAAATTTGAACACCAGGAAACACAGCTTACTCAGGGCAATTTCCTCTAACATTCATTTCCTTGGTCAATGTACCCTGATGGCTCAAGAACAAGTGATGTCAGATCAACAGGTGACTGGAACTCCATGTAATCTCATTCCTGCCTTGCGTGTCTGCTATTATCAAACCGTGACATCATGTGTTCAGGGTGAGACCCTGAAATCATGACAGCCGATGCACCAAAGTGAGATGAGGAGAGGTGTGTTCTGCTTGGTGAGCTCCAGACCCAAGTTGCACAAAGGCCTGTGGACAATTGAAACCATGGGGCAAGTTAGCTTGGGCTAGCAGTGGTTTTGGAATTCCCCAATTTTGATGAGCTCACGTCTACCATGTTCTGTTGCTGTCCCTGTCTCCGTTTTCCTCAGGCCACACTTAACTGAGAAAAGGTCCACATAAAGCAGGGGCACTTTCTTCCAGCTTCTTCCATTGACTGGCTTGGCTGCCATAGCAACAGGCCAGGCAGGAGCTGCCTATGGACATTCCCAGTTCCTGGTGATGTGGGCTCACTGTGACATCACAACCAAGACTTTGCTGATTGATCAGACTGCCTAAGACCTCCCGCTAAGGCCCCTCCCTCTCCACACACAGGCCACTTTGGTGCCAGTAACAGGCAGAATCTTCTTTTGTGACGATGGCTCATCTCCTCCAGTTAACTTCCTCACTTTATCAAGGTTCAACTGAGATGACATTCCTTTCCTGGTCAATACAACTACCCATGTGGAGGCTGCACTTTGGAGGATAAGAAGCATTTCTAATGGTGAGTACAAAATACCCCAAGCCCTTTGCAGTGCAATCAGAATGTCCCATACCATTGGATGAGGAAATTTCTCTCCCAGACCTACATCTCCCATAATTGGGTGCATATTCCCTTGTGGGAATGCAAAATATAGCACACTGGAAACCAGGGGGTTGTAATTCCAGGGGTTTTTTTTCCTAACTTCATCAAAACCCAGAAATTCTTTCAGGGGCTGGCAAGAGCATCAAAGTGACCAATGTACTCATTTTATGTCGACCAAGAAATTAATGTACTTTGATCTGAGGACTATAGAGGAACACACAAGGTATACTCAATGAATACTTCATACTCCCTATTCAGTGTAATTGTTATCATCTCTACTGTGAACAGAATCTTTCAGGAACCCCAGAACTTGTGGAGAACCATGAAGCACTTTGAAAGGACATTCAATTCTGCAAAGAATCTCTGGAGTACTAAAGAGCACACGTTTTCCTCATAGAACTGAACCCACAGAGTCAGTGTGACTCAAGGCTGCACCTCAAAGTGACTTCAAGGCTTGAACATACATTCTGAAAATGGAGAATTCCAATTTGAACTGGAAAAATCACACGCACACACACACACACACACACACACACAAATTGCTGAAGTACTGTTCGTTATCTACTAGCAAATTTCTTAACTTCCATCTAGTGAATTACAACCTTGAACACACCAGAAGTCACTGAACCCCAGTACACCTGGTGCACTCCATCAATTCCCACAATCCAAATGAGAGGGTTTCTTTCAAGGATTCTTATACATACCTAAACAATGGATATACTCAATGAGTGTGAAATAGTGGGTACTTTAAGAATTTTTATAAAGAGCTAAGAAATTAGTTGACTCTGACACTGTGGGTGTTACACACACTAGTATGCATACGCAAACACATACGCACACACAACCCTGTCCAAAGATCATGAGGAGAGATCAGCGCAATAGCTGAAATCCCGCAGTTGCCCAAATATGTGGACACTTTCATGTCTCCAAGTAATCATCCATCTTACAAAAATACATGAAGTGACATCATTTCCAACAATGTCCTTGGAAGGTAGGTATACTACAGCCTTTAGGCCAATGAAGAAATAAGCACTAATTCACCAGAGTCTATGCATGAAGCCATCACTGTAATTGAAATCATTTGTGGAAAACCAATAATGCACATGGATACATGTCAGAAGATCTTCGAACATACACTTTACATTTTCAATAAATGCTGTACATTTCCTCACCTGACAGGGTGTAACTGCTGATCTTTGGAAGAGCAGCGTTGAGTCATACCAAAATTAGTGACTTCCAGGAAGCATTGGTGACTTGCATTATTTGGAACAGAGCATTTAACAGACACAGAAACAGGAAATATTTGGAAACCACATCAGCGGCCACACACACAAATACACCCACAGTGTGACTTAGTTCCATGAGTATTCAGTATTCTGGTGTCAGTGAAAGTATGGGCTTTCAGCTAAGTGAAGTTCTTTTTAGTAGCTCCAGTTTTTAATAATCACCAGGAAACTGGATTGTTTGCCATCTTTCACTGATTGTAATTGGGATAATGGTTAATTTTAGCCCATAATATTACATATAGGACTCTGAATTGCATAGATAAAGTAACTTCTTTTATAAACAATCTTACATGGTTGAAGTTCTGCCAGGAAAAATCAACTTATATTCTCCCCATGTTTCATGGCTTTCTAGAGAAGAAACCATTATTTAGCTCACAACAATGTATTTAAAACTGGGAAATATTTAAAAATATATTGTGCCCATTCTAAGACCACCTCAGTCATTATGTTCAGTATCTAGAAAATATGTCCCACTGCAGCAATTGAGTATATATTTCAGAGGATACCTCCTTTCCTAGCATCATACTTCAATGTGAGTAACACTCATTTGGCCTTAATGATGAGGTAGGATGAATTTCATAGAAATATGTAACTCTGATACTAGAAACAACTTGGGTAATATGTTGAATATCTGGCAACAGGTTCCAATCATTGATCTCAGTACATATGTCACAAGATAACTCCCCATCACTCCTGGTTTTGATAAGGAGAAAATTTCATGTTTGTTCATAACTTCATTTTATTATTTAATTTCATAGAATCAAGTAAGCCCCATTCTACTACCCACATAGTTTGATGGTTGATGTCAGTCCAGCCCTTCAATTCCTGGCATACACTGTGCATTTCTCTGGATTTTTCCCCACCTATCTGCATTTTTAAATTTGAGAATAATTGCTTTCAGCCCATAATTTCCCATTATGGTGAGTTTCATGGAATTCAGTTACTTATGTTTAAAAACCAACATCTTTAGAAGGTTTGCTCTCTGGTGTTCCATCAAGTCTTGGAATAGAGGGTACATTTCACAAGGTACTTCCCAGCTAGCCTCCCTTTTAAATTTGATAAAATTCAGATCACACTTACCTCATAATGCGTAGGTATTCCATTGAGTTCAATAGAAACATGAAATTCCCGTTTAAATTCATAGTAATAGGAAGGTTGAAAATTTCGCAGTTAGTTCAGCTATTAGGCTTCAGGAAGACGTTCACAGGATTTCTCCACTACTGTGGCTGGTATTTTTCGAGTAGAAATATTACTGTTAGTGCATGATGCTGTCTTTATTAACCAGAATTTCCTACAAAAATACTTACCATTCTAAAATGAAATAAGTTTGAAGACTGAATGTCTGACACTACCTTGAAGTGCTGTATTTTACTGTGCATTGCAAAGGATTACTCCCCATCTTGGACCATTTTGAATTAAAAAAAAACAGTACTCATTTTGCTCCTACTGAGATATATATACGTACATATATATGTTGCACATATGTATATATATACATATATATGTGTGTATATTATTCCAAATTTCATAGAAAAAAGAAACTCGAAATTTACAACCAACTTAATGAGATGATTAAAGGTCTGCTAGGAATTTTTTGTCTTCCTCTTATGTCATAGCATTTCTCCCATCTTTCCCGGTTTTCCTTTGTAATAAACATTCATTTAACTCAAAATTCAGTATCTACTCTTGTAATTTTCATAGAAACGTGTCATTCTAAAAGAACAGAAAGTAATTATAGGTATTATTAGATTGAAGATTGAATGTCCGACACTACCTTGAAGTCCCGGATTTTACTCTGCATTTCAAAGGATTACTCCCCATCTAGTACCATTTTTAATTTTAAAAAAATGCTCATTTTTGCTCCTTGTCAAATATATATATGTACATACATATGTTGTATATATGTATATATATATGTATATAATTCCAAATTTCATAGAAAACCTATCTCAAAATTTAAAATCAACTTAATCAGATTATTAAAGGGCTGCTATGAGTTTTTTGTCTTCCTCTCTATGTCATAGTATTTCTCCCATCTTCCCAGGTTTTCCTTAGGAATAACCATTTATTTCACTCACAATTCAGTATTTAGTGTAGTAATTTTCATTGAAACGTTCAATTCTAAAAGAACAGAAACTGCTTATAAGTATCAATTTCTTGAACAAGATGAAAGCCTGGAACTCACTCAGTAAGTCACAGAATTATTTCATATCTACTGGATTTCTAAGATTGAAATATTGCCTTATGCCAAAATTCATAGAAATTTGAACACCAGGAAACACAGCTTACTCAGGGCAATTTCCTCTAACATTCATTTCCTTGGTCAATGTACCCTGATGGCTCAAGAACAAGTGATGTCAGATCAACAGGTGACTGGAACTCCATGTAATCTCATTCCTGCCTTGCGTGTCTGCTATTATCAAACCGTGACATCATGTGTTCAGGGTGAGACCCTGAAATCATGACAGCCGATGCACCAAAGTGAGATGAGGAGAGGTGTGTTCTGCTTGGTGAGCTCCAGACCCAAGTTGCACAAAGGCCTGTGGACAATTGAAACCATGGGGCAAGTTAGCTTGGGCTAGCAGTGGTTTTGGAATTCCCCAATTTTGATGAGCTCACGTCTACCATGTTCTGTTGCTGTCCCTGTCTCCGTTTTCCTCAGGCCACACTTAACTGAGAAAAGGTCCACATAAAGCAGGGGCACTTTCTTCCAGCTTCTTCCATTGACTGGCTTGGCTGCCATAGCAACAGGCCAGGCAGGAGCTGCCTATGGACATTCCCAGTTCCTGGTGATGTGGGCTCACTGTGACATCACAACCAAGACTTTGCTGATTGATCAGACTGCCTAAGACCTCCCGCTAAGGCCCCTCCCTCTCCACACACAGGCCACTTTGGTGCCAGTAACAGGCAGAATCTTCTTTTGTGACGATGGCTCATCTCCTCCAGTTAACTTCCTCACTTTATCAAGGTTCAACTGAGATGACATTCCTTTCCTGGTCAATACAACTACCCATGTGGAGGCTGCACTTTGGAGGATAAGAAGCATTTCTAATGGTGAGTACAAAATACCCCAAGCCCTTTGCAGTGCAATCAGAATGTCCCATACCATTGGATGAGGAAATTTCTCTCCCAGACCTACATCTCCCATAATTGGGTGCATATTCCCTTGTGGGAATGCAAAATATAGCACACTGGAAACCAGGGGGTTGTAATTCCAGGGGTTTTTTTTCCTAACTTCATCAAAACCCAGAAATTCTTTCAGGGGCTGGCAAGAGCATCAAAGTGACCAATGTACTCATTTTATGTCGACCAAGAAATTAATGTACTTTGATCTGAGGACTATAGAGGAACACACAAGGTATACTCAATGAATACTTCATACTCCCTATTCAGTGTAATTGTTATCATCTCTACTGTGAACAGAATCTTTCAGGAACCCCAGAACTTGTGGAGAACCATGAAGCACTTTGAAAGGACATTCAATTCTGCAAAGAATCTCTGGAGTACTAAAGAGCACACGTTTTCCTCATAGAACTGAACCCACAGAGTCAGTGTGACTCAAGGCTGCACCTCAAAGTGACTTCAAGGCTTGAACATACATTCTGAAAATGGAGAATTCCAATTTGAACTGGAAAAATCACACGCACACACACACACACACACACACACACAAATTGCTGAAGTACTGTTCGTTATCTACTAGCAAATTTCTTAACTTCCATCTAGTGAATTACAACCTTGAACACACCAGAAGTCACTGAACCCCAGTACACCTGGTGCACTCCATCAATTCCCACAATCCAAATGAGAGGGTTTCTTTCAAGGATTCTTATACATACCTAAACAATGGATATACTCAATGAGTGTGAAATAGTGGGTACTTTAAGAATTTTTATAAAGAGCTAAGAAATTAGTTGACTCTGACACTGTGGGTGTTACACACACTAGTATGCATACGCAAACACATACGCACACACAACCCTGTCCAAAGATCATGAGGAGAGATCAGCGCAATAGCTGAAATCCCGCAGTTGCCCAAATATGTGGACACTTTCATGTCTCCAAGTAATCATCCATCTTACAAAAATACATGAAGTGACATCATTTCCAACAATGTCCTTGGAAGGTAGGTATACTACAGCCTTTAGGCCAATGAAGAAATAAGCACTAATTCACCAGAGTCTATGCATGAAGCCATCACTGTAATTGAAATCATTTGTGGAAAACCAATAATGCACATGGATACATGTCAGAAGATCTTCGAACATACACTTTACATTTTCAATAAATGCTGTACATTTCCTCACCTGACAGGGTGTAACTGCTGATCTTTGGAAGAGCAGCGTTGAGTCATACCAAAATTAGTGACTTCCAGGAAGCATTGGTGACTTGCATTATTTGGAACAGAGCATTTAACAGACACAGAAACAGGAAATATTTGGAAACCACATCAGCGGCCACACACACAAATACACCCACAGTGTGACTTAGTTCCATGAGTATTCAGTATTCTGGTGTCAGTGAAAGTATGGGCTTTCAGCTAAGTGAAGTTCTTTTTAGTAGCTCCAGTTTTTAATAATCACCAGGAAACTGGATTGTTTGCCATCTTTCACTGATTGTAATTGGGATAATGGTTAATTTTAGCCCATAATATTACATATAGGACTCTGAATTGCATAGATAAAGTAACTTCTTTTATAAACAATCTTACATGGTTGAAGTTCTGCCAGGAAAAATCAACTTATATTCTCCCCATGTTTCATGGCTTTCTAGAGAAGAAACCATTATTTAGCTCACAA
Source organism: Castor canadensis (assembly GCF_047511655.1). Lineage (NCBI taxonomy): Eukaryota > Metazoa > Chordata > Mammalia > Rodentia > Castoridae > Castor > Castor canadensis. The sequence continues at coordinate 90,590,953 of NC_133395.1, forward strand.
CAATGTATTTAAAACTGGGAAATATTTAAAAATATATTGTGCCCATTCTAAGACCACCTCAGTCATTATGTTCAGTATCTAGAAAATATGTCCCACTGCAGCAATTGAGTATATATTTCAGAGGATACCTCCTTTCCTAGCATCATACTTCAATGTGAGTAACACTCATTTGGCCTTAATGATGAGGTAGGATGAATTTCATAGAAATATGTAACTCTGATACTAGAAACAACTTGGGTAATATGTTGAATATCTGGCAACAGGTTCCAATCATTGATCTCAGTACATATGTCACAAGATAACTCCCCATCACTCCTGGTTTTGATAAGGAGAAAATTTCATGTTTGTTCATAACTTCATTTTATTATTTAATTTCATAGAATCAAGTAAGCCCCATTCTACTACCCACATAGTTTGATGGTTGATGTCAGTCCAGCCCTTCAATTCCTGGCATACACTGTGCATTTCTCTGGATTTTTCCCCACCTATCTGCATTTTTAAATTTGAGAATAATTGCTTTCAGCCCATAATTTCCCATTATGGTGAGTTTCATGGAATTCAGTTACTTATGTTTAAAAACCAACATCTTTAGAAGGTTTGCTCTCTGGTGTTCCATCAAGTCTTGGAATAGAGGGTACATTTCACAAGGTACTTCCCAGCTAGCCTCCCTTTTAAATTTGATAAAATTCAGATCACACTTACCTCATAATGCGTAGGTATTCCATTGAGTTCAATAGAAACATGAAATTCCCGTTTAAATTCATAGTAATAGGAAGGTTGAAAATTTCGCAGTTAGTTCAGCTATTAGGCTTCAGGAAGACGTTCACAGGATTTCTCCACTACTGTGGCTGGTATTTTTCGAGTAGAAATATTACTGTTAGTGCATGATGCTGTCTTTATTAACCAGAATTTCCTACAAAAATACTTACCATTCTAAAATGAAATAAGTTTGAAGACTGAATGTCTGACACTACCTTGAAGTGCTGTATTTTACTGTGCATTGCAAAGGATTACTCCCCATCTTGGACCATTTTGAATTAAAAAAAAACAGTACTCATTTTGCTCCTACTGAGATATATATACGTACATATATATGTTGCACATATGTATATATATACATATATATGTGTGTATATTATTCCAAATTTCATAGAAAAAAGAAACTCGAAATTTACAACCAACTTAATGAGATGATTAAAGGTCTGCTAGGAATTTTTTGTCTTCCTCTTATGTCATAGCATTTCTCCCATCTTTCCCGGTTTTCCTTTGTAATAAACATTCATTTAACTCAAAATTCAGTATCTACTGTTGTAATTTTCATAGAAACGTGTCATTCTAAAAGAACAGAAAGTAATTATAGGTATTATTAGATTGAAGATTGAATGTCCGACACTACCTTGAAGTCCCGGATTTTACTCTGCATTTCAAAGGATTACTCCCCATCTAGTACCATTTTTAATTTTAAAAAAATGCTCATTTTTGCTCCTTGTCAAATATATATATGTACATACATATGTTGTATATATGTATATATATATGTATATAATTCCAAATTTCATAGAAAACCTATCTCAAAATTTAAAATCAACTTAATCAGATTATTAAAGGGCTGCTATGAGTTTTTTGTCTTCCTCTCTATGTCATAGTATTTCTCCCATCTTCCCAGGTTTTCCTTAGGAATAACCATTTATTTCACTCACAATTCAGTATTTAGTGTAGTAATTTTCATTGAAACGTTCAATTCTAAAAGAACAGAAACTGCTTATAAGTATCAATTTCTTGAACAAGATGAAAGCCTGGAACTCACTCAGTAAGTCACAGAATTATTTCATATCTACTGGATTTCTAAGATTGAAATATTGCCTTATGCCAAAATTCATAGAAATTTGAACACCAGGAAACACAGCTTACTCAGGGCAATTTCCTCTAACATTCATTTCCTTGGTCAATGTACCCTGATGGCTCAAGAACAAGTGATGTCAGATCAACAGGTGACTGGAACTCCATGTAATCTCATTCCTGCCTTGCGTGTCTGCTATTATCAAACCGTGACATCATGTGTTCAGGGTGAGACCCTGAAATCATGACAGCCGATGCACCAAAGTGAGATGAGGAGAGGTGTGTTCTGCTTGGTGAGCTCCAGACCCAAGTTGCACAAAGGCCTGTGGACAATTGAAACCATGGGGCAAGTTAGCTTGGGCTAGCAGTGGTTTTGGAATTCCCCAATTTTGATGAGCTCACGTCTACCATGTTCTGTTGCTGTCCCTGTCTCCGTTTTCCTCAGGCCACACTTAACTGAGAAAAGGTCCACATAAAGCAGGGGCACTTTCTTCCAGCTTCTTCCATTGACTGGCTTGGCTGCCATAGCAACAGGCCAGGCAGGAGCTGCCTATGGACATTCCCAGTTCCTGGTGATGTGGGCTCACTGTGACATCACAACCAAGACTTTGCTGATTGATCAGACTGCCTAAGACCTCCCGCTAAGGCCCCTCCCTCTCCACACACAGGCCACTTTGGTGCCAGTAACAGGCAGAATCTTCTTTTGTGACGATGGCTCATCTCCTCCAGTTAACTTCCTCACTTTATCAAGGTTCAACTGAGATGACATTCCTTTCCTGGTCAATACAACTACCCATGTGGAGGCTGCACTTTGGAGGATAAGAAGCATTTCTAATGGTGAGTACAAAATACCCCAAGCCCTTTGCATTGCAATCAGAATGTCCCATACCATTGGATGAGGAAATTTCTCTCCCAGACCTACATCTCCCATAATTGGGTGCATATTCCCTTGTGGGAATGCAAAATATAGCACACTGGAAACCAGGGGGTTGTAATTCCAGGGGTTTTTTTTCCTAACTTCATCAAAACCCAGAAATTCTTTCAGGGGCTGGCAAGAGCATCAAAGTGACCAATGTACTCATTTTATGTCGACCAAGAAATTAATGTACTTTGATCTGAGGACTATAGAGGAACACACAAGGTATACTCAATGAATACTTCATACTCCCTATTCAGTGTAATTGTTATCATCTCTACTGTGAACAGAATCTTTCAGGAACCCCAGAACTTGTGGAGAACCATGAAGCACTTTGAAAGGACATTCAATTCTGCAAAGAATCTCTGGAGTACTAAAGAGCACACGTTTTCCTCATAGAACTGAACCCACAGAGTCAGTGTGACTCAAGGCTGCACCTCAAAGTGACTTCAAGGCTTGAACATACATTCTGAAAATGGAGAATTCCAATTTGAACTGGAAAAATCACACGCACACACACACACACACACACACACAAATTGCTGAAGTACTGTTCGTTATCTACTAGCAAATTTCTTAACTTCCATCTAGTGAATTACAACCTTGAACACACCAGAAGTCACTGAACCCCAGTACACCTGGTGCACTCCATCAATTCCCACAATCCAAATGAGAGGGTTTCTTTCAAGGATTCTTATACATACCTAAACAATGGATATACTCAATGAGTGTGAAATAGTGGGTACTTTAAGAATTTTTATAAAGAGCTAAGAAATTAGTTGACTATGACACTGTGGGTGTTACACACACTAGTATGCATACGCAAACACATACGCACACACAACCCTGTCCAAAGATCATGAGGAGAGATCAGCGCAATAGCTGAAATCCCGCAGTTGCCCAAATATGTGGACACTTTCATGTCTCCAAGTAATCATCCATCTTACAAAAATACATGAAGTGACATCATTTCCAACAATGTCCTTGGAAGGTAGGTATACTACAGCCTTTAGGCCAATGAAGAAATAAGCACTAATTCACCAGAGTCTATGCATGAAGCCATCACTGTAATTGAAATCATTTGTGGAAAACCAATAATGCACATGGATACATGTCAGAAGATCTTCGAACATACACTTTACATTTTCAATAAATGCTGTACATTTCCTCACCTGACAGGGTGTAACTGCTGATCTTTGGAAGAGCAGCGTTGAGTCATACCAAAATTAGTGACTTCCAGGAAGCATTGGTGACTTGCATTATTTGGAACAGAGCATTTAACAGACACAGAAACAGGAAATATTTGGAAACCACATCAGCGGCCACACACACAAATACACCCACAGTGTGACTTAGTTCCATGAGTATTCAGTATTCTGGTGTCAGTGAAAGTATGGGCTTTCAGCTAAGTGAAGTTCTTTTTAGTAGCTCCAGTTTTTAATAATCACCAGGAAACTGGATTGTTTGCCATCTTTCACTGATTGTAATTGGGATAATGGTTAATTTTAGCCCATAATATTACATATAGGACTCTGAATTGCATAGATAAAGTAACTTCTTTTATAAACAATCTTACATGGTTGAAGTTCTGCCAGGAAAAATCAACTTATATTCTCCCCATGTTTCATGGCTTTCTAGAGAAGAAACCATTATTTAGCTCACAACAATGTATTTAAAACTGGGAAATATTTAAAAATATATTGTGCCCATTCTAAGACCACCTCAGTCATTATGTTCAGTATCTAGAAAATATGTCCCACTGCAGCAATTGAGTATATATTTCAGAGGATACCTCCTTTCCTAGCATCATACTTCAATGTGAGTAACACTCATTTGGCCTTAATGATGAGGTAGGATGAATTTCATAGAAATATGTAACTCTGATACTAGAAACAACTTGGGTAATATGTTGAATATCTGGCAACAGGTTCCAATCATTGATCTCAGTACATATGTCACAAGATAACTCCCCATCACTCCTGGTTTTGATAAGGAGAAAATTTCATGTTTGTTCATAACTTCATTTTATTATTTAATTTCATAGAATCAAGTAAGCCCCATTCTACTACCCACATAGTTTGATGGTTGATGTCAGTCCAGCCCTTCAATTCCTGGCATACACTGTGCATTTCTCTGGATTTTTCCCCACCTATCTGCATTTTTAAATTTGAGACTAATTGCTTTCAGCCCATAATTTCCCATTATGGTGAGTTTCATGGAATTCAGTTACTTATGTTTAAAAACCAACATCTTTAGAAGGTTTGCTCTCTGGTGTTCCATCAAGTCTTGGAATAGAGGGTACATTTCACAAGGTACTTCCCAGCTAGCCTCCCTTTTAAATTTGATAAAATTCAGATCACACTTACCTCATAATGCGTAGGTATTCCATTGAGTTCAATAGAAACATGAAATTCCCGTTTAAATTCATAGTAATAGGAAGGTTGAAAATTTCGCAGTTAGTTCAGCTATTAGGCTTCAGGAAGACGTTCACAGGATTTCTCCACTACTGTGGCTGGTATTTTTCGAGTAGAAATATTACTGTTAGTGCATGATGCTGTCTTTATTAATCAGAATTTCCTACAAAAATACTTACCATTCTAAAATGAAATAAGTTTGAAGACTGAATGTCTGACACTACCTTGAAGTGCTGTATTTTACTGTGCATTGCAAAGGATTACTCCCCATCTTGGACCATTTTGAATTAAAAAAAAACAGTACTCATTTTGCTCCTACTGAGATATATATACGTACATATATATGTTGCACATATGTATATATATACATATATATGTGTGTATATTATTCCAAATTTCATAGAAAAAAGAAACTCGAAATTTACAACCAACTTAATGAGATGATTAAAGGTCTGCTAGGAATTTTTTGTCTTCCTCTTATGTCATAGCATTTCTCCCATCTTTCCCGGTTTTCCTTTGTAATAAACATTCATTTAACTCAAAATTCAGTATCTACTGTTGTAATTTTCATAGAAACGTGTCATTCTAAAAGAACAGAAAGTAATTATAGGTATTATTAGATTGAAGATTGAATGTCCGACACTACCTTGAAGTCCCGGATTTTACTCTGCATTTCAAAGGATTACTCCCCATCTAGTACCATTTTTAATTTTAAAAAAATGCTCATTTTTGCTCCTTGTCAAATATATATATGTACATACATATGTTGTATATATGTATATATATATGTATATAATTCCAAATTTCATAGAAAACCTATCTCAAAATTTAAAATCAACTTAATCAGATTATTAAAGGGCTGCTATGAGTTTTTTGTCTTCCTCTCTATGTCATAGTATTTCTCCCATCTTCCCAGGTTTTCCTTAGGAATAACCATTTATTTCACTCACAATTCAGTATTTAGTGTAGTAATTTTCATTGAAACGTTCAATTCTAAAAGAACAGAAACTGCTTATAAGTATCAATCTCTTGAACAAGATGAAAGCCTGGAACTCACTCAGTAAGTCACAGAATTATTTCATATCTACTGGATTTCTAAGATTGAAATATTGCCTTATGCCAAAATTCATAGAAATTTGAACACCAGGAAACACAGCTTACTCAGGGCAATTTCCTCTAACATTCATTTCCTTGGTCAATGTACCCTGATGGCTCAAGAACAAGTGATGTCAGATCAACAGGTGACTGGAACTCCATGTAATCTCATTCCTGCCTTGCGTGTCTGCTATTATCAAACCGTGACATCATGTGTTCAGGGTGAGACCCTGAAATCATGACAGCCGATGCACCAAAGTGAGATGAGGAGAGGTGTGTTCTGCTTGGTGAGCTCCAGACCCAAGTTGCACAAAGGCCTGTGGACAATTGAAACCATGGGGCAAGTTAGCTTGGGCTAGCAGTGGTTTTGGAATTCCCCAATTTTGATGAGCTCACGTCTACCATGTTCTGTTGCTGTCCCTGTCTCCGTTTTCCTCAGGCCACACTTAACTGAGAAAAGGTCCACATAAAGCAGGGGCACTTTCTTCCAGCTTCTTCCATTGACTGGCTTGGCTGCCATAGCAACAGGCCAGGCAGGAGCTGCCTATGGACATTCCCAGTTCCTGGTGATGTGGGCTCACTGTGACATCACAACCAAGACTTTGCTGATTGATCAGACTGCCTAAGACCTCCCGCTAAGGCCCCTCCCTCTCCACACACAGGCCACTTTGGTGCCAGTAACAGGCAGAATCTTCTTTTGTGACGATGGCTCATCTCCTCCAGTTAACTTCCTCACTTTATCAAGGTTCAACTGAGATGACATTCCTTTCCTGGTCAATACAACTACCCATGTGGAGGCTGCACTTTGGAGGATAAGAAGCATTTCTAATGGTGAGTACAAAATACCCCAAGCCCTTTGCAGTGCAATCAGAATGTCCCATACCATTGGATGAGGAAATTTCTCTCCCAGACCTACATCTCCCATAATTGGGTGCATATTCCCTTGTGGGAATGCAAAATATAGCACACTGGAAACCAGGGGGTTGTAATTCCAGGGGTTTTTTTTCCTAACTTCATCAAAACCCAGAAATTCTTTCAGGGGCTGGCAAGAGCATCAAAGTGACCAATGTACTCATTTTATGTCGACCAAGAAATTAATGTACTTTGATCTGAGGACTATAGAGGAACACACAAGGTATACTCAATGAATACTTCATACTCCCTATTCAGTGTAATTGTTATCATCTCTACTGTGAACAGAATCTTTCAGGAACCCCAGAACTTGTGGAGAACCATGAAGCACTTTGAAAGGACATTCAATTCTGCAAAGAATCTCTGGAGTACTAAAGAGCACACGTTTTCCTCATAGAACTGAACCCACAGAGTCAGTGTGACTCAAGGCTGCACCTCAAAGTGACTTCAAGGCTTGAACATACATTCTGAAAATGGAGAATTCCAATTTGAACTGGAAAAATCACACGCACACACACACACACACACACACACACAAATTGCTGAAGTACTGTTCGTTATCTACTAGCAAATTTCTTAACTTCCATCTAGTGAATTACAACCTTGAACACACCAGAAGTCACTGAACCCCAGTACACCTGGTGCACTCCATCAATTCCCACAATCCAAATGAGAGGGTTTCTTTCAAGGATTCTTATACATACCTAAACAATGGATATACTCAATGAGTGTGAAATAGTGGGTACTTTAAGAATTTTTATAAAGAGCTAAGAAATTAGTTGACTCTGACACTGTGGGTGTTACACACACTAGTATGCATACGCAAACACATACGCACACACAACCCTGTCCAAAGATCATGAGGAGAGATCAGCGCAATAGCTGAAATCCCACAGTTGCCCAAATATGTGGACACTTTCATGTCTCCAAGTAATCATCCATCTTACAAAAATACATGAAGTGACATCATTTCCAACAATGTCCTTGGAAGGTAGGTATACTACAGCCTTTAGGCCAATGAAGAAATAAGCACTAATTCACCAGAGTCTATGCATGAAGCCATCACTGTAATTGAAATCATTTGTGGAAAACCAATAATGCACATGGATACATGTCAGAAGATCTTCGAACATACACTTTACATTTTCAATAAATGCTGTACATTTCCTCACCTGACAGGGTGTAACTGCTGATCTTTGGAAGAGCAGCGTTGAGTCATACCAAAATTAGTGACTTCCAGGAAGCATTGGTGACTTGCATTATTTGGAACAGAGCATTTAACAGACACAGAAACAGGAAATATTTGGAAACCACATCAGCGGCCACACACACAAATACACCCACAGTGTGACTTAGTTCCATGAGTATTCAGTATTCTGGTGTCAGTGAAAGTATGGGCTTTCAGCTAAGTGAAGTTCTTTTTAGTAGCTCCAGTTTTTAATAATCACCAGGAAACTGGATTGTTTGCCATCTTTCACTGATTGTAATTGGGATAATGGTTAATTTTAGCCCATAATATTACATATAGGACTCTGAATTGCATAGATAAAGTAACTTCTTTTATAAACAATCTTACATGGTTGAAGTTCTGCCAGGAAAAATCAACTTATATTCTCCCCATGTTTCATGGCTTTCTAGAGAAGAAACCATTATTTAGCTCACAACAATGTATTTAAAACTGGGAAATATTTAAAAATATATTGTGCCCATTCTAAGACCACCTCAGTCATTATGTTCAGTATCTAGAAAATATGTCCCACTGCAGCAATTGAGTATATATTTCAGAGGATACCTCCTTTCCTAGCATCATACTTCAATGTGAGTAACACTCATTTGGCCTTAATGATGAGGTAGGATGAATTTCATAGAAATATGTAACTCTGATACTAGAAACAACTTGGGTAATATGTTGAATATCTGGCAACAGGTTCCAATCATTGATCTCAGTACATATGTCACAAGATAACTCCCCATCACTCCTGGTTTTGATAAGGAGAAAATTTCATGTTTGTTCATAACTTCATTTTATTATTTAATTTCATAGAATCAAGTAAGCCCCATTCTACTACCCACATAGTTTGATGGTTGATGTCAGTCCAGCCCTTCAATTCCTGGCATACACTGTGCATTTCTCTGGATTTTTCCCCACCTATCTGCATTTTTAAATTTGAGAATAATTGCTTTCAGCCCATAATTTCCCATTATGGTGAGTTTCATGGAATTCAGTTACTTATGTTTAAAAACCAACATCTTTAGAAGGTTTGCTCTCTGGTGTTCCATCAAGTCTTGGAATAGAGGGTACATTTCACAAGGTACTTCCCAGCTAGCCTCCCTTTTAAATTTGATAAAATTCAGATCACACTTACCTCATAATGCGTAGGTATTCCATTGAGTTCAATAGAAACATGAAATTCCCGTTTAAATTCATAGTAATAGGAAGGTTGAAAATTTCGCAGTTAGTTCAGCTATTAGGCTTCAGGAAGACGTTCACAGGATTTCTCCACTACTGTGGCTGGTATTTTTCGAGTAGAAATATTACTGTTAGTGCATGATGCTGTCTTTATTAACCAGAATTTCCTACAAAAATACTTACCATTCTAAAATGAAATAAGTTTGAAGACTGAATGTCTGACACTACCTTGAAGTGCTGTATTTTACTGTGCATTGCAAAGGATTACTCCCCATCTTGGACCATTTTGAATTAAAAAAAAACAGTACTCATTTTGCTCCTACTGAGATATATATACGTACATATATATGTTGCACATATGTATATATATACATATATATGTGTGTATATTATTCCAAATTTCATAGAAAAAAGAAACTCGAAATTTACAACCAACTTAATGAGATGATTAAAGGTCTGCTAGGAATTTTTTGTCTTCCTCTTATGTCATAGCATTTCTCCCATCTTTCCCGGTTTTCCTTTGTAATAAACATTCATTTAACTCAAAATTCAGTATCTACTGTTGTAATTTTCATAGAAACGTGTCATTCTAAAAGAACAGAAAGTAATTATAGGTATTATTAGATTGAAGATTGAATGTCCGACACTACCTTGAAGTCCCGGATTTTACTCTGCATTTCAAAGGATTACTCCCCATCTAGTACCATTTTTAATTTTAAAAAAATGCTCATTTTTGCTCCTTGTCAAATATATATATGTACATACATATGTTGTATATATGTATATATATATGTATATAATTCCAAATTTCATAGAAAACCTATCTCAAAATTTAAAATCAACTTAATCAGATTATTAAAGGGCTGCTATGAGTTTTTTGTCTTCCTCTCTATGTCATAGTATTTCTCCCATCTTCCCAGGTTTTCCTTAGGAATAACCATTTATTTCACTCACAATTCAGTATTTAGTGTAGTAATTTTCATTGAAACGTTCAATTCTAAAAGAACAGAAACTGCTTATAAGTATCAATTTCTTGAACAAGATGAAAGCCTGGAACTCACTCAGTAAGTCACAGAATTATTTCATATCTACTGGATTTCTAAGATTGAAATATTGCCTTATGCCAAAATTCATAGAAATTTGAACACCAGGAAACACAGCTTACTCAGGGCAATTTCCTCTAACATTCATTTCCTTGGTCAATGTACCCTGATGGCTCAAGAACAAGTGATGTCAGATCAACAGGTGACTGGAACTCCATGTAATCTCATTCCTGCCTTGCGTGTCTGCTATTATCAAACCGTGACATCATGTGTTCAGGGTGAGACCCTGAAATCATGACAGCCGATGCACCAAAGTGAGATGAGGAGAGGTGTGTTCTGCTTGGTGAGCTCCAGACCCAAGTTGCACAAAGGCCTGTGGACAATTGAAACCATGGGGCAAGTTAGCTTGGGCTAGCAGTGGTTTTGGAATTCCCCAATTTTGATGAGCTCACGTCTACCATGTTCTGTTGCTGTCCCTGTCTCCGTTTTCCTCAGGCCACACTTAACTGAGAAAAGGTCCACATAAAGCAGGGGCACTTTCTTCCAGCTTCTTCCATTGACTGGCTTGGCTGCCATAGCAACAGGCCAGGCAGGAGCTGCCTATGGACATTCCCAGTTCCTGGTGATGTGGGCTCACTGTGACATCACAACCAAGACTTTGCTGATTGATCAGACTGCCTAAGACCTCCCGCTAAGGCCCCTCCCTCTCCACACACAGGCCACTTTGGTGCCAGTAACAGGCAGAATCTTCTTTTGTGACGATGGCTCATCTCCTCCAGTTAACTTCCTCACTTTATCAAGGTTCAACTGAGATGACATTCCTTTCCTGGTCAATACAACTACCCATGTGGAGGCTGCACTTTGGAGGATAAGAAGCATTTCTAATGGTGAGTACAAAATACCCCAAGCCCTTTGCAGTGCAATCAGAATGTCCCATACTATTGGATGAGGAAATTTCTCTCCCAGACCTACATCTCCCATAATTGGGTGCATATTCCCTTGTGGGAATGCAAAATATAGCACACTGGAAACCAGGGGGTTGTAATTCCAGGGGTTTTTTTTCCTAACTTCATCAAAACCCAGAAATTCTTTCAGGGGCTGGCAAGAGCATCAAAGTGACCAATGTACTCATTTTATGTCGACCAAGAAATTAATGTACTTTGATCTGAGGACTATAGAGGAACACACAAGGTATACTCAATGAATACTTCATACTCCCTATTCAGTGTAATTGTTATCATCTCTACTGTGAACAGAATCTTTCAGGAACCCCAGAACTTGTGGAGAACCATGAAGCACTTTGAAAGGACATTCAATTCTGCAAAGAATCTCTGGAGTACTAAAGAGCACACGTTTTCCTCATAGAACTGAACCCACAGAGTCAGTGTGACTCAAGGCTGCACCTCAAAGTGACTTCAAGGCTTGAACATACATTCTGAAAATGGAGAATTCCAATTTGAACTGGAAAAATCACACGCACACACACACACACACACACACACACACAAATTGCTGAAGTACTGTTCGTTATCTACTAGCAAATTTCTTAACTTCCATCTAGTGAATTACAACCTTGAACACACCAGAAGTCACTGAACCCCAGTACACCTGGTGCACTCCATCAATTCCCACAATCCAAATGAGAGGGTTTCTTTCAAGGATTCTTATACATACCTAAACAATGGATATACTCAATGAGTGTGAAATAGTGGGTACTTTAAGAATTTTTATAAAGAGCTAAGAAATTAGTTGACTCTGACACTGTGGGTGTTACACACACTAGTATGCATACGCAAACACATACGCACACACAACCCTGTCCAAAGATCATGAGGAGAGATCAGCGCAATAGCTGAAATCCCGCAGTTGCCCAAATATGTGGACACTTTCATGTCTCCAAGTAATCATCCATCTTACAAAAATACATGAAGTGACATCATTTCCAACAATGTCCTTGGAAGGTAGGTATACTACAGCCTTTAGGCCAATGAAGAAATAAGCACTAATTCACCAGAGTCTATGCATGAAGCCATCACTGTAATTGAAATCATTTGTGGAAAACCAATAATGCACATGGATACATGTCAGAAGATCTTCGAACATACACTTTACATTTTCAATAAATGCTGTACATTTCCTCACCTGACAGGGTGTAACTGCTGATCTTTGGAAGAGCAGCGTTGAGTCATACCAAAATTAGTGACTTCCAGGAAGCATTGGTGACTTGCATTATTTGGAACAGAGCATTTAACAGACACAGAAACAGGAAATATTTGGAAACCACATCAGCGGCCACACACACAAATACACCCACAGTGTGACTTAGTTCCATGAGTATTCAGTATTCTGGTGTCAGTGAAAGTATGGGCTTTCAGCTAAGTGAAGTTCTTTTTAGTAGCTCCAGTTTTTAATAATCACCAGGAAACTGGATTGTTTGCCATCTTTCACTGATTGTAATTGGGATAATGGTTAATTTTAGCCCATAATATTACATATAGGACTCTGAATTGCATAGATAAAGTAACTTCTTTTATAAACAATCTTACATGGTTGAAGTTCTGCCAGGAAAAATCAACTTATATTCTCCCCATGTTTCATGGCTTTCTAGAGAAGAAACCATTATTTAGCTCACAACAATGTATTTAAAACTGGGAAATATTTAAAAATATATTGTGCCCATTCTAAGACCACCTCAGTCATTATGTTCAGTATCTAGAAAATATGTCCCACTGCAGCAATTGAGTATATATTTCAGAGGATACCTCCTTTCCTAGCATCATACTTCAATGTGAGTAACACTCATTTGGCCTTAATGATGAGGTAGGATGAATTTCATAGAAATATGTAACTCTGATACTAGAAACAACTTGGGTAATATGTTGAATATCTGGCAACAGGTTCCAATCATTGATCTCAGTACATATGTCACAAGATAACTCCCCATCACTCCTGGTTTTGATAAGGAGAAAATTTCATGTTTGTTCATAACTTCATTTTATTATTTAATTTCATAGAATCAAGTAAGCCCCATTCTACTACCCACATAGTTTGATGGTTGATGTCAGTCCAGCCCTTCAATTCCTGGCATACACTGTGCATTTCTCTGGATTTTTCCCCACCTATCTGCATTTTTAAATTTGAGAATAATTGCTTTCAGCCCATAATTTCCCATTATGGTGAGTTTCATGGAATTCAGTTACTTATGTTTAAAAACCAACATCTTTAGAAGGTTTGCTCTCTGGTGTTCCATCAAGTCTTGGAATAGAGGGTACATTTCACAAGGTACTTCCCAGCTAGCCTCCCTTTTAAATTTGATAAAATTCAGATCACACTTACCTCATAATGCGTAGGTATTCCATTGAGTTCAATAGAAACATGAAATTCCCGTTTAAATTCATAGTAATAGGAAGGTTGAAAATTTCGCAGTTAGTTCAGCTATTAGGCTTCAGGAAGACGTTCACAGGATTTCTCCACTACTGTGGCTGGTATTTTTCGAGTAGAAATATTACTGTTAGTGCATGATGCTGTCTTTATTAATCAGAATTTCCTACAAAAATACTTACCATTCTAAAATGAAATAAGTTTGAAGACTGAATGTCTGACACTACCTTGAAGTGCTGTATTTTACTGTGCATTGCAAAGGATTACTCCCCATCTTGGACCATTTTGAATTAAAAAAAAACAGTACTCATTTTGCTCCTACTGAGATATATATACGTACATATATATGTTGCACATATGTATATATATACATATATATGTGTGTATATTATTCCAAATTTCATAGAAAAAAGAAACTCGAAATTTACAACCAACTTAATGAGATGATTAAAGGTCTGCTAGGAATTTTTTGTCTTCCTCTTATGTCATAGCATTTCTCCCATCTTTCCCGGTTTTCCTTTGTAATAAACATTCATTTAACTCAAAATTCAGTATCTACTGTTGTAATTTTCATAGAAACGTGTCATTCTAAAAGAACAGAAAGTAATTATAGGTATTATTAGATTGAAGATTGAATGTCCGACACTACCTTGAAGTCCCGGATTTTACTCTGCATTTCAAAGGATTACTCCCCATCTAGTACCATTTTTAATTTTAAAAAAATGCTCATTTTTGCTCCTTGTCAAATATATATATGTACATACATATGTTGTATATATGTATATATATATGTATATAATTCCAAATTTCATAGAAAACCTATCTCAAAATTTAAAATCAACTTAATCAGATTATTAAAGGGCTGCTATGAGTTTTTTGTCTTCCTCTCTATGTCATAGTATTTCTCCCATCTTCCCAGGTTTTCCTTAGGAATAACCATTTATTTCACTCACAATTCAGTATTTAGTGTAGTAATTTTCATTGAAACGTTCAATTCTAAAAGAACAGAAACTGCTTATAAGTATCAATCTCTTGAACAAGATGAAAGCCTGGAACTCACTCAGTAAGTCACAGAATTATTTCATATCTACTGGATTTCTAAGATTGAAATATTGCCTTATGCCAAAATTCATAGAAATTTGAACACCAGGAAACACAGCTTACTCAGGGCAATTTCCTCTAACATTCATTTCCTTGGTCAATGTACCCTGATGGCTCAAGAACAAGTGATGTCAGATCAACAGGTGACTGGAACTCCATGTAATCTCATTCCTGCCTTGCGTGTCTGCTATTATCAAACCGTGACATCATGTGTTCAGGGTGAGACCCTGAAATCATGACAGCCGATGCACCAAAGTGAGATGAGGAGAGGTGTGTTCTGCTTGGTGAGCTCCAGACCCAAGTTGCACAAAGGCCTGTGGACAATTGAAACCATGGGGCAAGTTAGCTTGGGCTAGCAGTGGTTTTGGAATTCCCCAATTTTGATGAGCTCACGTCTACCATGTTCTGTTGCTGTCCCTGTCTCCGTTTTCCTCAGGCCACACTTAACTGAGAAAAGGTCCACATAAAGCAGGGGCACTTTCTTCCAGCTTCTTCCATTGACTGGCTTGGCTGCCATAGCAACAGGCCAGGCAGGAGCTGCCTATGGACATTCCCAGTTCCTGGTGATGTGGGCTCACTGTGACATCACAACCAAGACTTTGCTGATTGATCAGACTGCCTAAGACCTCCCGCTAAGGCCCCTCCCTCTCCACACACAGGCCACTTTGGTGCCAGTAACAGGCAGAATCTTCTTTTGTGACGATGGCTCATCTCCTCCAGTTAACTTCCTCACTTTATCAAGGTTCAACTGAGATGACATTCCTTTCCTGGTCAATACAACTACCCATGTGGAGGCTGCACTTTGGAGGATAAGAAGCATTTCTAATGGTGAGTACAAAATACCCCAAGCCCTTTGCAGTGCAATCAGAATGTCCCATACCATTGGATGAGGAAATTTCTCTCCCAGACCTACATCTCCCATAATTGGGTGCATATTCCCTTGTGGGAATGCAAAATATAGCACACTGGAAACCAGGGGGTTGTAATTCCAGGAGTTTTTTTTCCTAACTTCATCAAAACCCAGAAATTCTTTCAGGGGCTGGCAAGAGCATCAAAGTGACCAATGTACTCATTTTATGTCGACCAAGAAATTAATGTACTTTGATCTGAGGACTATAGAGGAACACACAAGGTATACTCAATGAATACTTCATACTACCTATTCAGTGTAATTGTTATCATCTCTACTGTGAACAGAATCTTTCAGGAACCCCAGAACTTGTGGAGAACCATGAAGCACTTTGAAAGGACATTCAATTCTGCAAAGAATCTCTGGAGTACTAAAGAGCACACGTTTTCCTCATAGAACTGAACCCACAGAGTCAGTGTGACTCAAGGCTGCACCTCAAAGTGACTTCAAGGCTTGAACATACATTCTGAAAATGGAGAATTCCAATTTGAACTGGAAAAATCACACGCACACACACACACACACACACACACACAAATTGCTGAAGTACTGTTCGTTATCTACTAGCAAATTTCTTAACTTCCATCTAGTGAATTACAACCTTGAACACACCAGAAGTCACTGAACCCCAGTACACCTGGTGCACTCCATCAATTCCCACAATCCAAATGAGAGGGTTTCTTTCAAGGATTCTTATACATACCTAAACAATGGATATACTCAATGAGTGTGAAATAGTGGGTACTTTAAGAATTTTTATAAAGAGCTAAGAAATTAGTTGACTCTGACACTGTGGGTGTTACACACACTAGTATGCATACGCAAACACATATGCACACACAACCCTGTCCAAAGATCATGAGGAGAGATCAGCGCAATAGCTGAAATCCCGCAGTTGCCCAAATATGTGGACACTTTCATGTCTCCAAGTAATCATCCATCTTACAAAAATACATGAAGTGACATCATTTCCAACAATGTCCTTGGAAGGTAGGTATACTACAGCCTTTAGGCCAATGAAGAAATAAGCACTAATTCACCAGAGTCTATGCATGAAGCCATCACTGTAATTGAAATCATTTGTGGAAAACCAATAATGCACATGGATACATGTCAGAAGATCTTCGAACATACACTTTACATTTTCAATAAATGCTGTACATTTCCTCACCTGACAGGGTGTAACTGCTGATCTTTGGAAGAGCAGCGTTGAGTCATACCAAAATTAGTGACTTCCAGGAAGCATTGGTGACTTGCATTATTTGGAACAGAGCATTTAACAGACACAGAAACAGGAAATATTTGGAAACCACATCAGCGGCCACACACACAAATACACCCACAGTGTGACTTAGTTCCATGAGTATTCAGTATTCTGGTGTCAGTGAAAGTATGGGCTTTCAGCTAAGTGAAGTTCTTTTTAGTAGCTCCAGTTTTTAATAATCACCAGGAAACTGGATTGTTTGCCATCTTTCACTGATTGTAATTGGGATAATGGTTAATTTTAGCCCATAATATTACATATAGGACTCTGAATTGCATAGATAAAGTAACTTCTTTTATAAACAATCTTACATGGTTGAAGTTCTGCCAGGAAAAATCAACTTATATTCTCCCCATGTTTCATGGCTTTCTAGAGAAGAAACCATTATTTAGCTCACAACAATGTATTTAAAACTGGGAAATATTTAAAAATATATTGTGCCCATTCTAAGACCACCTCAGTCATTATGTTCAGTATCTAGAAAATATGTCCCACTGCAGCAATTGAGTATATATTTCAGAGGATACCTCCTTTCCTAGCATCATACTTCAATGTGAGTAACACTCATTTGGCCTTAATGATGAGGTAGGATGAATTTCATAGAAATATGTAACTCTGATACTAGAAACAACTTGGGTAATATGTTGAATATCTGGCAACAGGTTCCAATCATTGATCTCAGTACATATGTCACAAGATAACTCCCCATCACTCCTGGTTTTGATAAGGAGAAAATTTCATGTTTGTTCATAACTTCATTTTATTATTTAATTTCATAGAATCAAGTAAGCCCCATTCTACTACCCACATAGTTTGATGGTTGATGTCAGTCCAGCCCTTCAATTCCTGGCATACACTGTGCATTTCTCTGGATTTTTCCCCACCTATCTGCATTTTTAAATTTGAGACTAATTGCTTTCAGCCCATAATTTCCCATTATGGTGAGTTTCATGGAATTCAGTTACTTATGTTTAAAAACCAACATCTTTAGAAGGTTTGCTCTCTGGTGTTCCATCAAGTCTTGGAATCGAGGGTACATTTCACAAGGTACTTCCCAGCTAGCCTCCCTTTTAAATTTGATAAAATTCAGATCACACTTACCTCATAATGCGTAGGTATTCCATTGAGTTCAATAGAAACATGAAATTCCCGTTTAAATTCATAGTAATAGGAAGGTTGAAAATTTCGCAGTTAGTTCAGCTATTAGGCTTCAGGAAGACGTTCACAGGATTTCTCCACTACTGTGGCTGGTATTTTTCGAGTAGAAATATTACTGTTAGTGCATGATGCTGTCTTTATTAATCAGAATTTCCTACAAAAATACTTACCATTCTAAAATGAAATAAGTTTGAAGACTGAATGTCTGACACTACCTTGAAGTGCTGTATTTTACTGTGCATTGCAAAGGATTACTCCCCATCTTGGACCATTTTGAATTAAAAAAAAACAGTACTCATTTTGCTCCTACTGAGATATATATACGTACATATATATGTTGCACATATGTATATATATACATATATATGTGTGTATATTATTCCAAATTTCATAGAAAAAAGAAACTCGAAATTTACAACCAACTTAATGAGATGATTAAAGGTCTGCTAGGAATTTTTTGTCTTCCTCTTATGTCATAGCATTTCTCCCATCTTTCCCGGTTTTCCTTTGTAATAAACATTCATTTAACTCAAAATTCAGTATCTACTGTTGTAA
This sequence comes from Castor canadensis, assembly GCF_047511655.1. Lineage (NCBI taxonomy): Eukaryota > Metazoa > Chordata > Mammalia > Rodentia > Castoridae > Castor > Castor canadensis. The sequence goes on from NC_133395.1 coordinate 90,609,951, forward strand.
TTTTCATAGAAACGTGTCATTCTAAAAGAACAGAAAGTAATTATAGGTATTATTAGATTGAAGATTGAATGTCCGACACTACCTTGAAGTCCCGGATTTTACTCTGCATTTCAAAGGATTACTCCCCATCTAGTACCATTTTTAATTTTAAAAAAATGCTCATTTTTGCTCCTTGTCAAATATATATATGTACATACATATGTTGTATATATGTATATATATATATATGTATATAATTCCAAATTTCATAGAAAACCTATCTCAAAATTTAAAATCAACTTAATCAGATTATTAAAGGGCTGCTATGAGTTTTTTGTCTTCCTCTCTATGTCATAGTATTTCTCCCATCTTCCCAGGTTTTCCTTAGGAATAACCATTTATTTCACTCACAATTCAGTATTTAGTGTAGTAATTTTCATTGAAACGTTCAATTCTAAAAGAACAGAAACTGCTTATAAGTATCAATCTCTTGAACAAGATGAAAGCCTGGAACTCACTCAGTAAGTCACAGAATTATTTCATATCTACTGGATTTCTAAGATTGAAATATTGCCTTATGCCAAAATTCATAGAAATTTGAACACCAGGAAACACAGCTTACTCAGGGCAATTTCCTCTAACATTCATTTCCTTGGTCAATGTACCCTGATGGCTCAAGAACAAGTGATGTCAGATCAACAGGTGACTGGAACTCCATGTAATCTCATTCCTGCCTTGCGTGTCTGCTATTATCAAACCGTGACATCATGTGTTCAGGGTGAGACCCTGAAATCATGACAGCCGATGCACCAAAGTGAGATGAGGAGAGGTGTGTTCTGCTTGGTGAGCTCCAGACCCAAGTTGCACAAAGGCCTGTGGACAATTGAAACCATGGGGCAAGTTAGCTTGGGCTAGCAGTGGTTTTGGAATTCCCCAATTTTGATGAGCTCACGTCTACCATGTTCTGTTGCTGTCCCTGTCTCCGTTTTCCTCAGGCCACACTTAACTGAGAAAAGGTCCACATAAAGCAGGGGCACTTTCTTCCAGCTTCTTCCATTGACTGGCTTGGCTGCCATAGCAACAGGCCAGGCAGGAGCTGCCTATGGACATTCCCAGTTCCTGGTGATGTGGGCTCACTGTGACATCACAACCAAGACTTTGCTGATTGATCAGACTGCCTAAGACCTCCCGCTAAGACCCCTCCCTCTCCACACACAGGCCACTTTGGTGCCAGTAACAGGCAGAATCTTCTTTTGTGACGATGGCTCATCTCCTCCAGTTAACTTCCTCACTTTATCAAGGTTCAACTGAGATGACATTCCTTTCCTGGTCAATACAACTACCCATGTGGAGGCTGCACTTTGGAGGATAAGAAGCATTTCTAATGGTGAGTACAAAATACCCCAAGCCCTTTGCAGTGCAATCAGAATGTCCCATACCATTGGATGAGGAAATTTCTCTCCCAGACCTACATCTCCCATAATTGGGTGCATATTCCCTTGTGGGAATGCAAAATATAGCACACTGGAAACCAGGGGGTTGTAATTCCAGGGGTTTTTTTTCCTAACTTCATCAAAACCCAGAAATTCTTTCAGGGGCTGGCAAGAGCATCAAAGTGACCAATGTACTCATTTTATGTCGACCAAGAAATTAATGTACTTTGATCTGAGGACTATAGAGGAACACACAAGGTATACTCAATGAATACTTCATACTCCCTATTCAGTGTAATTGTTATCATCTCTACTGTGAACAGAATCTTTCAGGAACCCCAGAACTTGTGGAGAACCATGAAGCACTTTGAAAGGACATTCAATTCTGCAAAGAATCTCTGGAGTACTAAAGAGCACACGTTTTCCTCATAGAACTGAACCCACAGAGTCAGTGTGACTCAAGGCTGCACCTCAAAGTGACTTCAAGGCTTGAACATACATTCCGAAAATGGAGAATTCCAATTTGAACTGGAAAAATCACACGCACACACACACACACACACACACACACACACACACAAATTGCTGAAGTACTGTTCGTTATCTACTAGCAAATTTCTTAACTTCCATCTAGTGAATTACAACCTTGAACACACCAGAAGTCACTGAACCCCAGTACACCTGGTGCACTCCATCAATTCCCACAATCCAAATGAGAGGGTTTCTTTCAAGGATTCTTATACATACCTAAACAATGGATATACTCAATGAGTGTGAAATAGTGGGTACTTTAAGAATTTTTATAAAGAGCTAAGAAATTAGTTGACTCTGACACTGTGGGTGTTACACACACTAGTATGCATACGCAAACACATACGCACACACAACCCTGTCCAAAGATCATGAGGAGAGATCAGCGCAATAGCTGAAATCCCGCAGTTGCCCAAATATGTGGACACTTTCATGTCTCCAAGTAATCATCCATCTTACAAAAATACATGAAGTGACATCATTTCCAACAATGTCCTTGGAAGGTAGGTATACTACAGCCTTTAGGCCAATGAAGAAATAAGCACTAATTCACCAGAGTCTATGCATGAAGCCATCACTGTAATTGAAATCATTTGTGGAAAACCAATAATGCACATGGATACATGTCAGAAGATCTTCGAACATACACTTTACATTTTCAATAAATGCTGTACATTTCCTCACCTGACAGGGTGTAACTGCTGATCTTTGGAAGAGCAGCGTTGAGTCATACCAAAATTAGTGACTTCCAGGAAGCATTGGTGACTTGCATTATTTGGAACAGAGCATTTAACAGACACAGAAACAGGAAATATTTGGAAACCACATCAGCGGCCACACACACAAAGACACCCACAGTGTGACTTAGTTCCATGGGTATTCAGTATTTTGGTGTCAGTGAAAGTATGGGCTTTCAGCTAAGTGAAGTTCTTTTTAGTAGCTCCAGTTTTTAATAATCACCAGGAAACTGGATTGTTTGCCATCTTTCACTGATTGTAATTGGGATAATGGTTAATTTTAGCCCATAATATTACATATAGGACTCTGAATTGCATAGATAAAGTAACTTCTTTTATAAACAATCTTACATGGTTGAAGTTCTGCCAGGAAAAATCAACTTATATTCTCCCCATGTTTCATGGCTTTCTAGAGAAGAAACCATTATTTAGCTCACAACAATGTATTTAAAACTGGGAAATATTTAAAAATATATTGTGCCCATTCTAAGACCACCTCAGTCATTATGTTCAGTATCTAGAAAATATGTCCCACTGCAGCAATTGAGTATATATTTCAGAGGATACCTCCTTTCCTAGCATCATACTTCAATGTGAGTAACACTCATTTGGCCTTAATGATGAGGTAGGATGAATTTCATAGAAATATGTAACTCTGATACTAGAAACAACTTGGGTAATATGTTGAATATCTGGCAACAGGTTCCAATCATTGATCTCAGTACATATGTCACAAGATAACTCCCCATCACTCCTGGTTTTGATAAGGAGAAAATTTCATGTTTGTTCATAACTTCATTTTATTATTTAATTTCATAGAATCAAGTAAGCCCCATTCTACTACCCACATAGTTTGATGGTTGATGTCAGTCCAGCCCTTCAATTCCTGGCATACACTGTGCATTTCTCTGGATTTTTCCCCACCTATCTGCATTTTTAAATTTGAGAATAATTGCTTTCAGCCCATAATTTCCCATTATGGTGAGTTTCATGGAATTCAGTTACTTATGTTTAAAAACCAACATCTTTAGAAGGTTTGCTCTCTGGTGTTCCATCAAGTCTTGGAATAGAGGGTACATTTCACAAGGTACTTCCCAGCTAGCCTCCCTTTTAAATTTGATAAAATTCAGATCACACTTACCTCATAATGCGTAGGTATTCCATTGAGTTCAATAGAAACATGAAATTCCCGTTTAAATTCATAGTAATAGGAAGGTTGAAAATTTCGCAGTTAGTTCAGCTATTAGGCTTCAGGAAGACGTTCACAGGATTTCTCCACTACTGTGGCTGGTATTTTTCGAGTAGAAATATTACTGTTAGTGCATGATGCTGTCTTTATTAATCAGAATTTCCTACAAAAATACTTACCATTCTAAAATGAAATAAGTTTGAAGACTGAATGTCTGACACTACCTTGAAGTGCTGTATTTTACTGTGCATTGCAAAGGATTACTCCCCATCTTGGACCATTTTGAATTAAAAAAAAACAGTACTCATTTTGCTCCTACTGAGATATATATACGTACATATATATGTTGCACATATGTATATATATACATATATATGTGTGTATATTATTCCAAATTTCATAGAAAAAAGAAACTCGAAATTTACAACCAACTTAATGAGATGATTAAAGGTCTGCTAGGAATTTTTTGTCTTCCTCTTATGTCATAGCATTTCTCCCATCTTTCCCGGTTTTCCTTTGTAATAAACATTCATTTAACTCAAAATTCAGTATCTACTGTTGTAATTTTCATAGAAACGTGTCATTCTAAAAGAACAGAAAGTAATTATAGGTATTATTAGATTGAAGATTGAATGTCCGACACTACCTTGAAGTCCCGGATTTTACTCTGCATTTCAAAGGATTACTCCCCATCTAGTACCATTTTTAATTTTAAAAAAATGCTCATTTTTGCTCCTTGTCAAATATATATATGTACATACATATGTTGTATATATGTATATATATATATGTATATAATTCCAAATTTCATAGAAAACCTATCTCAAAATTTAAAATCAACTTAATCAGATTATTAAAGGGCTGCTATGAGTTTTTTGTCTTCCTCTCTATGTCATAGTATTTCTCCCATCTTCCCAGGTTTTCCTTAGGAATAACCATTTATTTCACTCACAATTCAGTATTTAGTGTAGTAATTTTCATTGAAACGTTCAATTCTAAAAGAACAGAAACTGCTTATAAGTATCAATCTCTTGAACAAGATGAAAGCCTGGAACTCACTCAGTAAGTCACAGAATTATTTCATATCTACTGGATTTCTAAGATTGAAATATTGCCTTATGCCAAAATTCATAGAAATTTGAACACCAGGAAACACAGCTTACTCAGGGCAATTTCCTCTAACATTCATTTCCTTGGTCAATGTACCCTGATGGCTCAAGAACAAGTGATGTCAGATCAACAGGTGACTGGAAGTCCATGTAATCTCATTCCTGCCTTGCGTGTCTGCTATTATCAAACCGTGACATCATGTGTTCAGGGTGAGACCCTGAAATCATGACAGCCGATGCACCAAAGTGAGATGAGGAGAGGTGTGTTCTGCTTGGTGAGCTCCAGACCCAAGTTGCACAAAGGCCTGTGGACAATTGAAACCATGGGGCAAGTTAGCTTGGGCTAGCAGTGGTTTTGGAATTCCCCAATTTTGATGAGCTCACGTCTACCATGTTCTGTTGCTGTCCCTGTCTCCGTTTTCCTCAGGCCACACTTAACTGAGAAAAGGTCCACATAAAGCAGGGGCACTTTCTTCCAGCTTCTTCCATTGACTGGCTTGGCTGCCATAGCAACAGGCCAGGCAGGAGCTGCCTATGGACATTCCCAGTTCCTGGTGATGTGGGCTCACTGTGACATCACAACCAAGACTTTGCTGATTGATCAGACTGCCTAAGACCTCCCGCTAAGGCCCCTCCCTCTCCACACACAGGCCACTTTGGTGCCAGTAACAGGCAGAATCTTCTTTTGTGACGATGGCTCATCTCCTCCAGTTAACTTCCTCACTTTATCAAGGTTCAACTGAGATGACATTCCTTTCCTGGTCAATACAACTACCCATGTGGAGGCTGCACTTTGGAGGATAAGAAGCATTTCTAATGGTGAGTACAAAATACCCCAAGCCCTTTGCAGTGCAATCAGAATGTCCCATACCATTGGATGAGGAAATTTCTCTCCCAGACCTACATCTCCCATAATTGGGTGCATATTCCCTTGTGGGAATGCAAAATATAGCACACTGGAAACCAGGGGGTTGTAATTCCACGGGTTTTTTTTCCTAACTTCATCAAAACCCAGAAATTCTTTCAGGGGCTGGCAAGAGCATCAAAGTGACCAATGTACTCATTTTATGTCGACCAAGAAATTAATGTACTTTGATCTGAGGACTATAGAGGAACACACAAGGTATACTCAATGAATACTTCATACTCCCTATTCAGTGTAATTGTTATCATCTCTACTGTGAACAGAATCTTTCAGGAACCCCAGAACTTGTGGAGAACCATGAAGCACTTTGAAAGGACATTCAATTCTGCAAAGAATCTCTGGAGTACTAAAGAGCACACGTTTTCCTCATAGAACTGAACCCACAGAGTCAGTGTGACTCAAGGCTGCACCTCAAAGTGACTTCAAGGCTTGAACATACATTCTGAAAATGGAGAATTCCAATTTGAACTGGAAAAATCACACGCACACACACACACACACACACACACACACAAATTGCTGAAGTACTGTTCGTTATCTACTAGCAAATTTCTTAACTTCCATCTAGTGAATTACAACCTTGAACACACCAGAAGTCACTGAACCCCAGTACACCTGGTGCACTCCATCAATTCCCACAATCCAAATGAGAGGGTTTCTTTCAAGGATTCTTATACATACCTAAACAATGGATATACTCAATGAGTGTGAAATAGTGGGTACTTTAAGAATTTTTATAAAGAGCTAAGAAATTAGTTGACTCTGACACTGTGGGTGTTACACACACTAGTATGCATACGCAAACACATACGCACACACAACCCTGTCCAAAGATCATGAGGAGAGATCAGCGCAATAGCTGAAATCCCGCAGTTGCCCAAATATGTGGACACTTTCATGTCTCCAAGTAATCATCCATCTTACAAAAATACATGAAGTGACATCATTTCCAACAATGTCCTTGGAAGGTAGGTATACTACAGCCTTTAGGCCAATGAAGAAATAAGCACTAATTCACCAGAGTCTATGCATGAAGCCATCACTGTAATTGAAATCATTTGTGGAAAACCAATAATGCACATGGATACATGTCAGAAGATCTTCGAACATACACTTTACATTTTCAATAAATGCTGTACATTTCCTCACCTGACAGGGTGTAACTGCTGATCTTTGGAAGAGCAGCGTTGAGTCATACCAAAATTAGTGACTTCCAGGAAGCATTGGTGACTTGCATTATTTGGAACAGAGCATTTAACAGACACAGAAACAGGAAATATTTGGAAACCACATCAGCGGCCACACACACAAAGACACCCACAGTGTGACTTAGTTCCATGGGTATTCAGTATTTTGGTGTCAGTGAAAGTATGGGCTTTCAGCTAAGTGAAGTTCTTTTTAGTAGCTCCAGTTTTTAATAATCACCAGGAAACTGGATTGTTTGCCATCTTTCACTGATTGTAATTGGGATAATGGTTAATTTTAGCCCATAATATTACATATAGGACTCTGAATTGCATAGATAAAGTAACTTCTTTTATAAACAATCTTACATGGTTGAAGTTCTGCCAGGAAAAATCAACTTATATTCTCCCCATGTTTCATGGCTTTCTAGAGAAGAAACCATTATTTAGCTCACAACAATGTATTTAAAACTGGGAAATATTTAAAAATATATTGTGCCCATTCTAAGACCACCTCAGTCATTATGTTCAGTATCTAGAAAATATGTCCCACTGCAGCAATTGAGTATATATTTCAGAGGATACCTCCTTTCCTAGCATCATACTTCAATGTGAGTAACACTCATTTGGCCTTAATGATGAGGTAGGATGAATTTCATAGAAATATGTAACTCTGATACTAGAAACAACTTGGGTAATATGTTGAATATCTGGCAACAGGTTCCAATCATTGATCTCAGTACATATGTCACAAGATAACTCCCCATCACTCCTGGTTTTGATAAGGAGAAAATTTCATGTTTGTTCATAACTTCATTTTATTATTTAATTTCATAGAATCAAGTAAGCCCCATTCTACTACCCACATAGTTTGATGGTTGATGTCAGTCCAGCCCTTCAATTCCTGGCATACACTGTGCATTTCTCTGGATTTTTCCCCACCTATCTGCATTTTTAAATTTGAGAATAATTGCTTTCAGCCCATAATTTCCCATTATGGTGAGTTTCATGGAATTCAGTTACTTATGTTTAAAAACCAACATCTTTAGAAGGTTTGCTCTCTGGTGTTCCATCAAGTCTTGGAATCGAGGGTACATTTCACAAGGTACTTCCCAGCTAGCCTCCCTTTTAAATTTGATAAAATTCAGATCACACTTACCTCATAATGCGTAGGTATTCCATTGAGTTCAATAGAAACATGAAATTCCCGTTTAAATTCATAGTAATAGGAAGGTTGAAAATTTCGCAGTTAGTTCAGCTATTAGGCTTCAGGAAGACGTTCACAGGATTTCTCCACTACTGTGGCTGGTATTTTTCGAGTAGAAATATTACTGTTAGTGCATGATGCTGTCTTTATTAATCAGAATTTCCTACAAAAATACTTACCATTCTAAAATGAAATAAGTTTGAAGACTGAATGTCTGACACTACCTTGAAGTGCTGTATTTTACTGTGCATTGCAAAGGATTACTCCCCATCTTGGACCATTTTGAATTAAAAAAAAACAGTACTCATTTTGCTCCTACTGAGATATATATACGTACATATATATGTTGCACATATGTATATATATACATATATATGTGTGTATATTATTCCAAATTTCATAGAAAAAAGAAACTCGAAATTTACAACCAACTTAATGAGATGATTAAAGGTCTGCTAGGAATTTTTTGTCTTCCTCTTATGTCATAGCATTTCTCCCATCTTTCCCGGTTTTCCTTTGTAATAAACATTCATTTAACTCAAAATTCAGTATCTACTCTTGTAATTTTCATAGAAACGTGTCATTCTAAAAGAACAGAAAGTAATTATAGGTATTATTAGATTGAAGATTGAATGTCCGACACTACCTTGAAGTCCCGGATTTTACTCTGCATTTCAAAGGATTACTCCCCATCTAGTACCATTTTTAATTTTAAAAAAATGCTCATTTTTGCTCCTTGTCAAATATATATATGTACATACATATGTTGTATATATGTATATATATATATGTATATAATTCCAAATTTCATAGAAAACCTATCTCAAAATTTAAAATCAACTTAATCAGATTATTAAAGGGCTGCTATGAGTTTTTTGTCTTCCTCTCTATGTCATAGTATTTCTCCCATCTTCCCAGGTTTTCCTTAGGAATAACCATTTATTTCACTCACAATTCAGTATTTAGTGTAGTAATTTTCATTGAAACGTTCAATTCTAAAAGAACAGAAACTGCTTATAAGTATCAATCTCTTGAACAAGATGAAAGCCTGGAACTCACTCAGTAAGTCACAGAATTATTTCATATCTACTGGATTTCTAAGATTGAAATATTGCCTTATGCCAAAATTCATAGAAATTTGAACACCAGGAAACACAGCTTACTCAGGGCAATTTCCTCTAACATTCATTTCCTTGGTCAATGTACCCTGATGGCTCAAGAACAAGTGATGTCAGATCAACAGGTGACTGGAACTCCATGTAATCTCATTCCTGCCTTGCGTGTCTGCTATTATCAAACCGTGACATCATGTGTTCAGGGTGAGACCCTGAAATCATGACAGCCGATGCACCAAAGTGAGATGAGGAGAGGTGTGTTCTGCTTGGTGAGCTCCAGACCCAAGTTGCACAAAGGCCTGTGGACAATTGAAACCATGGGGCAAGTTAGCTTGGGCTAGCAGTGGTTTTGGAATTCCCCAATTTTGATGAGCTCACGTCTACCATGTTCTGTTGCTGTCCCTGTCTCCGTTTTCCTCAGGCCACACTTAACTGAGAAAAGGTCCACATAAAGCAGGGGCACTTTCTTCCAGCTTCTTCCATTGACTGGCTTGGCTGCCATAGCAACAGGCCAGGCAGGAGCTGCCTATGGACATTCCCAGTTCCTGGTGATGTGGGCTCACTGTGACATCACAACCAAGACTTTGCTGATTGATCAGACTGCCTAAGACCTCCCGCTAAGGCCCCTCCCTCTCCACACACAGGCCACTTTGGTGCCAGTAACAGGCAGAATCTTCTTTTGTGACGATGGCTCATCTCCTCCAGTTAACTTCCTCACTTTATCAAGGTTCAACTGAGATGACATTCCTTTCCTGGTCAATACAACTACCCATGTGGAGGCTGCACTTTGGAGGATAAGAAGCATTTCTAATGGTGAGTACAAAATACCCCAAGCCCTTTGCAGTGCAATCAGAATGTCCCATACCATTGGATGAGGAAATTTCTCTCCCAGACCTACATCTCCCATAATTGGGTGCATATTCCCTTGTGGGAATGCAAAATATAGCACACTGGAAACCAGGGGGTTGTAATTCCACGGGTTTTTTTTCCTAACTTCATCAAAACCCAGAAATTCTTTCAGGGGCTGGCAAGAGCATCAAAGTGACCAATGTACTCATTTTATGTCGACCAAGAAATTAATGTACTTTGATCTGAGGACTATAGAGGAACACACAAGGTATACTCAATGAATACTTCATACTCCCTATTCAGTGTAATTGTTATCATCTCTACTGTGAACAGAATCTTTCAGGAACCCCAGAACTTGTGGAGAACCATGAAGCACTTTGAAAGGACATTCAATTCTGCAAAGAATCTCTGGAGTACTAAAGAGCACACGTTTTCCTCATAGAACTGAACCCACAGAGTCAGTGTGACTCAAGGCTGCACCTCAAAGTGACTTCAAGGCTTGAACATACATTCTGAAAATGGAGAATTCCAATTTGAACTGGAAAAATCACACGCACACACACACACACACACACACACAAATTGCTGAAGTACTGTTCGTTATCTACTAGCAAATTTCTTAACTTCCATCTAGTGAATTACAACCTTGAACACACCAGAAGTCACTGAACCCCAGTACACCTGGTGCACTCCATCAATTCCCACAATCCAAATGAGAGGGTTTCTTTCAAGGATTCTTATACATACCTAAACAATGGATATACTCAATGAGTGTGAAATAGTGGGTACTTTAAGAATTTTTATAAAGAGCTAAGAAATTAGTTGACTCTGACACTGTGGGTGTTACACACACTAGTATGCATACGCAAACACATACGCACACACAACCCTGTCCAAAGATCATGAGGAGAGATCAGCGCAATAGCTGAAATCCCGCAGTTGCCCAAATATGTGGACACTTTCATGTCTCCAAGTAATCATCCATCTTACAAAAATACATGAAGTGACATCATTTCCAACAATGTCCTTGGAAGGTAGGTATACTACAGCCTTTAGGCCAATGAAGAAATAAGCACTAATTCACCAGAGTCTATGCATGAAGCCATCACTGTAATTGAAATCATTTGTGGAAAACCAATAATGCACATGGATACATGTCAGAAGATCTTCGAACATACACTTTACATTTTCAATAAATGCTGTACATTTCCTCACCTGACAGGGTGTAACTGCTGATCTTTGGAAGAGCAGCGTTGAGTCATACCAAAATTAGTGACTTCCAGGAAGCATTGGTGACTTGCATTATTTGGAACAGAGCATTTAACAGACACAGAAACAGGAAATATTTGGAAACCACATCAGCGGCCACACACACAAAGACACCCACAGTGTGACTTAGTTCCATGGGTATTCAGTATTTTGGTGTCAGTGAAAGTATGGGCTTTCAGCTAAGTGAAGTTCTTTTTAGTAGCTCCAGTTTTTAATAATCACCAGGAAACTGGATTGTTTGCCATCTTTCACTGATTGTAATTGGGATAATGGTTAATTTTAGCCCATAATATTACATATAGGACTCTGAATTGCATAGATAAAGTAACTTCTTTTATAAACAATCTTACATGGTTGAAGTTCTGCCAGGAAAAATCAACTTATATTCTCCCCATGTTTCATGGCTTTCTAGAGAAGAAACCATTATTTAGCTCACAACAATGTATTTAAAACTGGGAAATATTTAAAAATATATTGTGCCCATTCTAAGACCACCTCAGTCATTATGTTCAGTATCTAGAAAATATGTCCCACTGCAGCAATTGAGTATATATTTCAGAGGATACCTCCTTTCCTAGCATCATACTTCAATGTGAGTAACACTCATTTGGCCTTAATGATGAGGTAGGATGAATTTCATAGAAATATGTAACTCTGATACTAGAAACAACTTGGGTAATATGTTGAATATCTGGCAACAGGTTCCAATCATTGATCTCAGTACATATGTCACAAGATAACTCCCCATCACTCCTGGTTTTGATAAGGAGAAAATTTCATGTTTGTTCATAACTTCATTTTATTATTTAATTTCATAGAATCAAGTAAGCCCCATTCTACTACCCACATAGTTTGATGGTTGATGTCAGTCCAGCCCTTCAATTCCTGGCATACACTGTGCATTTCTCTGGATTTTTCCCCACCTATCTGCATTTTTAAATTTGAGAATAATTGCTTTCAGCCCATAATTTCCCATTATGGTGAGTTTCATGGAATTCAGTTACTTATGTTTAAAAACCAACATCTTTAGAAGGTTTGCTCTCTGGTGTTCCATCAAGTCTTGGAATCGAGGGTACATTTCACAAGGTACTTCCCAGCTAGCCTCCCTTTTAAATTTGATAAAATTCAGATCACACTTACCTCATAATGCGTAGGTATTCCATTGAGTTCAATAGAAACATGAAATTCCCGTTTAAATTCATAGTAATAGGAAGGTTGAAAATTTCGCAGTTAGTTCAGCTATTAGGCTTCAGGAAGACGTTCACAGGATTTCTCCACTACTGTGGCTGGTATTTTTCGAGTAGAAATATTACTGTTAGTGCATGATGCTGTCTTTATTAATCAGAATTTCCTACAAAAATACTTACCATTCTAAAATGAAATAAGTTTGAAGACTGAATGTCTGACACTACCTTGAAGTGCTGTATTTTACTGTGCATTGCAAAGGATTACTCCCCATCTTGGACCATTTTGAATTAAAAAAAAAACAGTACTCATTTTGCTCCTACTGAGATATATATACGTACATATATATGTTGCACATATGTATATATATACATATATATGTGTGTATATTATTCCAAATTTCATAGAAAAAAGAAACTCGAAATTTACAACCAACTTAATGAGATGATTAAAGGTCTGCTAGGAATTTTTTGTCTTCCTCTTATGTCATAGCATTTCTCCCATCTTTCCCGGTTTTCCTTTGTAATAAACATTCATTTAACTCAAAATTCAGTATCTACTGTTGTAATTTTCATAGAAACGTGTCATTCTAAAAGAACAGAAAGTAATTATAGGTATTATTAGATTGAAGATTGAATGTCCGACACTACCTTGAAGTCCCGGATTTTACTCTGCATTTCAAAGGATTACTCCCCATCTAGTACCATTTTTAATTTTAAAAAAATGCTCATTTTTGCTCCTTGTCAAATATATATATGTACATACATATGTTGTATATATGTATATATATATATGTATATAATTCCAAATTTCATAGAAAACATATCTCAAAATTTAAAATCAACTTAATCAGATTATTAAAGGGCTGCTATGAGTTTTTTGTCTTCCTCTCTATGTCATAGTATTTCTCCCATCTTCCCAGGTTTTCCTTAGGAATAACCATTTATTTCACTCACAATTCAGTATTTAGTGTAGTAATTTTCATTGAAACGTTCAATTCTAAAAGAACAGAAATTGCTTATAAGTATCAATCTCTTGAACAAGATGAAAGCCTGGAACTCACTCAGTAAGTCACAGAATTATTTCATATCTACTGGATTTCTAAGATTGAAATATTGCCTTATGCCAAAATTCATAGAAATTTGAACACCAGGAAACACAGCTTACTCAGGGCAATTTCCTCTAACATTCATTTCCTTGGTCAATGTACCCTGATGGCTCAAGAACAAGTGATGTCAGATCAACAGGTGACTGGAACTCCATGTAATCTCATTCCTGCCTTGCGTGTCTGCTATTATCAAACCGTGACATCATGTGTTCAGGGTGAGACCCTGAAATCATGACAGCCGATGCACCAAAGTGAGATGAGGAGAGGTGTGTTCTGCTTGGTGAGCTCCAGACCCAAGTTGCACAAAGGCCTGTGGACAATTGAAACCATGGGGCAAGTTAGCTTGGGCTAGCAGTGGTTTTGGAATTCCCCAATTTTGATGAGCTCACGTCTACCATGTTCTGTTGCTGTCCCTGTCTCCGTTTTCCTCAGGCCACACTTAACTGAGAAAAGGTCCACATAAAGCAGGGGCACTTTCTTCCAGCTTCTTCCATTGACTGGCTTGGCTGCCATAGCAACAGGCCAGGCAGGAGCTGCCTATGGACATTCCCAGTTCCTGGTGATGTGGGCTCACTGTGACATCACAACCAAGACTTTGCTGATTGATCAGACTGCCTAAGACCTCCCGCTAAGGCCCCTCCCTCTCCACACACAGGCCACTTTGGTGCCAGTAACAGGCAGAATCTTCTTTTGTGACGATGGCTCATCTCCTCCAGTTAACTTCCTCACTTTATCAAGGTTCAACTGAGATGACATTCCTTTCCTGGTCAATACAACTACCCATGTGGAGGCTGCACTTTGGAGGATAAGAAGCATTTCTAATGGTGAGTACAAAATACCCCAAGCCCTTTGCAGTGCAATCAGAATGTCCCATACCATTGGATGAGGAAATTTCTCTCCCAGACCTACATCTCCCATAATTGGGTGCATATTCCCTTGTGGGAATGCAAAATATAGCACACTGGAAACCAGGGGGTTGTAATTCCAGGGGTTTTTTTTCCTAACTTCATCAAAACCCAGAAATTCTTTCAGGGGCTGGCAAGAGCATCAAAGTGACCAATGTACTCATTTTATGTCGACCAAGAAATTAATGTACTTTGATCTGAGGACTATAGAGGAACACACAAGGTATACTCAATGAATACTTCATACTCCCTATTCAGTGTAATTGTTATCATCTCTACTGTGAACAGAATCTTTCAGGAACCCCAGAACTTGTGGAGAACCATGAAGCACTTTGAAAGGACATTCAATTCTGCAAAGAATCTCTGGAGTACTAAAGAGCACACGTTTTCCTCATAGAACTGAACCCACAGAGTCAGTGTGACTCAAGGCTGCACCTCAAAGTGACTTCAAGGCTTGAACATACATTCTGAAAATGGAGAATTCCAATTTGAACTGGAAAAATCACACGCACACACACACACACACACACACACAAATTGCTGAAGTACTGTTCGTTATCTACTAGCAAATTTCTTAACTTCCATCTAGTGAATTACAACCTTGAACACACCAGAAGTCACTGAACCCCAGTACACCTGGTGCACTCCATCAATTCCCACAATCCAAATGAGAGGGTTTCTTTCAAGGATTCTTATACATACCTAAACAATGGATATACTCAATGAGTGTGAAATAGTGGGTACTTTAAGAATTTTTATAAAGAGCTAAGAAATTAGTTGACTCTGACACTGTGGGTGTTACACACACTAGTATGCATACGCAAACACATACGCACACACAACCCTGTCCAAAGATCATGAGGAGAGATCAGCGCAATAGCTGAAATCCCGCAGTTGCCCAAATATGTGGACACTTTCATGTCTCCAAGTAATCATCCATCTTACAAAAATACATGAAGTGACATCATTTCCAACAATGTCCTTGGAAGGTAGGTATACTACAGCCTTTAGGCCAATGAAGAAATAAGCACTAATTCACCAGAGTCTATGCATGAAGCCATCACTGTAATTGAAATCATTTGTGGAAAACCAATAATGCACATGGATACATGTCAGAAGATCTTCGAACATACACTTTACATTTTCAATAAATGCTGTACATTTCCTCACCTGACAGGGTGTAACTGCTGATCTTTGGAAGAGCAGCGTTGAGTCATACCAAAATTAGTGACTTCCAGGAAGCATTGGTGACTTGCATTATTTGGAACAGAGCATTTAACAGACACAGAAACAGGAAATATTTGGAAACCACATCAGCGGCCACACACACAAAGACACCCACAGTGTGACTTAGTTCCATGGGTATTCAGTATTTTGGTGTCAGTGAAAGTATGGGCTTTCAGCTAAGTGAAGTTCTTTTTAGTAGCTCCAGTTTTTAATAATCACCAGGAAACTGGATTGTTTGCCATCTTTCACTGATTGTAATTGGGATAATGGTTAATTTTAGCCCATAATATTACATATAGGACTCTGAATTGCATAGATAAAGTAACTTCTTTTATAAACAATCTTACATGGTTGAAGTTCTGCCAGGAAAAATCAACTTATATTCTCCCCATGTTTCATGGCTTTCTAGAGAAGAAACCATTATTTAGCTCACAACAATGTATTTAAAACTGGGAAATATTTAAAAATATATTGTGCCCATTCTAAGACCACCTCAGTCATTATGTTCAGTATCTAGAAAATATGTCCCACTGCAGCAATTGAGTATATATTTCAGAGGATACCTCCTTTCCTAGCATCATACTTCAATGTGAGTAACACTCATTTGGCCTTAATGATGAGGTAGGATGAATTTCATAGAAATATGTAACTCTGATACTAGAAACAACTTGGGTAATATGTTGAATATCTGGCAACAGGTTCCAATCATTGATCTCAGTACATATGTCACAAGATAACTCCCCATCACTCCTGGTTTTGATAAGGAGAAAATTTCATGTTTGTTCATAACTTCATTTTATTATTTAATTTCATAGAATCAAGTAAGCCCCATTCTACTACCCACATAGTTTGATGGTTGATGTCAGTCCAGCCCTTCAATTCCTGGCATACACTGTGCATTTCTCTGGATTTTTCCCCACCTATCTGCATTTTTAAATTTGAGACTAATTGCTTTCAGCCCATAATTTCCCATTATGGTGAGTTTCATGGAATTCAGTTACTTATGTTTAAAAACCAACATCTTTAGAAGGTTTGCTCTCTGGTGTTCCATCAAGTCTTGGAATCGAGGGTACATTTCACAAGGTACTTCCCAGCTAGCCTCCCTTTTAAATTTGATAAAATTCAGATCACACTTACCTCATAATGCGTAGGTATTCCATTGAGTTCAATAGAAACATGAAATTCCCGTTTAAATTCATAGTAATAGGAAGGTTGAAAATTTCGCAGTTAGTTCAGCTATTAGGCTTCAGGAAGACGTTCACAGGATTTCTCCACTACTGTGGCTGGTATTTTTCGAGTAGAAATATTACTGTTAGTGCATGATGCTGTCTTTATTAATCAGAATTTCCTACAAAAATACTTACCATTCTAAAATGAAATAAGTTTGAAGACTGAATGTCTGACACTACCTTGAAGTGCTGTATTTTACTGTGCATTGCAAAGGATTACTCCCCATCTTGGACCATTTTGAATTAAAAAAAAACAGTACTCATTTTGCTCCTACTGAGATATATATACGTACATATATATGTTGCACATATGTATATATATACATATATATGTGTGTATATTATTCCAAATTTCATAGAAAAAAGAAACTCGAAATTTACAACCAACTTAATGAGATGATTAAAGGTCTGCTAGGAATTTTTTGTCTTCCTCTTATGTCATAGCATTTCTCCCATCTTTCCCGGTTTTCCTTTGTAATAAACATTCATTTAACTCAAAATTCAGTATCTACTGTTGTAATTTTCATAGAAACGTGTCATTCTAAAAGAACAGAAAGTAATTATAGGTATTATTAGATTGAAGATTGAATGTCCGACACTACCTTGAAGTCCCGGATTTTACTCTGCATTTCAAAGGATTACTCCCCATCTAGTACCATTTTTAATTTTAAAAAAATGCTCATTTTTGCTCCTTGTCAAATATATATATGTACATACATATGTTGTATATATGTATATATATATATGTATATAATTCCAAATTTCATAGAAAACCTATCTCAAAATTTAAAATCAACTTAATCAGATTATTAAAGGGCTGCTATGAGTTTTTTGTCTTCCTCTCTATGTCATAGTATTTCTCCCATCTTCCCAGGTTTTCCTTAGGAATAACCATTTATTTCACTCACAATTCAGTATTTAGTGTAGTAATTTTCATTGAAACGTTCAATTCTAAAAGAACAGAAACTGCTTATAAGTATCAATCTCTTGAACAAGATGAAAGCCTGGAACTCACTCAGTAAGTCACAGAATTATTTCATATCTACTGGATTTCTAAGATTGAAATATTGCCTTATGCCAAAATTCATAGAAATTTGAACACCAGGAAACACAGCTTACTCAGGGCAATTTCCTCTAACATTCATTTCCTTGGTCAATGTACCCTGATGGCTCAAGAACAAGTGATGTCAGATCAACAGGTGACTGGAACTCCATGTAATCTCATTCCTGCCTTGCGTGTCTGCTATTATCAAACCGTGACATCATGTGTTCAGGGTGAGACCCTGAAATCATGACAGCCGATGCACCAAAGTGAGATGAGGAGAGGTGTGTTCTGCTTGGTGAGCTCCAGACCCAAGTTGCACAAAGGCCTGTGGACAATTGAAACCATGGGGCAAGTTAGCTTGGGCTAGCAGTGGTTTTGGAATTCCCCAATTTTGATGAGCTCACGTCTACCATGTTCTGTTGCTGTCCCTGTCTCCGTTTTCCTCAGGCCACACTTAACTGAGAAAAGGTCCACATAAAGCAGGGGCACTTTCTTCCAGCTTCTTCCATTGACTGGCTTGGCTGCCATAGCAACAGGCCAGGCAGGAGCTGCCTATGGACATTCCCAGTTCCTGGTGATGTGGGCTCACTGTGACATCACAACCAAGACTTTGCTGATTGATCAGACTGCCTAAGACCTCCCGCTAAGGCCCCTCCCTCTCCACACACAGGCCACTTTGGTGCCAGTAACAGGCAGAATCTTCTTTTGTGACGATGGCTCATCTCCTCCAGTTAACTTCCTCACTTTATCAAGGTTCAACTGAGATGACATTCCTTTCCTGGTCAATACAACTACCCATGTGGAGGCTGCACTTTGGAGGATAAGAAGCATTTCTAATGGTGAGTACAAAATACCCCAAGCCCTTTGCAGTGCAATCAGAATGTCCCATACCATTGGATGAGGAAATTTCTCTCCCAGACCTACATCTCCCATAATTGGGTGCATATTCCCTTGTGGGAATGCAAAATATAGCACACTGGAAACCAGGGGGTTGTAATTCCAGGGGTTTTTTTTCCTAACTTCATCAAAACCCAGAAATTCTTTCAGGGGCTGGCAAGAGCATCAAAGTGACCAATGTACTCATTTTATGTCGACCAAGAAATTAATGTACTTTGATCTGAGGACTATAGAGGAACACACAAGGTATACTCAATGAATACTTCATACTCCCTATTCAGTGTAATTGTTATCATCTCTACTGTGAACAGAATCTTTCAGGAACCCCAGAACTTGTGGAGAACCATGAAGCACTTTGAAAGGACATTCAATTCTGCAAAGAATCTCTGGAGTACTAAAGAGCACACGTTTTCCTCATAGAACTGAACCCACAGAGTCAGTGTGACTCAAGGCTGCACCTCAAAGTGACTTCAAGGCTTGAACATACATTCCGAAAATGGAGAATTCCAATTTGAACTGGAAAAATCACACGCACACACACACACACACACACACACACACAAATTGCTGAAGTACTGTTCGTTATCTACTAGCAAATTTCTTAACTTCCATCTAGTGAATTACAACCTTGAACACACCAGAAGTCACTGAACCCCAGTACACCTGGTGCACTCCATCAATTCCCACAATCCAAATGAGAGGGTTTCTTTCAAGGATTCTTATACATACCTAAACAATGGATATACTCAATGAGTGTGAAATAGTGGGTACTTTAAGAATTTTTATAAAGAGCTAAGAAATTAGTTGACTCTGACACTGTGGGTGTTACACACACTAGTATGCATACGCAAACACATACGCACACACAACCCTGTCCAAAGATCATGAGGAGAGATCAGCGCAATAGCTGAAATCCCGCAGTTGCCCAAATATGTGGACACTTTCATGTCTCCAAGTAATCATCCATCTTACAAAAATACATGAAGTGACATCATTTCCAACAATGTCCTTGGAAGGTAGGTATACTACAGCCTTTAGGCCAATGAAGAAATAAGCACTAATTCACCAGAGTCTATGCATGAAGCCATCACTGTAATTGAAATCATTTGTGGAAAACCAATAATGCACATGGATACATGTCAGAAGATCTTCGAACATACACTTTACATTTTCAATAAATGCTGTACATTTCCTCACCTGACAGGGTGTAACTGCTGATCTTTGGAAGAGCAGCGTTGAGTCATACCAAAATTAGTGACTTCCAGGAAGCATTGGTGACTTGCATTATTTGGAACAGAGCATTTAACAGACACAGAAACAGGAAATATTTGGAAACCACATCAGCGGCCACACACACAAAGACACCCACAGTGTGACTTAGTTCCATGGGTATTCAGTATTTTGGTGTCAGTGAAAGTATGGGCTTTCAGCTAAGTGAAGTTCTTTTTAGTAGCTCCAGTTTTTAATAATCACCAGGAAACTGGATTGTTTGCCATCTTTCACTGATTGTAATTGGGATAATGGTTAATTTTAGCCCATAATATTACATATAGGACTCTGAATTGCATAGATAAAGTAACTTCTTTTATAAACAATCTTACATGGTTGAAGTTCTGCCAGGAAAAATCAACTTATATTCTCCCCATGTTTCATGGCTTTCTAGAGAAGAAACCATTATTTAGCTCACAACAATGTATTTAAAACTGGGAAATATTTAAAAATATATTGTGCCCATTCTAAGACCACCTCAGTCATTATGTTCAGTATCTAGAAAATATGTCCCACTGCAGCAATTGAGTATATATTTCAGAGGATACCTCCTTTCCTAGCATCATACTTCAATGTGAGTAACACTCATTTGGCCTTAATGATGAGGTAGGATGAATTTCATAGAAATATGTAACTCTGATACTAGAAACAACTTGGGTAATATGTTGAATATCTGGCAACAGGTTCCAATCATTGATCTCAGTACATATGTCACAAGATAACTCCCCATCACTCCTGGTTTTGATAAGGAGAAAATTTCATGTTTGTTCATAACTTCATTTTATTATTTAATTTCATAGAATCAAGTAAGCCCCATTCTACTACCCACATAGTTTGATGGTTGATGTCAGTCGAGCCCTTCAATTCCTGGCATACACTGTGCATTTCTCTGGATTTTTCCCCACCTATCTGCATTTTTAAATTTGAGAATAATTGCTTTCAGCCCATAATTTCCCATTATGGTGAGTTTCATGGAATTCAGTTACTTATGTTTAAAAACCAACATCTTTAGAAGGTTTGCTCTCTGGTGTTCCATCAAGTCTTGGAATAGAGGGTACATTTCACAAGGTACTTCCCAGCTAGCCTCCCTTTTAAATTTGATAAAATTCAGATCACACTTACCTCATAATGCATAGGTATTCCATTGAGTTCAATAGAAACATGAAATTCCCGTTTAAATTCATAGTAATAGGAAGGTTGAAAATTTCGCAGTTAGTTCAGCTATTAGGCTTCAGGAAGACGTTCACAGGATTTCTCCACTACTGTGGCTGGTATTTTTCGAGTAGAAATATTACTGTTAGTGCATGATGCTGTCTTTATTAATCAGAATTTCCTACAAAAATACTTACCATTCTAAAATGAAATAAGTTTGAAGACTGAATGTCTGACACTACCTTGAAGTGCTGTATTTTACTGTGCATTGCAAAGGATTACTCCCCATCTTGGACCATTTTGAATTAAAAAAAAACAGTACTCATTTTGCTCCTACTGAGATATATATACGTACATATATATGTTGCACATATGTATATATATACATATATATGTGTGTATATTATTCCAAATTTCATAGAAAAAAGAAACTCGAAATTTACAACCAACTTAATGAGATGATTAAAGGTCTGCTAGGAATTTTTTGTCTTCCTCTTATGTCATAGCATTTCTCCCATCTTTCCCGGTTTTCCTTTGTAATAAACATTCATTTAACTCAAAATTCAGTATCTACTCTTGTAATTTTCATAGAAACGTGTCATTCTAAAAGAACAGAAAGTAATTATAGGTATTATTAGATTGAAGATTGAATGTCCGACACTACCTTGAAGTCCCGGATTTTACTCTGCATTTCAAAGGATTACTCCCCATCTAGTACCATTTTTAATTTTAAAAAAATGCTCATTTTTGCTCCTTGTCAAATATATATATGTACATACATATGTTGTATATATGTATATATATATATGTATATAATTCCAAATTTCATAGAAAACCTATCTCAAAATTTAAAATCAACTTAATCAGATTATTAAAGGGCTGCTATGAGTTTTTTGTCTTCCTCTCTATGTCATAGTATTTCTCCCATCTTCCCAGGTTTTCCTTAGGAATAACCATTTATTTCACTCACAATTCAGTATTTAGTGTAGTAATTTTCATTGAAACGTTCAATTCTAAAAGAACAGAAACTGCTTATAAGTATCAATCTCTTGAACAAGATGAAAGCCTGGAACTCACTCAGTAAGTCACAGAATTATTTCATATCTACTGGATTTCTAAGATTGAAATATTGCCTTATGCCAAAATTCATAGAAATTTGAACACCAGGAAACACAGCTTACTCAGGGCAATTTCCTCTAACATTCATTTCCTTGGTCAATGTACCCTGATGGCTCAAGAACAAGTGATGTCAGATCAACAGGTGACTGGAACTCCATGTAATCTCATTCCTGCCTTGCGTGTCTGCTATTATCAAACCGTGACATCATGTGTTCAGGGTGAGACCCTGAAATCATGACAGCCGATGCACCAAAGTGAGATGAGGAGAGGTGTGTTCTGCTTGGTGAGCTCCAGACCCAAGTTGCACAAAGGCCTGTGGACAATTGAAACCATGGGGCAAGTTAGCTTGGGCTAGCAGTGGTTTTGGAATTCCCCAATTTTGATGAGCTCACGTCTACCATGTTCTGTTGCTGTCCCTGTCTCCGTTTTCCTCAGGCCACACTTAACTGAGAAAAGGTCCACATAAAGCAGGGGCACTTTCTTCCAGCTTCTTCCATTGACTGGCTTGGCTGCCATAGCAACAGGCCAGGCAGGAGCTGCCTATGGACATTCCCAGTTCCTGGTGATGTGGGCTCACTGTGACATCACAACCAAGACTTTGCTGATTGATCAGACTGCCTAAGACCTCCCGCTAAGGCCCCTCCCTCTCCACACACAGGCCACTTTGGTGCCAGTAACAGGCAGAATCTTCTTTTGTGACGATGGCTCATCTCCTCCAGTTAACTTCCTCACTTTATCAAGGTTCAACTGAGATGACATTCCTTTCCTGGTCAATACAACTACCCATGTGGAGGCTGCACTTTGGAGGATAAGAAGCATTTCTAATGGTGAGTACAAAATACCCCAAGCCCTTTGCAGTGCAATCAGAATGTCCCATACCATTGGATGAGGAAATTTCTCTCCCAGACCTACATCTCCCATAATTGGGTGCATATTCCCTTGTGGGAATGCAAAATATAGCACACTGGAAACCAGGGGGTTGTAATTCCAGGGGTTTTTTTTCCTAACTTCATCAAAACCCAGAAATTCTTTCAGGGGCTGGCAAGAGCATCAAAGTGACCAATGTACTCATTTTATGTCGACCAAGAAATTAATGTACTTTGATCTGAGGACTATAGAGGAACACACAAGGTATACTCAATGAATACTTCATACTCCCTATTCAGTGTAATTGTTATCATCTCTACTGTGAACAGAATCTTTCAGGAACCCCAGAACTTGTGGAGAACCATGAAGCACTTTGAAAGGACATTCAATTCTGCAAAGAATCTCTGGAGTACTAAAGAGCACACGTTTTCCTCATAGAACTGAACCCACAGAGTCAGTGTGACTCAAGGCTGCACCTCAAAGTGACTTCAAGGCTTGAACATACATTCTGAAAATGGAGAATTCCAATTTGAACTGGAAAAATCACACGCACACACACACACACACACACACACACACACACAAATTGCTGAAGTACTGTTCGTTATCTACTAGCAAATTTCTTAACTTCCATCTAGTGAATTACAACCTTGAACACACCAGAAGTCACTGAACCCCAGTACACCTGGTGCACTCCATCAATTCCCACAATCCAAATGAGAGGGTTTCTTTCAAGGATTCTTATACATACCTAAACAATGGATATACTCAATGAGTGTGAAATAGTGGGTACTTTAAGAATTTTTATAAAGAGCTAAGAAATTAGTTGACTCTGACACTGTGGGTGTTACACACACTAGTATGCATACGCAAACACATACGCACACACAACCCTGTCCAAAGATCATGAGGAGAGATCAGCGCAATAGCTGAAATCCCGCAGTTGCCCAAATATGTGGACACTTTCATGTCTCCAAGTAATCATCCATCTTACAAAAATACATGAAGTGACATCATTTCCAACAATGTCCTTGGAAGGTAGGTATACTACAGCCTTTAGGCCAATGAAGAAATAAGCACTAATTCACCAGAGTCTATGCATGAAGCCATCACTGTAATTGAAATCATTTGTGGAAAACCAATAATGCACATGGATACATGTCAGAAGATCTTCGAACATACACTTTACATTTTCAATAAATGCTGTACATTTCCTCACCTGACAGGGTGTAACTGCTGATCTTTGGAAGAGCAGCGTTGAGTCATACCAAAATTAGTGACTTCCAGGAAGCATTGGTGACTTGCATTATTTGGAACAGAGCATTTAACAGACACAGAAACAGGAAATATTTGGAAACCACATCAGCGGCCACACACACAAAGACACCCACAGTGTGACTTAGTTCCATGAGTATTCAGTATTTTGGTGTCAGTGAAAGTATGGGCTTTCAGCTAAGTGAAGTTCTTTTTAGTAGCTCCAGTTTTTAATAATCACCAGGAAACTGGATTGTTTGCCATCTTTCACTGATTGTAATTGGGATAATGGTTAATTTTAGCCCATAATATTACATATAGGACTCTGAATTGCATAGATAAAGTAACTTCTTTTATAAACAATCTTACATGGTTGAAGTTCTGCCAGGAAAAATCAACTTATATTCTCCCCATGTTTCATGGCTTTCTAGAGAAGAAACCATTATTTAGCTCACAACAATGTATTTAAAACTGGGAAATATTTAAAAATATATTGTGCCCATTCTAAGACCACCTCAGTCATTATGTTCAGTATCTAGAAAATATGTCCCACTGCAGCAATTGAGTATATATTTCAGAGGATACCTCCTTTCCTAGCATCATACTTCAATGTGAGTAACACTCATTTGGCCTTAATGATGAGGTAGGATGAATTTCATAGAAATATGTAACTCTGATACTAGAAACAACTTGGGTAATATGTTGAATATCTGGCAACAGGTTCCAATCATTGATCTCAGTACATATGTCACAAGATAACTCCCCATCACTCCTGGTTTTGATAAGGAGAAAATTTCATGTTTGTTCATAACTTCATTTTATTATTTAATTTCATAGAATCAAGTAAGCCCCATTCTACTACCCACATAGTTTGATGGTTGATGTCAGTCCAGCCCTTCAATTCCTGGCATACACTGTGCATTTCTCTGGATTTTTCCCCACCTATCTGCATTTTTAAATTTGAGACTAATTGCTTTCAGCCCATAATTTCCCATTATGGTGAGTTTCATGGAATTCAGTTACTTATGTTTAAAAACCAACATCTTTAGAAGGTTTGCTCTCTGGTGTTCCATCAAGTCTTGGAATCGAGGGTACATTTCACAAGGTACTTCCCAGCTAGCCTCCCTTTTAAATTTGATAAAATTCAGATCACACTTACCTCATAATGCGTAGGTATTCCATTGAGTTCAATAGAAACATGAAATTCCCGTTTAAATTCATAGTAATAGGAAGGTTGAAAATTTCGCAGTTAGTTCAGCTATTAGGCTTCAGGAAGACGTTCACAGGATTTCTCCACTACTGTGGCTGGTATTTTTCGAGTAGAAATATTACTGTTAGTGCATGATGCTGTCTTTATTAATCAGAATTTCCTACAAAAATACTTACCATTCTAAAATGAAATAAGTTTGAAGACTGAATGTCTGACACTACCTTGAAGTGCTGTATTTTACTGTGCATTGCAAAGGATTACTCCCCATCTTGGACCATTTTGAATTAAAAAAAAACAGTACTCATTTTGCTCCTACTGAGATATATATACGTACATATATATGTTGCACATATGTATATATATACATATATATGTGTGTATATTATTCCAAATTTCATAGAAAAAAGAAACTCGAAATTTACAACCAACTTAATGAGATGATTAAAGGTCTGCTAGGAATTTTTTGTCTTCCTCTTATGTCATAGCATTTCTCCCATCTTTCCCGGTTTTCCTTTGTAATAAACATTCATTTAACTCAAAATTCAGTATCTACTCTTGTAATTTTCATAGAAACGTGTCATTCTAAAAGAACAGAAAGTAATTATAGGTATTATTAGATTGAAGATTGAATGTCCGACACTACCTTGAAGTCCCGGATTTTACTCTGCATTTCAAAGGATTACTCCCCATCTAGTACCATTTTTAATTTTAAAAAAATGCTCATTTTTGCTCCTTGTCAAATATATATATGTACATACATATGTTGTATATATGTATATATATATATATGTATATAATTCCAAATTTCATAGAAAACCTATCTCAAAATTTAAAATCAACTTAATCAGATTATTAAAGGGCTGCTATGAGTTTTTTGTCTTCCTCTCTATGTCATAGTATTTCTCCCATCTTCCCAGGTTTTCCTTAGGAATAACCATTTATTTCACTCACAATTCAGTATTTAGTGTAGTAATTTTCATTGAAACGTTCAATTCTAAAAGAACAGAAACTGCTTATAAGTATCAATCTCTTGAACAAGATGAAAGCCTGGAACTCACTCAGTAAGTCACAGAATTATTTCATATCTACTGGATTTCTAAGATTGAAATATTGCCTTATGCCAAAATTCATAGAAATTTGAACACCAGGAAACACAGCTTACTCAGGGCAATTTCCTCTAACATTCATTTCCTTGGTCAATGTACCCTGATGGCTCAAGAACAAGTGATGTCAGATCAACAGGTGACTGGAACTCCATGTAATCTCATTCCTGCCTTGCGTGTCTGCTATTATCAAACCGTGACATCATGTGTTCAGGGTGAGACCCTGAAATCATGACAGCCGATGCACCAAAGTGAGATGAGGAGAGGTGTGTTCTGCTTGGTGAGCTCCAGACCCAAGTTGCACAAAGGCCTGTGGACAATTGAAACCATGGGGCAAGTTAGCTTGGGCTAGCAGTGGTTTTGGAATTCCCCAATTTTGATGAGCTCACGTCTACCATGTTCTGTTGCTGTCCCTGTCTCCGTTTTCCTCAGGCCACACTTAACTGAGAAAAGGTCCACATAAAGCAGGGGCACTTTCTTCCAGCTTCTTCCATTGACTGGCTTGGCTGCCATAGCAACAGGCCAGGCAGGAGCTGCCTATGGACATTCCCAGTTCCTGGTGATGTGGGCTCACTGTGACATCACAACCAAGACTTTGCTGATTGATCAGACTGCCTAAGACCTCCCGCTAAGGCCCCTCCCTCTCCACACACAGGCCACTTTGGTGCCAGTAACAGGCAGAATCTTCTTTTGTGACGATGGCTCATCTCCTCCAGTTAACTTCCTCACTTTATCAAGGTTCAACTGAGATGACATTCCTTTCCTGGTCAATACAACTACCCATGTGGAGGCTGCACTTTGGAGGATAAGAAGCATTTCTAATGGTGAGTACAAAATACCCCAAGCCCTTTGCAGTGCAATCAGAATGTCCCATACCATTGGATGAGGAAATTTCTCTCCCAGACCTACATCTCCCATAATTGGGTGCATATTCCCTTGTGGGAATGCAAAATATAGCACACTGGAAACCAGGGGGTTGTAATTCCAGGGGTTTTTTTTCCTAACTTCATCAAAACCCAGAAATTCTTTCAGGGGCTGGCAAGAGCATCAAAGTGACCAATGTACTCATTTTATGTCGACCAAGAAATTAATGTACTTTGATCTGAGGACTATAGAGGAACACACAAGGTATACTCAATGAATACTTCATACTCCCTATTCAGTGTAATTGTTATCATCTCTACTGTGAACAGAATCTTTCAGGAACCCCAGAACTTGTGGAGAACCATGAAGCACTTTGAAAGGACATTCAATTCTGCAAAGAATCTCTGGAGTACTAAAGAGCACACGTTTTCCTCATAGAACTGAACCCACAGAGTCAGTGTGACTCAAGGCTGCACCTCAAAGTGACTTCAAGGCTTGAACATACATTCCGAAAATGGAGAATTCCAATTTGAACTGGAAAAATCACACGCACACACACACACACACACACACACACACACAAATTGCTGAAGTACTGTTCGTTATCTACTAGCAAATTTCTTAACTTCCATCTAGTGAATTACAACCTTGAACACACCAGAAGTCACTGAACCCCAGTACACCTGGTGCACTCCATCAATTCCCACAATCCAAATGAGAGGGTTTCTTTCAAGGATTCTTATACATACCTAAACAATGGATATACTCAATGAGTGTGAAATAGTGGGTACTTTAAGAATTTTTATAAAGAGCTAAGAAATTAGTTGACTCTGACACTGTGGGTGTTACACACACTAGTATGCATACGCAAACACATACGCACACACAACCCTGTCCAAAGATCATGAGGAGAGATCAGCGCAATAGCTGAAATCCCGCAGTTGCCCAAATATGTGGACACTTTCATGTCTCCAAGTAATCATCCATCTTACAAAAATACATGAAGTGACATCATTTCCAACAATGTCCTTGGAAGGTAGGTATACTACAGCCTTTAGGCCAATGAAGAAATAAGCACTAATTCACCAGAGTCTATGCATGAAGCCATCACTGTAATTGAAATCATTTGTGGAAAACCAATAATGCACATGGATACATGTCAGAAGATCTTCGAACATACACTTTACATTTTCAATAAATGCTGTACATTTCCTCACCTGACAGGGTGTAACTGCTGATCTTTGGAAGAGCAGCGTTGAGTCATACCAAAATTAGTGACTTCCAGGAAGCATTGGTGACTTGCATTATTTGGAACAGAGCATTTAACAGACACAGAAACAGGAAATATTTGGAAACCACATCAGCGGCCACACACACAAAGACACCCACAGTGTGACTTAGTTCCATGGGTATTCAGTATTTTGGTGTCAGTGAAAGTATGGGCTTTCAGCTAAGTGAAGTTCTTTTTAGTAGCTCCAGTTTTTAATAATCACCAGGAAACTGGATTGTTTGCCATCTTTCACTGATTGTAATTGGGATAATGGTTAATTTTAGCCCATAATATTACATATAGGACTCTGAATTGCATAGATAAAGTAACTTCTTTTATAAACAATCTTACATGGTTGAAGTTCTGCCAGGAAAAATCAACTTATATTCTCCCCATGTTTCATGGCTTTCTAGAGAAGAAACCATTATTTAGCTCACAACAATGTATTTAAAACTGGGAAATATTTAAAAATATATTGTGCCCATTCTAAGACCACCTCAGTCATTATGTTCAGTATCTAGAAAATATGTCCCACTGCAGCAATTGAGTATATATTTCAGAGGATACCTCCTTTCCTAGCATCATACTTCAATGTGAGTAACACTCATTTGGCCTTAATGATGAGGTAGGATGAATTTCATAGAAATATGTAACTCTGATACTAGAAACAACTTGGGTAATATGTTGAATATCTGGCAACAGGTTCCAATCATTGATCTCAGTACATATGTCACAAGATAACTCCCCATCACTCCTGGTTTTGATAAGGAGAAAATTTCATGTTTGTTCATAACTTCATTTTATTATTTAATTTCATAGAATCAAGTAAGCCCCATTCTACTACCCACATAGTTTGATGGTTGATGTCAGTCCAGCCCTTCAATTCCTGGCATACACTGTGCATTTCTCTGGATTTTTCCCCACCTATCTGCATTTTTAAATTTGAGACTAATTGCTTTCAGCCCATAATTTCCCATTATGGTGAGTTTCATGGAATTCAGTTACTTATGTTTAAAAACCAACATCTTTAGAAGGTTTGCTCTCTGGTGTTCCATCAAGTCTTGGAATCGAGGGTACATTTCACAAGGTACTTCCCAGCTAGCCTCCCTTTTAAATTTGATAAAATTCAGATCACACTTACCTCATAATGCGTAGGTATTCCATTGAGTTCAATAGAAACATGAAATTCCCGTTTAAATTCATAGTAATAGGAAGGTTGAAAATTTCGCAGTTAGTTCAGCTATTAGGCTTCAGGAAGACGTTCACAGGATTTCTCCACTACTGTGGCTGGTATTTTTCGAGTAGAAATATTACTGTTAGTGCATGATGCTGTCTTTATTAATCAGAATTTCCTACAAAAATACTTACCATTCTAAAATGAAATAAGTTTGAAGACTGAATGTCTGACACTACCTTGAAGTGCTGTATTTTACTGTGCATTGCAAAGGATTACTCCCCATCTTGGACCATTTTGAATTAAAAAAAAACAGTACTCATTTTGCTCCTACTGAGATATATATACGTACATATATATGTTGCACATATGTATATATATACATATATATGTGTGTATATTATTCCAAATTTCATAGAAAAAAGAAACTCGAAATTTACAACCAACTTAATGAGATGATTAAAGGTCTGCTAGGAATTTTTTGTCTTCCTCTTATGTCATAGCATTTCTCCCATCTTTCCCGGTTTTCCTTTGTAATAAACATTCATTTAACTCAAAATTCAGTATCTACTCTTGTAATTTTCATAGAAACGTGTCATTCTAAAAGAACAGAAAGTAATTATAGGTATTATTAGATTGAAGATTGAATGTCCGACACTACCTTGAAGTCCCGGATTTTACTCTGCATTTCAAAGGATTACTCCCCATCTAGTACCATTTTTAATTTTAAAAAAATGCTCATTTTTGCTCCTTGTCAAATATATATATGTACATACATATGTTGTATATATGTATATATATATATATGTATATAATTCCAAATTTCATAGAAAACCTATCTCAAAATTTAAAATCAACTTAATCAGATTATTAAAGGGCTGCTATGAGTTTTTTGTCTTCCTCTCTATGTCATAGTATTTCTCCCATCTTCCCAGGTTTTCCTTAGGAATAACCATTTATTTCACTCACAATTCAGTATTTAGTGTAGTAATTTTCATTGAAACGTTCAATTCTAAAAGAACAGAAACTGCTTATAAGTATCAATCTCTTGAACAAGATGAAAGCCTGGAACTCACTCAGTAAGTCACAGAATTATTTCATATCTACTGGATTTCTAAGATTGAAATATTGCCTTATGCCAAAATTCATAGAAATTTGAACACCAGGAAACACAGCTTACTCAGGGCAATTTCCTCTAACATTCATTTCCTTGGTCAATGTACCCTGATGGCTCAAGAACAAGTGATGTCAGATCAACAGGTGACTGGAACTCCATGTAATCTCATTCCTGCCTTGCGTGTCTGCTATTATCAAACCGTGACATCATGTGTTCAGGGTGAGACCCTGAAATCATGACAGCCGATGCACCAAAGTGAGATGAGGAGAGGTGTGTTCTGCTTGGTGAGCTCCAGACCCAAGTTGCACAAAGGCCTGTGGACAATTGAAACCATGGGGCAAGTTAGCTTGGGCTAGCAGTGGTTTTGGAATTCCCCAATTTTGATGAGCTCACGTCTACCATGTTCTGTTGCTGTCCCTGTCTCCGTTTTCCTCAGGCCACACTTAACTGAGAAAAGGTCCACATAAAGCAGGGGCACTTTCTTCCAGCTTCTTCCATTGACTGGCTTGGCTGCCATAGCAACAGGCCAGGCAGGAGCTGCCTATGGACATTCCCAGTTCCTGGTGATGTGGGCTCACTGTGACATCACAACCAAGACTTTGCTGATTGATCAGACTGCCTAAGACCTCCCGCTAAGGCCCCTCCCTCTCCACACACAGGCCACTTTGGTGCCAGTAACAGGCAGAATCTTCTTTTGTGACGATGGCTCATCTCCTCCAGTTAACTTCCTCACTTTATCAAGGTTCAACTGAGATGACATTCCTTTCCTGGTCAATACAACTACCCATGTGGAGGCTGCACTTTGGAGGATAAGAAGCATTTCTAATGGTGAGTACAAAATACCCCAAGCCCTTTGCAGTGCAATCAGAATGTCCCATACCATTGGATGAGGAAATTTCTCTCCCAGACCTACATCTCCCATAATTGGGTGCATATTCCCTTGTGGGAATGCAAAATATAGCACACTGGAAACCAGGGGGTTGTAATTCCAGGGGTTTTTTTTCCTAACTTCATCAAAACCCAGAAATTCTTTCAGGGGCTGGCAAGAGCATCAAAGTGACCAATGTACTCATTTTATGTCGACCAAGAAATTAATGTACTTTGATCTGAGGACTATAGAGGAACACACAAGGTATACTCAATGAATACTTCATACTCCCTATTCAGTGTAATTGTTATCATCTCTACTGTGAACAGAATCTTTCAGGAACCCCAGAACTTGTGGAGAACCATGAAGCACTTTGAAAGGACATTCAATTCTGCAAAGAATCTCTGGAGTACTAAAGAGCACACGTTTTCCTCATAGAACTGAACCCACAGAGTCAGTGTGACTCAAGGCTGCACCTCAAAGTGACTTCAAGGCTTGAACATACATTCCGAAAATGGAGAATTCCAATTTGAACTGGAAAAATCACACGCACACACACACACACACACACACACACACACAAATTGCTGAAGTACTGTTCGTTATCTACTAGCAAATTTCTTAACTTCCATCTAGTGAATTACAACCTTGAACACACCAGAAGTCACTGAACCCCAGTACACCTGGTGCACTCCATCAATTCCCACAATCCAAATGAGAGGGTTTCTTTCAAGGATTCTTATACATACCTAAACAATGGATATACTCAATGAGTGTGAAATAGTGGGTACTTTAAGAATTTTTATAAAGAGCTAAGAAATTAGTTGACTCTGACACTGTGGGTGTTACACACACTAGTATGCATACGCAAACACATACGCACACACAACCCTGTCCAAAGATCATGAGGAGAGATCAGCGCAATAGCTGAAATCCCGCAGTTGCCCAAATATGTGGACACTTTCATGTCTCCAAGTAATCATCCATCTTACAAAAATACATGAAGTGACATCATTTCCAACAATGTCCTTGGAAGGTAGGTATACTACAGCCTTTAGGCCAATGAAGAAATAAGCACTAATTCACCAGAGTCTATGCATGAAGCCATCACTGTAATTGAAATCATTTGTGGAAAACCAATAATGCACATGGATACATGTCAGAAGATCTTCGAACATACACTTTACATTTTCAATAAATGCTGTACATTTCCTCACCTGACAGGGTGTAACTGCTGATCTTTGGAAGAGCAGCGTTGAGTCATACCAAAATTAGTGACTTCCAGGAAGCATTGGTGACTTGCATTATTTGGAACAGAGCATTTAACAGACACAGAAACAGGAAATATTTGGAAACCACATCAGCGGCCACACACACAAAGACACCCACAGTGTGACTTAGTTCCATGGGTATTCAGTATTTTGGTGTCAGTGAAAGTATGGGCTTTCAGCTAAGTGAAGTTCTTTTTAGTAGCTCCAGTTTTTAATAATCACCAGGAAACTGGATTGTTTGCCATCTTTCACTGATTGTAATTGGGATAATGGTTAATTTTAGCCCATAATATTACATATAGGACTCTGAATTGCATAGATAAAGTAACTTCTTTTATAAACAATCTTACATGGTTGAAGTTCTGCCAGGAAAAATCAACTTATATTCTCCCCATGTTTCATGGCTTTCTAGAGAAGAAACCATTATTTAGCTCACAACAATGTATTTAAAACTGGGAAATATTTAAAAATATATTGTGCCCATTCTAAGACCACCTCAGTCATTATGTTCAGTATCTAGAAAATATGTCCCACTGCAGCAATTGAGTATATATTTCAGAGGATACCTCCTTTCCTAGCATCATACTTCAATGTGAGTAACACTCATTTGGCCTTAATGATGAGGTAGGATGAATTTCATAGAAATATGTAACTCTGATACTAGAAACAACTTGGGTAATATGTTGAATATCTGGCAACAGGTTCCAATCATTGATCTCAGTACATATGTCACAAGATAACTCCCCATCACTCCTGGTTTTGATAAGGAGAAAATTTCATGTTTGTTCATAACTTCATTTTATTATTTAATTTCATAGAATCAAGTAAGCCCCATTCTACTACCCACATAGTTTGATGGTTGATGTCAGTCCAGCCCTTCAATTCCTGGCATACACTGTGCATTTCTCTGGATTTTTCCCCACCTATCTGCATTTTTAAATTTGAGAATAATTGCTTTCAGCCCATAATTTCCCATTATGGTGAGTTTCATGGAATTCAGTTACTTATGTTTAAAAACCAACATCTTTAGAAGGTTTGCTCTCTGGTGTTCCATCAAGTCTTGGAATCGAGGGTACATTTCACAAGGTACTTCCCAGCTAGCCTCCCTTTTAAATTTGATAAAATTCAGATCACACTTACCTCATAATGCGTAGGTATTCCATTGAGTTCAATAGAAACATGAAATTCCCGTTTAAATTCATAGTAATAGGAAGGTTGAAAATTTCGCAGTTAGTTCAGCTATTAGGCTTCAGGAAGACGTTCACAGGATTTCTCCACTACTGTGGCTGGTATTTTTCGAGTAGAAATATTACTGTTAGTGCATGATGCTGTCTTTATTAATCAGAATTTCCTACAAAAATACTTACCATTCTAAAATGAAATAAGTTTGAAGACTGAATGTCTGACACTACCTTGAAGTGCTGTATTTTACTGTGCATTGCAAAGGATTACTCCCCATCTTGGACCATTTTGAATTAAAAAAAAACAGTACTCATTTTGCTCCTACTGAGATATATATACGTACATATATATGTTGCACATATGTATATATATACATATATATGTGTGTATATTATTCCAAATTTCATAGAAAAAAGAAACTCGAAATTTACAACCAACTTAATGAGATGATTAAAGGTCTGCTAGGAATTTTTTGTCTTCCTCTTATGTCATAGCATTTCTCCCATCTTTCCCGGTTTTCCTTTGTAATAAACATTCATTTAACTCAAAATTCAGTATCTACTGTTGTAATTTTCATAGAAACGTGTCATTCTAAAAGAACAGAAAGTAATTATAGGTATTATTAGATTGAAGATTGAATGTCCGACACTACCTTGAAGTCCCGGATTTTACTCTGCATTTCAAAGGATTACTCCCCATCTAGTACCATTTTTAATTTTAAAAAAATGCTCATTTTTGCTCCTTGTCAAATATATATATGTACATACATATGTTGTATATATGTATATATATATATGTATATAATTCCAAATTTCATAGAAAACCTATCTCAAAATTTAAAATCAACTTAATCAGATTATTAAAGGGCTGCTATGAGTTTTTTGTCTTCCTCTCTATGTCATAGTATTTCTCCCATCTTCCCAGGTTTTCCTTAGGAATAACCATTTATTTCACTCACAATTCAGTATTTAGTGTAGTAATTTTCATTGAAACGTTCAATTCTAAAAGAACAGAAACTGCTTATAAGTATCAATCTCTTGAACAAGATGAAAGCCTGGAACTCACTCAGTAAGTCACAGAATTATTTCATATCTACTGGATTTCTAAGATTGAAATATTGCCTTATGCCAAAATTCATAGAAATTTGAACACCAGGAAACACAGCTTACTCAGGGCAATTTCCTCTAACATTCATTTCCTTGGTCAATGTACCCTGATGGCTCAAGAACAAGTGATGTCAGATCAACAGGTGACTGGAAGTCCATGTAATCTCATTCCTGCCTTGCGTGTCTGCTATTATCAAACCGTGACATCATGTGTTCAGGGTGAGACCCTGAAATCATGACAGCCGATGCACCAAAGTGAGATGAGGAGAGGTGTGTTCTGCTTGGTGAGCTCCAGACCCAAGTTGCACAAAGGCCTGTGGACAATTGAAACCATGGGGCAAGTTAGCTTGGGCTAGCAGTGGTTTTGGAATTCCCCAATTTTGATGAGCTCACGTCTACCATGTTCTGTTGCTGTCCCTGTCTCCGTTTTCCTCAGGCCACACTTAACTGAGAAAAGGTCCACATAAAGCAGGGGCACTTTCTTCCAGCTTCTTCCATTGACTGGCTTGGCTGCCATAGCAACAGGCCAGGCAGGAGCTGCCTATGGACATTCCCAGTTCCTGGTGATGTGGGCTCACTGTGACATCACAACCAAGACTTTGCTGATTGATCAGACTGCCTAAGACCTCCCGCTAAGGCCCCTCCCTCTCCACACACAGGCCACTTTGGTGCCAGTAACAGGCAGAATCTTCTTTTGTGACGATGGCTCATCTCCTCCAGTTAACTTCCTCACTTTATCAAGGTTCAACTGAGATGACATTCCTTTCCTGGTCAATACAACTACCCATGTGGAGGCTGCACTTTGGAGGATAAGAAGCATTTCTAATGGTGAGTACAAAATACCCCAAGCCCTTTGCAGTGCAATCAGAATGTCCCATACCATTGGATGAGGAAATTTCTCTCCCAGACCTACATCTCCCATAATTGGGTGCATATTCCCTTGTGGGAATGCAAAATATAGCACACTGGAAACCAGGGGGTTGTAATTCCAGGGGTTTTTTTTCCTAACTTCATCAAAACCCAGAAATTCTTTCAGGGGCTGGCAAGAGCATCAAAGTGACCAATGTACTCATTTTATGTCGACCAAGAAATTAATGTACTTTGATCTGAGGACTATAGAGGAACACACAAGGTATACTCAATGAATACTTCATACTCCCTATTCAGTGTAATTGTTATCATCTCTACTGTGAACAGAATCTTTCAGGAACCCCAGAACTTGTGGAGAACCATGAAGCACTTTGAAAGGACATTCAATTCTGCAAAGAATCTCTGGAGTACTAAAGAGCACACGTTTTCCTCATAGAACTGAACCCACAGAGTCAGTGTGACTCAAGGCTGCACCTCAAAGTGACTTCAAGGCTTGAACATACATTCCGAAAATGGAGAATTCCAATTTGAACTGGAAAAATCACACGCACACACACACACACACACACACACACACACAAATTGCTGAAGTACTGTTCGTTATCTACTAGCAAATTTCTTAACTTCCATCTAGTGAATTACAACCTTGAACACACCAGAAGTCACTGAACCCCAGTACACCTGGTGCACTCCATCAATTCCCACAATCCAAATGAGAGGGTTTCTTTCAAGGATTCTTATACATACCTAAACAATGGATATACTCAATGAGTGTGAAATAGTGGGTACTTTAAGAATTTTTATAAAGAGCTAAGAAATTAGTTGACTCTGACACTGTGGGTGTTACACACACTAGTATGCATACGCAAACACATACGCACACACAACCCTGTCCAAAGATCATGAGGAGAGATCAGCGCAATAGCTGAAATCCCGCAGTTGCCCAAATATGTGGACACTTTCATGTCTCCAAGTAATCATCCATCTTACAAAAATACATGAAGTGACATCATTTCCAACAATGTCCTTGGAAGGTAGGTATACTACAGCCTTTAGGCCAATGAAGAAATAAGCACTAATTCACCAGAGTCTATGCATGAAGCCATCACTGTAATTGAAATCATTTGTGGAAAACCAATAATGCACATGGATACATGTCAGAAGATCTTCGAACATACACTTTACATTTTCAATAAATGCTGTACATTTCCTCACCTGACAGGGTGTAACTGCTGATCTTTGGAAGAGCAGCGTTGAGTCATACCAAAATTAGTGACTTCCAGGAAGCATTGGTGACTTGCATTATTTGGAACAGAGCATTTAACAGACACAGAAACAGGAAATATTTGGAAACCACATCAGCGGCCACACACACAAAGACACCCACAGTGTGACTTAGTTCCATGGGTATTCAGTATTTTGGTGTCAGTGAAAGTATGGGCTTTCAGCTAAGTGAAGTTCTTTTTAGTAGCTCCAGTTTTTAATAATCACCAGGAAACTGGATTGTTTGCCATCTTTCACTGATTGTAATTGGGATAATGGTTAATTTTAGCCCATAATATTACATATAGGACTCTGAATTGCATAGATAAAGTAACTTCTTTTATAAACAATCTTACATGGTTGAAGTTCTGCCAGGAAAAATCAACTTATATTCTCCCCATGTTTCATGGCTTTCTAGAGAAGAAACCATTATTTAGCTCACAACAATGTATTTAAAACTGGGAAATATTTAAAAATATATTGTGCCCATTCTAAGACCACCTCAGTCATTATGTTCAGTATCTAGAAAATATGTCCCACTGCAGCAATTGAGTATATATTTCAGAGGATACCTCCTTTCCTAGCATCATACTTCAATGTGAGTAACACTCATTTGGCCTTAATGATGAGGTAGGATGAATTTCATAGAAATATGTAACTCTGATACTAGAAACAACTTGGGTAATATGTTGAATATCTGGCAACAGGTTCCAATCATTGATCTCAGTACATATGTCACAAGATAACTCCCCATCACTCCTGGTTTTGATAAGGAGAAAATTTCATGTTTGTTCATAACTTCATTTTATTATTTAATTTCATAGAATCAAGTAAGCCCCATTCTACTACCCACATAGTTTGATGGTTGATGTCAGTCCAGCCCTTCAATTCCTGGCATACACTGTGCATTTCTCTGGATTTTTCCCCACCTATCTGCATTTTTAAATTTGAGACTAATTGCTTTCAGCCCATAATTTCCCATTATGGTGAGTTTCATGGAATTCAGTTACTTATGTTTAAAAACCAACATCTTTAGAAGGTTTGCTCTCTGGTGTTCCATCAAGTCTTGGAATCGAGGGTACATTTCACAAGGTACTTCCCAGCTAGCCTCCCTTTTAAATTTGATAAAATTCAGATCACACTTACCTCATAATGCGTAGGTATTCCATTGAGTTCAATAGAAACATGAAATTCCCGTTTAAATTCATAGTAATAGGAAGGTTGAAAATTTCGCAGTTAGTTCAGCTATTAGGCTTCAGGAAGACGTTCACAGGATTTCTCCACTACTGTGGCTGGTATTTTTCGAGTAGAAATATTACTGTTAGTGCATGATGCTGTCTTTATTAATCAGAATTTCCTACAAAAATACTTACCATTCTAAAATGAAATAAGTTTGAAGACTGAATGTCTGACACTACCTTGAAGTGCTGTATTTTACTGTGCATTGCAAAGGATTACTCCCCATCTTGGACCATTTTGAATTAAAAAAAAACAGTACTCATTTTGCTCCTACTGAGATATATATACGTACATATATATGTTGCACATATGTATATATATACATATATATGTGTGTATATTATTCCAAATTTCATAGAAAAAAGAAACTCGAAATTTACAACCAACTTAATGAGATGATTAAAGGTCTGCTAGGAATTTTTTGTCTTCCTCTTATGTCATAGCATTTCTCCCATCTTTCCCGGTTTTCCTTTGTAATAAACATTCATTTAACTCAAAATTCAGTATCTACTCTTGTAATTTTCATAGAAACGTGTCATTCTAAAAGAACAGAAAGTAATTATAGGTATTATTAGATTGAAGATTGAATGTCCGACACTACCTTGAAGTCCCGGATTTTACTCTGCATTTCAAAGGATTACTCCCCATCTAGTACCATTTTTAATTTTAAAAAAATGCTCATTTTTGCTCCTTGTCAAATATATATATGTACATACATATGTTGTATATATGTATATATATATATATGTATATAATTCCAAATTTCATAGAAAACCTATCTCAAAATTTAAAATCAACTTAATCAGATTATTAAAGGGCTGCTATGAGTTTTTTGTCTTCCTCTCTATGTCATAGTATTTCTCCCATCTTCCCAGGTTTTCCTTAGGAATAACCATTTATTTCACTCACAATTCAGTATTTAGTGTAGTAATTTTCATTGAAACGTTCAATTCTAAAAGAACAGAAACTGCTTATAAGTATCAATCTCTTGAACAAGATGAAAGCCTGGAACTCACTCAGTAAGTCACAGAATTATTTCATATCTACTGGATTTCTAAGATTGAAATATTGCCTTATGCCAAAATTCATAGAAATTTGAACACCAGGAAACACAGCTTACTCAGGGCAATTTCCTCTAACATTCATTTCCTTGGTCAATGTACCCTGATGGCTCAAGAACAAGTGATGTCAGATCAACAGGTGACTGGAACTCCATGTAATCTCATTCCTGCCTTGCGTGTCTGCTATTATCAAACCGTGACATCATGTGTTCAGGGTGAGACCCTGAAATCATGACAGCCGATGCACCAAAGTGAGATGAGGAGAGGTGTGTTCTGCTTGGTGAGCTCCAGACCCAAGTTGCACAAAGGCCTGTGGACAATTGAAACCATGGGGCAAGTTAGCTTGGGCTAGCAGTGGTTTTGGAATTCCCCAATTTTGATGAGCTCACGTCTACCATGTTCTGTTGCTGTCCCTGTCTCCGTTTTCCTCAGGCCACACTTAACTGAGAAAAGGTCCACATAAAGCAGGGGCACTTTCTTCCAGCTTCTTCCATTGACTGGCTTGGCTGCCATAGCAACAGGCCAGGCAGGAGCTGCCTATGGACATTCCCAGTTCCTGGTGATGTGGGCTCACTGTGACATCACAACCAAGACTTTGCTGATTGATCAGACTGCCTAAGACCTCCCGCTAAGGCCCCTCCCTCTCCACACACAGGCCACTTTGGTGCCAGTAACAGGCAGAATCTTCTTTTGTGACGATGGCTCATCTCCTCCAGTTAACTTCCTCACTTTATCAAGGTTCAACTGAGATGACATTCCTTTCCTGGTCAATACAACTACCCATGTGGAGGCTGCACTTTGGAGGATAAGAAGCATTTCTAATGGTGAGTACAAAATACCCCAAGCCCTTTGCAGTGCAATCAGAATGTCCCATACCATTGGATGAGGAAATTTCTCTCCCAGACCTACATCTCCCATAATTGGGTGCATATTCCCTTGTGGGAATGCAAAATATAGCACACTGGAAACCAGGGGGTTGTAATTCCAGGGGTTTTTTTTCCTAACTTCATCAAAACCCAGAAATTCTTTCAGGGGCTGGCAAGAGCATCAAAGTGACCAATGTACTCATTTTATGTCGACCAAGAAATTAATGTACTTTGATCTGAGGACTATAGAGGAACACACAAGGTATACTCAATGAATACTTCATACTCCCTATTCAGTGTAATTGTTATCATCTCTACTGTGAACAGAATCTTTCAGGAACCCCAGAACTTGTGGAGAACCATGAAGCACTTTGAAAGGACATTCAATTCTGCAAAGAATCTCTGGAGTACTAAAGAGCACACGTTTTCCTCATAGAACTGAACCCACAGAGTCAGTGTGACTCAAGGCTGCACCTCAAAGTGACTTCAAGGCTTGAACATACATTCCGAAAATGGAGAATTCCAATTTGAACTGGAAAAATCACACGCACACACACACACACACACACACACACACACAAATTGCTGA
This sequence comes from Castor canadensis, assembly GCF_047511655.1. NCBI lineage: Eukaryota > Metazoa > Chordata > Mammalia > Rodentia > Castoridae > Castor > Castor canadensis. Next base: position 90,651,788 of record NC_133395.1, read on the forward strand.
AGTACTGTTCGTTATCTACTAGCAAATTTCTTAACTTCCATCTAGTGAATTACAACCTTGAACACACCAGAAGTCACTGAACCCCAGTACACCTGGTGCACTCCATCAATTCCCACAATCCAAATGAGAGGGTTTCTTTCAAGGATTCTTATACATACCTAAACAATGGATATACTCAATGAGTGTGAAATAGTGGGTACTTTAAGAATTTTTATAAAGAGCTAAGAAATTAGTTGACTCTGACACTGTGGGTGTTACACACACTAGTATGCATACGCAAACACATACGCACACACAACCCTGTCCAAAGATCATGAGGAGAGATCAGCGCAATAGCTGAAATCCCGCAGTTGCCCAAATATGTGGACACTTTCATGTCTCCAAGTAATCATCCATCTTACAAAAATACATGAAGTGACATCATTTCCAACAATGTCCTTGGAAGGTAGGTATACTACAGCCTTTAGGCCAATGAAGAAATAAGCACTAATTCACCAGAGTCTATGCATGAAGCCATCACTGTAATTGAAATCATTTGTGGAAAACCAATAATGCACATGGATACATGTCAGAAGATCTTCGAACATACACTTTACATTTTCAATAAATGCTGTACATTTCCTCACCTGACAGGGTGTAACTGCTGATCTTTGGAAGAGCAGCGTTGAGTCATACCAAAATTAGTGACTTCCAGGAAGCATTGGTGACTTGCATTATTTGGAACAGAGCATTTAACAGACACAGAAACAGGAAATATTTGGAAACCACATCAGCGGCCACACACACAAAGACACCCACAGTGTGACTTAGTTCCATGGGTATTCAGTATTTTGGTGTCAGTGAAAGTATGGGCTTTCAGCTAAGTGAAGTTCTTTTTAGTAGCTCCAGTTTTTAATAATCACCAGGAAACTGGATTGTTTGCCATCTTTCACTGATTGTAATTGGGATAATGGTTAATTTTAGCCCATAATATTACATATAGGACTCTGAATTGCATAGATAAAGTAACTTCTTTTATAAACAATCTTACATGGTTGAAGTTCTGCCAGGAAAAATCAACTTATATTCTCCCCATGTTTCATGGCTTTCTAGAGAAGAAACCATTATTTAGCTCACAACAATGTATTTAAAACTGGGAAATATTTAAAAATATATTGTGCCCATTCTAAGACCACCTCAGTCATTATGTTCAGTATCTAGAAAATATGTCCCACTGCAGCAATTGAGTATATATTTCAGAGGATACCTCCTTTCCTAGCATCATACTTCAATGTGAGTAACACTCATTTGGCCTTAATGATGAGGTAGGATGAATTTCATAGAAATATGTAACTCTGATACTAGAAACAACTTGGGTAATATGTTGAATATCTGGCAACAGGTTCCAATCATTGATCTCAGTACATATGTCACAAGATAACTCCCCATCACTCCTGGTTTTGATAAGGAGAAAATTTCATGTTTGTTCATAACTTCATTTTATTATTTAATTTCATAGAATCAAGTAAGCCCCATTCTACTACCCACATAGTTTGATGGTTGATGTCAGTCCAGCCCTTCAATTCCTGGCATACACTGTGCATTTCTCTGGATTTTTCCCCACCTATCTGCATTTTTAAATTTGAGAATAATTGCTTTCAGCCCATAATTTCCCATTATGGTGAGTTTCATGGAATTCAGTTACTTATGTTTAAAAACCAACATCTTTAGAAGGTTTGCTCTCTGGTGTTCCATCAAGTCTTGGAATCGAGGGTACATTTCACAAGGTACTTCCCAGCTAGCCTCCCTTTTAAATTTGATAAAATTCAGATCACACTTACCTCATAATGCGTAGGTATTCCATTGAGTTCAATAGAAACATGAAATTCCCGTTTAAATTCATAGTAATAGGAAGGTTGAAAATTTCGCAGTTAGTTCAGCTATTAGGCTTCAGGAAGACGTTCACAGGATTTCTCCACTACTGTGGCTGGTATTTTTCGAGTAGAAATATTACTGTTAGTGCATGATGCTGTCTTTATTAATCAGAATTTCCTACAAAAATACTTACCATTCTAAAATGAAATAAGTTTGAAGACTGAATGTCTGACACTACCTTGAAGTGCTGTATTTTACTGTGCATTGCAAAGGATTACTCCCCATCTTGGACCATTTTGAATTAAAAAAAAACAGTACTCATTTTGCTCCTACTGAGATATATATACGTACATATATATGTTGCACATATGTATATATATACATATATATGTGTGTATATTATTCCAAATTTCATAGAAAAAAGAAACTCGAAATTTACAACCAACTTAATGAGATGATTAAAGGTCTGCTAGGAATTTTTTGTCTTCCTCTTATGTCATAGCATTTCTCCCATCTTTCCCGGTTTTCCTTTGTAATAAACATTCATTTAACTCAAAATTCAGTATCTACTGTTGTAATTTTCATAGAAACGTGTCATTCTAAAAGAACAGAAAGTAATTATAGGTATTATTAGATTGAAGATTGAATGTCCGACACTACCTTGAAGTCCCGGATTTTACTCTGCATTTCAAAGGATTACTCCCCATCTAGTACCATTTTTAATTTTAAAAAAATGCTCATTTTTGCTCCTTGTCAAATATATATATGTACATACATATGTTGTATATATGTATATATATATATGTATATAATTCCAAATTTCATAGAAAACCTATCTCAAAATTTAAAATCAACTTAATCAGATTATTAAAGGGCTGCTATGAGTTTTTTGTCTTCCTCTCTATGTCATAGTATTTCTCCCATCTTCCCAGGTTTTCCTTAGGAATAACCATTTATTTCACTCACAATTCAGTATTTAGTGTAGTAATTTTCATTGAAACGTTCAATTCTAAAAGAACAGAAACTGCTTATAAGTATCAATCTCTTGAACAAGATGAAAGCCTGGAACTCACTCAGTAAGTCACAGAATTATTTCATATCTACTGGATTTCTAAGATTGAAATATTGCCTTATGCCAAAATTCATAGAAATTTGAACACCAGGAAACACAGCTTACTCAGGGCAATTTCCTCTAACATTCATTTCCTTGGTCAATGTACCCTGATGGCTCAAGAACAAGTGATGTCAGATCAACAGGTGACTGGAACTCCATGTAATCTCATTCCTGCCTTGCGTGTCTGCTATTATCAAACCGTGACATCATGTGTTCAGGGTGAGACCCTGAAATCATGACAGCCGATGCACCAAAGTGAGATGAGGAGAGGTGTGTTCTGCTTGGTGAGCTCCAGACCCAAGTTGCACAAAGGCCTGTGGACAATTGAAACCATGGGGCAAGTTAGCTTGGGCTAGCAGTGGTTTTGGAATTCCCCAATTTTGATGAGCTCACGTCTACCATGTTCTGTTGCTGTCCCTGTCTCCGTTTTCCTCAGGCCACACTTAACTGAGAAAAGGTCCACATAAAGCAGGGGCACTTTCTTCCAGCTTCTTCCATTGACTGGCTTGGCTGCCATAGCAACAGGCCAGGCAGGAGCTGCCTATGGACATTCCCAGTTCCTGGTGATGTGGGCTCACTGTGACATCACAACCAAGACTTTGCTGATTGATCAGACTGCCTAAGACCTCCCGCTAAGGCCCCTCCCTCTCCACACACAGGCCACTTTGGTGCCAGTAACAGGCAGAATCTTCTTTTGTGACGATGGCTCATCTCCTCCAGTTAACTTCCTCACTTTATCAAGGTTCAACTGAGATGACATTCCTTTCCTGGTCAATACAACTACCCATGTGGAGGCTGCACTTTGGAGGATAAGAAGCATTTCTAATGGTGAGTACAAAATACCCCAAGCCCTTTGCAGTGCAATCAGAATGTCCCATACCATTGGATGAGGAAATTTCTCTCCCAGACCTACATCTCCCATAATTGGGTGCATATTCCCTTGTGGGAATGCAAAATATAGCACACTGGAAACCAGGGGGTTGTAATTCCAGGGGTTTTTTTTCCTAACTTCATCAAAACCCAGAAATTCTTTCAGGGGCTGGCAAGAGCATCAAAGTGACCAATGTACTCATTTTATGTCGACCAAGAAATTAATGTACTTTGATCTGAGGACTATAGAGGAACACACAAGGTATACTCAATGAATACTTCATACTCCCTATTCAGTGTAATTGTTATCATCTCTACTGTGAACAGAATCTTTCAGGAACCCCAGAACTTGTGGAGAACCATGAAGCACTTTGAAAGGACATTCAATTCTGCAAAGAATCTCTGGAGTACTAAAGAGCACACGTTTTCCTCATAGAACTGAACCCACAGAGTCAGTGTGACTCAAGGCTGCACCTCAAAGTGACTTCAAGGCTTGAACATACATTCTGAAAATGGAGAATTCCAATTTGAACTGGAAAAATCACACGCACACACACACACACACACACACACACACACACACAAATTGCTGAAGTACTGTTCGTTATCTACTAGCAAATTTCTTAACTTCCATCTAGTGAATTACAACCTTGAACACACCAGAAGTCACTGAACCCCAGTACACCTGGTGCACTCCATCAATTCCCACAATCCAAATGAGAGGGTTTCTTTCAAGGATTCTTATACATACCTAAACAATGGATATACTCAATGAGTGTGAAATAGTGGGTACTTTAAGAATTTTTATAAAGAGCTAAGAAATTAGTTGACTCTGACACTGTGGGTGTTACACACACTAGTATGCATACGCAAACACATACGCACACACAACCCTGTCCAAAGATCATGAGGAGAGATCAGCGCAATAGCTGAAATCCCGCAGTTGCCCAAATATGTGGACACTTTCATGTCTCCAAGTAATCATCCATCTTACAAAAATACATGAAGTGACATCATTTCCAACAATGTCCTTGGAAGGTAGGTATACTACAGCCTTTAGGCCAATGAAGAAATAAGCAATAATTCACCAGAGTCTATGCATGAAGCCATCACTGTAATTGAAATCATTTGTGGAAAACCAATAATGCACATGGATACATGTCAGAAGATCTTCGAACATACACTTTACATTTTCAATAAATGCTGTACATTTCCTCACCTGACAGGGTGTAACTGCTGATCTTTGGAAGAGCAGCGTTGAGTCATACCAAAATTAGTGACTTCCAGGAAGCATTGGTGACTTGCATTATTTGGAACAGAGCATTTAACAGACACAGAAACAGGAAATATTTGGAAACCACATCAGCGGCCACACACACAAAGACACCCACAGTGTGACTTAGTTCCATGGGTATTCAGTATTTTGGTGTCAGTGAAAGTATGGGCTTTCAGCTAAGTGAAGTTCTTTTTAGTAGCTCCAGTTTTTAATAATCACCAGGAAACTGGATTGTTTGCCATCTTTCACTGATTGTAATTGGGATAATGGTTAATTTTAGCCCATAATATTACATATAGGACTCTGAATTGCATAGATAAAGTAACTTCTTTTATAAACAATCTTACATGGTTGAAGTTCTGCCAGGAAAAATCAACTTATATTCTCCCCATGTTTCATGGCTTTCTAGAGAAGAAACCATTATTTAGCTCACAACAATGTATTTAAAACTGGGAAATATTTAAAAATATATTGTGCCCATTCTAAGACCACCTCAGTCATTATGTTCAGTATCTAGAAAATATGTCCCACTGCAGCAATTGAGTATATATTTCAGAGGATACCTCCTTTCCTAGCATCATACTTCAATGTGAGTAACACTCATTTGGCCTTAATGATGAGGTAGGATGAATTTCATAGAAATATGTAACTCTGATACTAGAAACAACTTGGGTAATATGTTGAATATCTGGCAACAGGTTCCAATCATTGATCTCAGTACATATGTCACAAGATAACTCCCCATCACTCCTGGTTTTGATAAGGAGAAAATTTCATGTTTGTTCATAACTTCATTTTATTATTTAATTTCATAGAATCAAGTAAGCCCCATTCTACTACCCACATAGTTTGATGGTTGATGTCAGTCCAGCCCTTCAATTCCTGGCATACACTGTTCATTTCTCTGGATTTTTCCCCACCTATCTGCATTTTTAAATTTGAGAATAATTGCTTTCAGCCCATAATTTCCCATTATGGTGAGTTTCATGGAATTCAGTTACTTATGTTTAAAAACCAACATCTTTAGAAGGTTTGCTCTCTGGTGTTCCATCAAGTCTTGGAATCGAGGGTACATTTCACAAGGTACTTCCCAGCTAGCCTCCCTTTTAAATTTGATAAAATTCAGATCACACTTACCTCATAATGCGTAGGTATTCCATTGAGTTCAATAGAAACATGAAATTCCCGTTTAAATTCATAGTAATAGGAAGGTTGAAAATTTCGCAGTTAGTTCAGCTATTAGGCTTCAGGAAGACGTTCACAGGATTTCTCCACTACTGTGGCTGGTATTTTTTGAGTAGAAATATTACTGTTAGTGCATGATGCTGTCTTTATTAATCAGAATTTCCTACAAAAATACTTACCATTCTAAAATGAAATAAGTTTGAAGACTGAATGTCTGACACTACCTTGAAGTGCTGTATTTTACTGTGCATTGCAAAGGATTACTCCCCATCTTGGACCATTTTGAATTAAAAAAAAACAGTACTCATTTTGCTCCTACTGAGATATATATACGTACATATATATGTTGCACATATGTATATATATACATATATATGTGTGTATATTATTCCAAATTTCATAGAAAAAAGAAACTCGAAATTTACAACCAACTTAATGAGATGATTAAAGGTCTGCTAGGAATTTTTTGTCTTCCTCTTATGTCATAGCATTTCTCCCATCTTTCCCGGTTTTCCTTTGTAATAAACATTCATTTAACTCAAAATTCAGTATCTACTCTTGTAATTTTCATAGAAACGTGTCATTCTAAAAGAACAGAAAGTAATTATAGGTATTATTAGATTGAAGATTGAATGTCCGACACTACCTTGAAGTCCCGGATTTTACTCTGCATTTCAAAGGATTACTCCCCATCTAGTACCATTTTTAATTTTAAAAAAATGCTCATTTTTGCTCCTTGTCAAATATATATATGTACATACATATGTTGTATATATGTATATATATATGTATATAATTCCAAATTTCATAGAAAACCTATCTCAAAATTTAAAATCAACTTAATCAGATTATTAAAGGGCTGCTATGAGTTTTTTGTCTTCCTCTCTATGTCATAGTATTTCTCCCATCTTCCCAGGTTTTCCTTAGGAATAACCATTTATTTCACTCACAATTCAGTATTTAGTGTAGTAATTTTCATTGAAACGTTCAATTCTAAAAGAACAGAAACTGCTTATAAGTATCAATCTCTTGAACAAGATGAAAGCCTGGAACTCACTCAGTAAGTCACAGAATTATTTCATATCTACTGGATTTCTAAGATTGAAATATTGCCTTATGCCAAAATTCATAGAAATTTGAACACCAGGAAACACAGCTTACTCAGGGCAATTTCCTCTAACATTCATTTCCTTGGTCAATGTACCCTGATGGCTCAAGAACAAGTGATGTCAGATCAACAGGTGACTGGAACTCCATGTAATCTCATTCCTGCCTTGCGTGTCTGCTATTATCAAACCGTGACATCATGTGTTCAGGGTGAGACCCTGAAATCATGACAGCCGATGCACCAAAGTGAGATGAGGAGAGGTGTGTTCTGCTTGGTGAGCTCCAGACCCAAGTTGCACAAAGGCCTGTGGACAATTGAAACCATGGGGCAAGTTAGCTTGGGCTAGCAGTGGTTTTGGAATTCCCCAATTTTAATGAGCTCACGTCTACCATGTTCTGTTGCTGTCCCTGTCTCCGTTTTCCTCAGGCCACACTTAACTGAGAAAAGGTCCACATAAAGCAGGGGCACTTTCTTCCAGCTTCTTCCATTGACTGGCTTGGCTGCCATAGCAACAGGCCAGGCAGGAGCTGCCTATGGACATTCCCAGTTCCTGGTGATGTGGGCTCACTGTGACATCACAACCAAGACTTTGCTGATTGATCAGACTGCCTAAGACCTCCCGCTAAGGCCCCTCCCTCTCCACACACAGGCCACTTTGGTGCCAGTAACAGGCAGAATCTTCTTTTGTGACGATGGCTCATCTCCTCCAGTTAACTTCCTCACTTTATCAAGGTTCAACTGAGATGACATTCCTTTCCTGGTCAATACAACTACCCATGTGGAGGCTGCACTTTGGAGGATAAGAAGCATTTCTAATGGTGAGTACAAAATACCCCAAGCCCTTTGCAGTGCAATCAGAATGTCCCATACCATTGGATGAGGAAATTTCTCTCCCAGACCTACATCTCCCATAATTGGGTGCATATTCCCTTGTGGGAATGCAAAATATAGCACACTGGAAACCAGGGGGTTGTAATTCCAGGGGTTTTTTTTCCTAACTTCATCAAAACCCAGAAATTCTTTCAGGGGCTGGCAAGAGCATCAAAGTGACCAATGTACTCATTTTATGTCGACCAAGAAATTAATGTACTTTGATCTGAGGACTATAGAGGAACACACAAGGTATACTCAATGAATACTTCATACTCCATATTCAGTGTAATTGTTATCATCTCTACTGTGAACAGAATCTTTCAGGAACCCCAGAACTTGTGGAGAACCATGAAGCACTTTGAAAGGACATTCAATTCTGCAAAGAATCTCTGGAGTACTAAAGAGCACACGTTTTCCTCATAGAACTGAACCCACAGAGTCAGTGTGACTCAAGGCTGCACCTCAAAGTGACTTCAAGGCTTGAACATACATTCTGAAAATGGAGAATTCCAATTTGAACTGGAAAAATCACACGCACACACACACACACACACACACACAAATTGCTGAAGTACTGTTCGTTATCTACTAGCAAATTTCTTAACTTCCATCTAGTGAATTACAACCTTGAACACACCAGAAGTCACTGAACCCCAGTACACCTGGTGCACTCCATCAATTCCCACAATCCAAATGAGAGGGTTTCTTTCAAGGATTCTTATACATACCTAAACAATGGATATACTCAATGAGTGTGAAATAGTGGGTACTTTAAGAATTTTTATAAAGAGCTAAGAAATTAGTTGACTCTGACACTGTGGGTGTTACACACACTAGTATGCATACGCAAACACATACGCACACACAACCCTGTCCAAAGATCATGAGGAGAGATCAGCGCAATAGCTGAAATCCCGCAGTTGCCCAAATATGTGGACACTTTCATGTCTCCAAGTAATCATCCATCTTACAAAAATACATGAAGTGACATCATTTCCAACAATGTCCTTGGAAGGTAGGTATACTACAGCCTTTAGGCCAATGAAGAAATAAGCACTAATTCACCAGAGTCTATGCATGAAGCCATCACTGTAATTGAAATCATTTGTGGAAAACCAATAATGCACATGGATACATGTCAGAAGATCTTCGAACATACACTTTACATTTTCAATAAATGCTGTACATTTCCTCACCTGACAGGGTGTAACTGCTGATCTTTGGAAGAGCAGCGTTGAGTCATACCAAAATTAGTGACTTCCAGGAAGCATTGGTGACTTGCATTATTTGGAACAGAGCATTTAACAGACACAGAAACAGGAAATATTTGGAAACCACATCAGCGGCCACACACACAAAGACACCCACAGTGTGACTTAGTTCCATGGGTATTCAGTATTTTGGTGTCAGTGAAAGTATGGGCTTTCAGCTAAGTGAAGTTCTTTTTAGTAGCTCCAGTTTTTAATAATCACCAGGAAACTGGATTGTTTGCCATCTTTCACTGATTGTAATTGGGATAATGGTTAATTTTAGCCCATAATATTACATATAGGACTCTGAATTGCATAGATAAAGTAACTTCTTTTATAAACAATCTTACATGGTTGAAGTTCTGCCAGGAAAAATCAACTTATATTCTCCCCATGTTTCATGGCTTTCTAGAGAAGAAACCATTATTTAGCTCACAACAATGTATTTAAAACTGGGAAATATTTAAAAATATATTGTGCCCATTCTAAGACCACCTCAGTCATTATGTTCAGTATCTAGAAAATATGTCCCACTGCAGCAATTGAGTATATATTTCAGAGGATACCTCCTTTCCTAGCATCATACTTCAATGTGAGTAACACTCATTTGGCCTTAATGATGAGGTAGGATGAATTTCATAGAAATATGTAACTCTGATACTAGAAACAACTTGGGTAATATGTTGAATATCTGGCAACAGGTTCCAATCATTGATCTCAGTACATATGTCACAAGATAACTCCCCATCACTCCTGGTTTTGATAAGGAGAAAATTTCATGTTTGTTCATAACTTCATTTTATTATTTAATTTCATAGAATCAAGTAAGCCCCATTCTACTACCCACATAGTTTGATGGTTGATGTCAGTCCAGCCCTTCAATTCCTGGCATACACTGTGCATTTCTCTGGATTTTTCCCCACCTATCTGCATTTTTAAATTTGAGAATAATTGCTTTCAGCCCATAATTTCCCATTATGGTGAGTTTCATGGAATTCAGTTACTTATGTTTAAAAACCAACATCTTTAGAAGGTTTGCTCTCTGGTGTTCCATCAAGTCTTGGAATCGAGGGTACATTTCACAAGGTACTTCCCAGCTAGCCTCCCTTTTAAATTTGATAAAATTCAGATCACACTTACCTCATAATGCGTAGGTATTCCATTGAGTTCAATAGAAACATGAAATTCCCGTTTAAATTCATAGTAATAGGAAGGTTGAAAATTTCGCAGTTAGTTCAGCTATTAGGCTTCAGGAAGACGTTCACAGGATTTCTCCACTACTGTGGCTGGTATTTTTTGAGTAGAAATATTACTGTTAGTGCATGATGCTGTCTTTATTAATCAGAATTTCCTACAAAAATACTTACCATTCTAAAATGAAATAAGTTTGAAGACTGAATGTCTGACACTACCTTGAAGTGCTGTATTTTACTGTGCATTGCAAAGGATTACTCCCCATCTTGGACCATTTTGAATTAAAAAAAAACAGTACTCATTTTGCTCCTACTGAGATATATATACGTACATATATATGTTGCACATATGTATATATATACATATATATGTGTGTATATTATTCCAAATTTCATAGAAAAAAGAAACTCGAAATTTACAACCAACTTAATGAGATGATTAAAGGTCTGCTAGGAATTTTTTGTCTTCCTCTTATGTCATAGCATTTCTCCCATCTTTCCCGGTTTTCCTTTGTAATAAACATTCATTTAACTCAAAATTCAGTATCTACTCTTGTAATTTTCATAGAAACGTGTCATTCTAAAAGAACAGAAAGTAATTATAGGTATTATTAGATTGAAGATTGAATGTCCGACACTACCTTGAAGTCCCGGATTTTACTCTGCATTTCAAAGGATTACTCCCCATCTAGTACCATTTTTAATTTTAAAAAAATGCTCATTTTTGCTCCTTGTCAAATATATATATGTACATACATATGTTGTATATATGTATATATATATGTATATAATTCCAAATTTCATAGAAAACCTATCTCAAAATTTAAAATCAACTTAATCAGATTATTAAAGGGCTGCTATGAGTTTTTTGTCTTCCTCTCTATGTCATAGTATTTCTCCCATCTTCCCAGGTTTTCCTTAGGAATAACCATTTATTTCACTCACAATTCAGTATTTAGTGTAGTAATTTTCATTGAAACGTTCAATTCTAAAAGAACAGAAACTGCTTATAAGTATCAATCTCTTGAACAAGATGAAAGCCTGGAACTCACTCAGTAAGTCACAGAATTATTTCATATCTACTGGATTTCTAAGATTGAAATATTGCCTTATGCCAAAATTCATAGAAATTTGAACACCAGGAAACACAGCTTACTCAGGGCAATTTCATCTAACATTCATTTCCTTGGTCAATGTACCCTGATGGCTCAAGAACAAGTGATGTCAGATCAACAGGTGACTGGAACTCCATGTTATCTCATTCCTGCCTTGCGTGTCTGCTATTATCAAACCGTGACATCATGTGTTCAGGGTGAGACCCTGAAATCATGACAGCCGATGCACCAAAGTGAGATGAGGAGAGGTGTGTTCTGCTTGGTGAGCTCCAGACCCAAGTTGCACAAAGGCCTGTGGACAATTGAAACCATGGGGCAAGTTAGCTTGGGCTAGCAGTGGTTTTGGAATTCCCCAATTTTGATGAGCTCACGTCTACCATGTTCTGTTGCTGTCCCTGTCTCCGTTTTCCTCAGGCCACACTTAACTGAGAAAAGGTCCACATAAAGCAGGGGCACTTTCTTCCAGCTTCTTCCATTGACTGGCTTGGCTGCCATAGCAACAGGCCAGGCAGGAGCTGCCTATGGACATTCCCAGTTCCTGGTGATGTGGGCTCACTGTGACATCACAACCAAGACTTTGCTGATTGATCAGACTGCCTAAGACCTCCCGCTAAGGCCCCTCCCTCTCCACACACAGGCCACTTTGGTGCCAGTAACAGGCAGAATCTTCTTTTGTGACGATGGCTCATCTCCTCCAGTTAACTTCCTCACTTTATCAAGGTTCAACTGAGATGACATTCCTTTCCTGGTCAATACAACTACCCATGTGGAGGCTGCACTTTGGAGGATAAGAAGCATTTCTAATGGTGAGTACAAAATACCCCAAGCCCTTTGCAGTGCAATCAGAATGTCCCATACCATTGGATGAGGAAATTTCTCTCCCAGACCTACATCTCCCATAATTGGGTGCATATTCCCTTGTGGGAATGCAAAATATAGCACACTGGAAACCAGGGGGTTGTAATTCCAGGGGTTTTTTTTCCTAACTTCATCAAAACCCAGAAATTCTTTCAGGGGCTGGCAAGAGCATCAAAGTGACCAATGTACTCATTTTATGTCGACCAAGAAATTAATGTACTTTGATCTGAGGACTATAGAGGAACACACAAGGTATACTCAATGAATACTTCATACTCCCTATTCAGTGTAATTGTTATCATCTCTACTGTGAACAGAATCTTTCAGGAACCCCAGAACTTGTGGAGAACCATGAAGCACTTTGAAAGGACATTCAATTCTGCAAAGAATCTCTGGAGTACTAAAGAGCACACGTTTTCCTCATAGAACTGAACCCACAGAGTCAGTGTGACTCAAGGCTGCACCTCAAAGTGACTTCAAGGCTTGAACATACATTCCGAAAAAGGAGAATTCCAATTTGAACTGGAAAAATCACACGCACACACACACACACACACACACACACACAAATTGCTGAAGTACTGTTCGTTATCTACTAGCAAATTTCTTAACTTCCATCTAGTGAATTACAACCTTGAACACACCAGAAGTCACTGAACCCCAGTACACCTGGTGCACTCCATCAATTCCCACAATCCAAATGAGAGGGTTTCTTTCAAGGATTCTTATACATACCTAAACAATGGATATACTCAATGAGTGTGAAATAGTGGGTACTTTAAGAATTTTTATAAAGAGCTAAGAAATTAGTTGACTCTGACACTGTGGGTGTTACACACACTAGTATGCATACGCAAACACATACGCACACACAACCCTGTCCAAAGATCATGAGGAGAGATCAGCGCAATAGCTGAAATCCCGCAGTTGCCCAAATATGTGGACACTTTCATGTCTCCAAGTAATCATCCATCTTACAAAAATACATGAAGTGACATCATTTCCAACAATGTCCTTGGAAGGTAGGTATACTACAGCCTTTAGGCCAATGAAGAAATAAGCACTAATTCACCAGAGTCTATGCATGAAGCCATCACTGTAATTGAAATCATTTGTGGAAAACCAATAATGCACATGGATACATGTCAGAAGATCTTCGAACATACACTTTACATTTTCAATAAATGCTGTACATTTCCTCACCTGACAGGGTGTAACTGCTGATCTTTGGAAGAGCAGCGTTGAGTCATACCAAAATTAGTGACTTCCAGGAAGCATTGGTGACTTGCATTATTTGGAACAGAGCATTTAACAGACACAGAAACAGGAAATATTTGGAAACCACATCAGCGGCCACACACACAAAGACACCCACAGTGTGACTTAGTTCCATGGGTATTCAGTATTTTGGTGTCAGTGAAAGTATGGGCTTTCAGCTAAGTGAAGTTCTTTTTAGTAGCTCCAGTTTTTAATAATCACCAGGAAACTGGATTGTTTGCCATCTTTCACTGATTGTAATTGGGATAATGGTTAATTTTAGCCCATAATATTACATATAGGACTCTGAATTGCATAGATAAAGTAACTTCTTTTATAAACAATCTTACATGGTTGAAGTTCTGCCAGGAAAAATCAACTTATATTCTCCCCATGTTTCATGGCTTTCTAGAGAAGAAACCATTATTTAGCTCACAACAATGTATTTAAAACTGGGAAATATTTAAAAATATATTGTGCCCATTCTAAGACCACCTCAGTCATTATGTTCAGTATCTAGAAAATATGTCCCACTGCAGCAATTGAGTATATATTTCAGAGGATACCTCCTTTCCTAGCATCATACTTCAATGTGAGTAACACTCATTTGGCCTTAATGATGAGGTAGGATGAATTTCATAGAAATATGTAACTCTGATACTAGAAACAACTTGGGTAATATGTTGAATATCTGGCAACAGGTTCCAATCATTGATCTCAGTACATATGTCACAAGATAACTCCCCATCACTCCTGGTTTTGATAAGGAGAAAATTTCATGTTTGTTCATAACTTCATTTTATTATTTAATTTCATAGAATCAAGTAAGCCCCATTCTACTACCCACATAGTTTGATGGTTGATGTCAGTCCAGCCCTTCAATTCCTGGCATACACTGTGCATTTCTCTGGATTTTTCCCCACCTATCTGCATTTTTAAATTTGAGAATAATTGCTTTCAGCCCATAATTTCCCATTATGGTGAGTTTCATGGAATTCAGTTACTTATGTTTAAAAACCAACATCTTTAGAAGGTTTGCTCTCTGGTGTTCCATCAAGTCTTGGAATCGAGGGTACATTTCACAAGGTACTTCCCAGCTAGCCTCCCTTTTAAATTTGATAAAATTCAGATCACACTTACCTCATAATGCGTAGGTATTCCATTGAGTTCAATAGAAACATGAAATTCCCGTTTAAATTCATAGTAATAGGAAGGTTGAAAATTTCGCAGTTAGTTCAGCTATTAGGCTTCAGGAAGACGTTCACAGGATTTCTCCACTACTGTGGCTGGTATTTTTTGAGTAGAAATATTACTGTTAGTGCATGATGCTGTCTTTATTAATCAGAATTTCCTACAAAAATACTTACCATTCTAAAATGAAATAAGTTTGAAGACTGAATGTCTGACACTACCTTGAAGTGCTGTATTTTACTGTGCATTGCAAAGGATTACTCCCCATCTTGGACCATTTTGAATTAAAAAAAAACAGTACTCATTTTGCTCCTACTGAGATATATATACGTACATATATATGTTGCACATATGTATATATATACATATATATGTGTGTATATTATTCCAAATTTCATAGAAAAAAGAAACTCGAAATTTACAACCAACTTAATGAGATGATTAAAGGTCTGCTAGGAATTTTTTGTCTTCCTCTTATGTCATAGCATTTCTCCCATCTTTCCCGGTTTTCCTTTGTAATAAACATTCATTTAACTCAAAATTCAGTATCTACTCTTGTAATTTTCATAGAAACGTGTCATTCTAAAAGAACAGAAAGTAATTATAGGTATTATTAGATTGAAGATTGAATGTCCGACACTACCTTGAAGTCCCGGATTTTACTCTGCATTTCAAAGGATTACTCCCCATCTAGTACCATTTTTAATTTTAAAAAAATGCTCATTTTTGCTCCTTGTCAAATATATATATGTACATACATATGTTGTATATATGTATATATATATGTATATAATTCCAAATTTCATAGAAAACCTATCTCAAAATTTAAAATCAACTTAATCAGATTATTAAAGGGCTGCTATGAGTTTTTTGTCTTCCTCTCTATGTCATAGTATTTCTCCCATCTTCCCAGGTTTTCCTTAGGAATAACCATTTATTTCACTCACAATTCAGTATTTAGTGTAGTAATTTTCATTGAAACGTTCAATTCTAAAAGAACAGAAACTGCTTATAAGTATCAATCTCTTGAACAAGATGAAAGCCTGGAACTCACTCAGTAAGTCACAGAATTATTTCATATCTACTGGATTTCTAAGATTGAAATATTGCCTTATGCCAAAATTCATAGAAATTTGAACACCAGGAAACACAGCTTACTCAGGGCAATTTCATCTAACATTCATTTCCTTGGTCAATGTACCCTGATGGCTCAAGAACAAGTGATGTCAGATCAACAGGTGACTGGAACTCCATGTTATCTCATTCCTGCCTTGCGTGTCTGCTATTATCAAACCGTGACATCATGTGTTCAGGGTGAGACCCTGAAATCATGACAGCCGATGCACCAAAGTGAGATGAGGAGAGGTGTGTTCTGCTTGGTGAGCTCCAGACCCAAGTTGCACAAAGGCCTGTGGACAATTGAAACCATGGGGCAAGTTAGCTTGGGCTAGCAGTGGTTTTGGAATTCCCCAATTTTGATGAGCTCACGTCTACCATGTTCTGTTGCTGTCCCTGTCTCCGTTTTCCTCAGGCCACACTTAACTGAGAAAAGGTCCACATAAAGCAGGGGCACTTTCTTCCAGCTTCTTCCATTGACTGGCTTGGCTGCCATAGCAACAGGCCAGGCAGGAGCTGCCTATGGACATTCCCAGTTCCTGGTGATGTGGGCTCACTGTGACATCACAACCAAGACTTTGCTGATTGATCAGACTGCCTAAGACCTCCCGCTAAGGCCCCTCCCTCTCCACACACAGGCCACTTTGGTGCCAGTAACAGGCAGAATCTTCTTTTGTGACGATGGCTCATCTCCTCCAGTTAACTTCCTCACTTTATCAAGGTTCAACTGAGATGACATTCCTTTCCTGGTCAATACAACTACCCATGTGGAGGCTGCACTTTGGAGGATAAGAAGCATTTCTAATGGTGAGTACAAAATACCCCAAGCCCTTTGCAGTGCAATCAGAATGTCCCATACCATTGGATGAGGAAATTTCTCTCCCAGACCTACATCTCCCATAATTGGGTGCATATTCCCTTGTGGGAATGCAAAATATAGCACACTGGAAACCAGGGGGTTGTAATTCCAGGGGTTTTTTTTCCTAACTTCATCAAAACCCAGAAATTCTTTCAGGGGCTGGCAAGAGCATCAAAGTGACCAATGTACTCATTTTATGTCGACCAAGAAATTAATGTACTTTGATCTGAGGACTATAGAGGAACACACAAGGTATACTCAATGAATACTTCATACTCCCTATTCAGTGTAATTGTTATCATCTCTACTGTGAACAGAATCTTTCAGGAACCCCAGAACTTGTGGAGAACCATGAAGCACTTTGAAAGGACATTCAATTCTGCAAAGAATCTCTGGAGTACTAAAGAGCACACGTTTTCCTCATAGAACTGAACCCACAGAGTCAGTGTGACTCAAGGCTGCACCTCAAAGTGACTTCAAGGCTTGAACATACATTCCGAAAAAGGAGAATTCCAATTTGAACTGGAAAAATCACACGCACACACACACACACACACACACACACAAATTGCTGAAGTACTGTTCGTTATCTACTAGCAAATTTCTTAACTTCCATCTAGTGAATTACAACCTTGAACACACCAGAAGTCACTGAACCCCAGTACACCTGGTGCACTCCATCAATTCCCACAATCCAAATGAGAGGGTTTCTTTCAAGGATTCTTATACATACCTAAACAATGGATATACTCAATGAGTGTGAAATAGTGGGTACTTTAAGAATTTTTATAAAGAGCTAAGAAATTAGTTGACTCTGACACTGTGGGTGTTACACACACTAGTATGCATACGCAAACACATACGCACACACAACCCTGTCCAAAGATCATGAGGAGAGATCAGCGCAATAGCTGAAATCCCGCAGTTGCCCAAATATGTGGACACTTTCATGTCTCCAAGTAATCATCCATCTTACAAAAATACATGAAGTGACATCATTTCCAACAATGTCCTTGGAAGGTAGGTATACTACAGCCTTTAGGCCAATGAAGAAATAAGCACTAATTCACCAGAGTCTATGCATGAAGCCATCACTGTAATTGAAATCATTTGTGGAAAACCAATAATGCACATGGATACATGTCAGAAGATCTTCGAACATACACTTTACATTTTCAATAAATGCTGTACATTTCCTCACCTGACAGGGTGTAACTGCTGATCTTTGGAAGAGCAGCGTTGAGTCATACCAAAATTAGTGACTTCCAGGAAGCATTGGTGACTTGCATTATTTGGAACAGAGCATTTAACAGACACAGAAACAGGAAATATTTGGAAACCACATCAGCGGCCACACACACAAAGACACCCACAGTGTGACTTAGTTCCATGGGTATTCAGTATTTTGGTGTCAGTGAAAGTATGGGCTTTCAGCTAAGTGAAGTTCTTTTTAGTAGCTCCAGTTTTTAATAATCACCAGGAAACTGGATTGTTTGCCATCTTTCACTGATTGTAATTGGGATAATGGTTAATTTTAGCCCATAATATTACATATAGGACTCTGAATTGCATAGATAAAGTAACTTCTTTTATAAACAATCTTACATGGTTGAAGTTCTGCCAGGAAAAATCAACTTATATTCTCCCCATGTTTCATGGCTTTCTAGAGAAGAAACCATTATTTAGCTCACAACAATGTATTTAAAACTGGGAAATATTTAAAAATATATTGTGCCCATTCTAAGACCACCTCAGTCATTATGTTCAGTATCTAGAAAATATGTCCCACTGCAGCAATTGAGTATATATTTCAGAGGATACCTCCTTTCCTAGCATCATACTTCAATGTGAGTAACACTCATTTGGCCTTAATGATGAGGTAGGATGAATTTCATAGAAATATGTAACTCTGATACTAGAAACAACTTGGGTAATATGTTGAATATCTGGCAACAGGTTCCAATCATTGATCTCAGTACATATGTCACAAGATAACTCCCCATCACTCCTGGTTTTGATAAGGAGAAAATTTCATGTTTGTTCATAACTTCATTTTATTATTTAATTTCATAGAATCAAGTAAGCCCCATTCTACTACCCACATAGTTTGATGGTTGATGTCAGTCCAGCCCTTCAATTCCTGGCATACACTGTGCATTTCTCTGGATTTTTCCCCACCTATCTGCATTTTTAAATTTGAGAATAATTGCTTTCAGCCCATAATTTCCCATTATGGTGAGTTTCATGGAATTCAGTTACTTATGTTTAAAAACCAACATCTTTAGAAGGTTTGCTCTCTGGTGTTCCATCAAGTCTTGGAATCGAGGGTACATTTCACAAGGTACTTCCCAGCTAGCCTCCCTTTTAAATTTGATAAAATTCAGATCACACTTACCTCATAATGCGTAGGTATTCCATTGAGTTCAATAGAAACATGAAATTCCCGTTTAAATTCATAGTAATAGGAAGGTTGAAAATTTCGCAGTTAGTTCAGCTATTAGGCTTCAGGAAGACGTTCACAGGATTTCTCCACTACTGTGGCTGGTATTTTTCGAGTAGAAATATTACTGTTAGTGCATGATGCTGTCTTTATTAATCAGAATTTCCTACAAAAATACTTACCATTCTAAAATGAAATAAGTTTGAAGACTGAATGTCTGACACTACCTTGAAGTGCTGTATTTTACTGTGCATTGCAAAGGATTACTCCCCATCTTGGACCATTTTGAATTAAAAAAAAACAGTACTCATTTTGCTCCTACTGAGATATATATACGTACATATATATGTTGCACATATGTATATATATACATATATATGTGTGTATATTATTCCAAATTTCATAGAAAAAAGAAACTCGAAATTTACAACCAACTTAATGAGATGATTAAAGGTCTGCTAGGAATTTTTTGTCTTCCTCTTATGTCATAGCATTTCTCCCATCTTTCCCGGTTTTCCTTTGTAATAAACATTCATTTAACTCAAAATTCAGTATCTACTGTTGTAATTTTCATAGAAACGTGTCATTCTAAAAGAACAGAAAGTAATTATAGGTATTATTAGATTGAAGATTGAATGTCCGACACTACCTTGAAGTCCCGGATTTTACTCTGCATTTCAAAGGATTACTCCCCATCTAGTACCATTTTTAATTTTAAAAAAATGCTCATTTTTGCTCCTTGTCAAATATATATATGTACATACATATGTTGTATATATGTATATATATATATGTATATAATTCCAAATTTCATAGAAAACCTATCTCAAAATTTAAAATCAACTTAATCAGATTATTAAAGGGCTGCTATGAGTTTTTTGTCTTCCTCTCTATGTCATAGTATTTCTCCCATCTTCCCAGGTTTTCCTTAGGAATAACCATTTATTTCACTCACAATTCAGTATTTAGTGTAGTAATTTTCATTGAAACGTTCAATTCTAAAAGAACAGAAACTGCTTATAAGTATCAATCTCTTGAACAAGATGAAAGCCTGGAACTCACTCAGTAAGTCACAGAATTATTTCATATCTACTGGATTTCTAAGATTGAAATATTGCCTTATGCCAAAATTCATAGAAATTTGAACACCAGGAAACACAGCTTACTCAGGGCAATTTCCTCTAACATTCATTTCCTTGGTCAATGTACCCTGATGGCTCAAGAACAAGTGATGTCAGATCAACAGGTGACTGGAACTCCATGTAATCTCATTCCTGCCTTGCGTGTCTGCTATTATCAAACCGTGACATCATGTGTTCAGGGTGAGACCCTGAAATCATGACAGCCGATGCACCAAAGTGAGATGAGGAGAGGTGTGTTCTGCTTGGTGAGCTCCAGACCCAAGTTGCACAAAGGCCTGTGGACAATTGAAACCATGGGGCAAGTTAGCTTGGGCTAGCAGTGGTTTTGGAATTCCCCAATTTTGATGAGCTCACGTCTACCATGTTCTGTTGCTGTCCCTGTCTCCGTTTTCCTCAGGCCACACTTAACTGAGAAAAGGTCCACATAAAGCAGGGGCACTTTCTTCCAGCTTCTTCCATTGACTGGCTTGGCTGCCATAGCAACAGGCCAGGCAGGAGCTGCCTATGGACATTCCCAGTTCCTGGTGATGTGGGCTCACTGTGACATCACAACCAAGACTTTGCTGATTGATCAGACTGCCTAAGACCTCCCGCTAAGGCCCCTCCCTCTCCACACACAGGCCACTTTGGTGCCAGTAACAGGCAGAATCTTCTTTTGTGACGATGGCTCATCTCCTCCAGTTAACTTCCTCACTTTATCAAGGTTCAACTGAGATGACATTCCTTTCCTGGTCAATACAACTACCCATGTGGAGGCTGCACTTTGGAGGATAAGAAGCATTTCTAATGGTGAGTACAAAATACCCCAAGCCCTTTGCAGTGCAATCAGAATGTCCCATACCATTGGATGAGGAAATTTCTCTCCCAGACCTACATCTCCCATAATTGGGTGCATATTCCCTTGTGGGAATGCAAAATATAGCACACTGGAAACCAGGGGGTTGTAATTCCAGGGGTTTTTTTTCCTAACTTCATCAAAACCCAGAAATTCTTTCAGGGGCTGGCAAGAGCATCAAAGTGACCAATGTACTCATTTTATGTCGACCAAGAAATTAATGTACTTTGATCTGAGGACTATAGAGGAACACACAAGGTATACTCAATGAATACTTCATACTCCCTATTCAGTGTAATTGTTATCATCTCTACTGTGAACAGAATCTTTCAGGAACCCCAGAACTTGTGGAGAACCATGAAGCACTTTGAAAGGACATTCAATTCTGCAAAGAATCTCTGGAGTACTAAAGAGCACACGTTTTCCTCATAGAACTGAACCCACAGAGTCAGTGTGACTCAAGGCTGCACCTCAAAGTGACTTCAAGGCTTGAACATACATTCTGAAAATGGAGAATTCCAATTTGAACTGGAAAAATCACACGCACACACACACACACACACACACACACACACAAATTGCTGAAGTACTGTTCGTTATCTACTAGCAAATTTCTTAACTTCCATCTAGTGAATTACAACCTTGAACACACCAGAAGTCACTGAACCCCAGTACACCTGGTGCACTCCATCAATTCCCACAATCCAAATGAGAGGGTTTCTTTCAAGGATTCTTATACATACCTAAACAATGGATATACTCAATGAGTGTGAAATAGTGGGTACTTTAAGAATTTTTATAAAGAGCTAAGAAATTAGTTGACTCTGACACTGTGGGTGTTACACACACTAGTATGCATACGCAAACACATACGCACACACAACCCTGTCCAAAGATCATGAGGAGAGATCAGCGCAATAGCTGAAATCCCGCAGTTGCCCAAATATGTGGACACTTTCATGTCTCCAAGTAATCATCCATCTTACAAAAATACATGAAGTGACATCATTTCCAACAATGTCCTTGGAAGGTAGGTATACTACAGCCTTTAGGCCAATGAAGAAATAAGCAATAATTCACCAGAGTCTATGCATGAAGCCATCACTGTAATTGAAATCATTTGTGGAAAACCAATAATGCACATGGATACATGTCAGAAGATCTTCGAACATACACTTTACATTTTCAATAAATGCTGTACATTTCCTCACCTGACAGGGTGTAACTGCTGATCTTTGGAAGAGCAGCGTTGAGTCATACCAAAATTAGTGACTTCCAGGAAGCATTGGTGACTTGCATTATTTGGAACAGAGCATTTAACAGACACAGAAACAGGAAATATTTGGAAACCACATCAGCGGCCACACACACAAAGACACCCACAGTGTGACTTAGTTCCATGGGTATTCAGTATTTTGGTGTCAGTGAAAGTATGGGCTTTCAGCTAAGTGAAGTTCTTTTTAGTAGCTCCAGTTTTTAATAATCACCAGGAAACTGGATTGTTTGCCATCTTTCACTGATTGTAATTGGGATAATGGTTAATTTTAGCCCATAATATTACATATAGGACTCTGAATTGCATAGATAAAGTAACTTCTTTTATAAACAATCTTACATGGTTGAAGTTCTGCCAGGAAAAATCAACTTATATTCTCCCCATGTTTCATGGCTTTCTAGAGAAGAAACCATTATTTAGCTCACAACAATGTATTTAAAACTGGGAAATATTTAAAAATATATTGTGCCCATTCTAAGACCACCTCAGTCATTATGTTCAGTATCTAGAAAATATGTCCCACTGCAGCAATTGAGTATATATTTCAGAGGATACCTCCTTTCCTAGCATCATACTTCAATGTGAGTAACACTCATTTGGCCTTAATGATGAGGTAGGATGAATTTCATAGAAATATGTAACTCTGATACTAGAAACAACTTGGGTAATATGTTGAATATCTGGCAACAGGTTCCAATCATTGATCTCAGTACATATGTCACAAGATAACTCCCCATCACTCCTGGTTTTGATAAGGAGAAAATTTCATGTTTGTTCATAACTTCATTTTATTATTTAATTTCATAGAATCAAGTAAGCCCCATTCTACTACCCACATAGTTTGATGGTTGATGTCAGTCCAGCCCTTCAATTCCTGGCATACACTGTGCATTTCTCTGGATTTTTCCCCACCTATCTGCATTTTTAAATTTGAGAATAATTGCTTTCAGCCCATAATTTCCCATTATGGTGAGTTTCATGGAATTCAGTTACTTATGTTTAAAAACCAACATCTT
Source organism: Castor canadensis (assembly GCF_047511655.1). NCBI lineage: Eukaryota > Metazoa > Chordata > Mammalia > Rodentia > Castoridae > Castor > Castor canadensis. The sequence continues at coordinate 90,675,616 of NC_133395.1, forward strand.
TAGAAGGTTTGCTCTCTGGTGTTCCATCAAGTCTTGGAATCGAGGGTACATTTCACAAGGTACTTCCCAGCTAGCCTCCCTTTTAAATTTGATAAAATTCAGATCACACTTACCTCATAATGCGTAGGTATTCCATTGAGTTCAATAGAAACATGAAATTCCCGTTTAAATTCATAGTAATAGGAAGGTTGAAAATTTCGCAGTTAGTTCAGCTATTAGGCTTCAGGAAGACGTTCACAGGATTTCTCCACTACTGTGGCTGGTATTTTTTGAGTAGAAATATTACTGTTAGTGCATGATGCTGTCTTTATTAATCAGAATTTCCTACAAAAATACTTACCATTCTAAAATGAAATAAGTTTGAAGACTGAATGTCTGACACTACCTTGAAGTGCTGTATTTTACTGTGCATTGCAAAGGATTACTCCCCATCTTGGACCATTTTGAATTAAAAAAAAACAGTACTCATTTTGCTCCTACTGAGATATATATACGTACATATATATGTTGCACATATGTATATATATACATATATATGTGTGTATATTATTCCAAATTTCATAGAAAAAAGAAACTCGAAATTTACAACCAACTTAATGAGATGATTAAAGGTCTGCTAGGAATTTTTTGTCTTCCTCTTATGTCATAGCATTTCTCCCATCTTTCCCGGTTTTCCTTTGTAATAAACATTCATTTAACTCAAAATTCAGTATCTACTCTTGTAATTTTCATAGAAACGTGTCATTCTAAAAGAACAGAAAGTAATTATAGGTATTATTAGATTGAAGATTGAATGTCCGACACTACCTTGAAGTCCCGGATTTTACTCTGCATTTCAAAGGATTACTCCCCATCTAGTACCATTTTTAATTTTAAAAAAATGCTCATTTTTGCTCCTTGTCAAATATATATATGTACATACATATGTTGTATATATGTATATATATATGTATATAATTCCAAATTTCATAGAAAACCTATCTCAAAATTTAAAATCAACTTAATCAGATTATTAAAGGGCTGCTATGAGTTTTTTGTCTTCCTCTCTATGTCATAGTATTTCTCCCATCTTCCCAGGTTTTCCTTAGGAATAACCATTTATTTCACTCACAATTCAGTATTTAGTGTAGTAATTTTCATTGAAACGTTCAATTCTAAAAGAACAGAAACTGCTTATAAGTATCAATCTCTTGAACAAGATGAAAGCCTGGAACTCACTCAGTAAGTCACAGAATTATTTCATATCTACTGGATTTCTAAGATTGAAATATTGCCTTATGCCAAAATTCATAGAAATTTGAACACCAGGAAACACAGCTTACTCAGGGCAATTTCCTCTAACATTCATTTCCTTGGTCAATGTACCCTGATGGCTCAAGAACAAGTGATGTCAGATCAACAGGTGACTGGAACTCCATGTAATCTCATTCCTGCCTTGCGTGTCTGCTATTATCAAACCGTGACATCATGTGTTCAGGGTGAGACCCTGAAATCATGACAGCCGATGCACCAAAGTGAGATGAGGAGAGGTGTGTTCTGCTTGGTGAGCTCCAGACCCAAGTTGCACAAAGGCCTGTGGACAATTGAAACCATGGGGCAAGTTAGCTTGGGCTAGCAGTGGTTTTGGAATTCCCCAATTTTGATGAGCTCACGTCTACCATGTTCTGTTGCTGTCCCTGTCTCCGTTTTCCTCAGGCCACACTTAACTGAGAAAAGGTCCACATAAAGCAGGGGCACTTTCTTCCAGCTTCTTCCATTGACTGGCTTGGCTGCCATAGCAACAGGCCAGGCAGGAGCTGCCTATGGACATTCCCAGTTCCTGGTGATGTGGGCTCACTGTGACATCACAACCAAGACTTTGCTGATTGATCAGACTGCCTAAGACCTCCCGCTAAGGCCCCTCCCTCTCCACACACAGGCCACTTTGGTGCCAGTAACAGGCAGAATCTTCTTTTGTGACGATGGCTCATCTCCTCCAGTTAACTTCCTCACTTTATCAAGGTTCAACTGAGATGACATTCCTTTCCTGGTCAATACAACTACCCATGTGGAGGCTGCACTTTGGAGGATAAGAAGCATTTCTAATGGTGAGTACAAAATACCCCAAGCCCTTTGCAGTGCAATCAGAATGTCCCATACCATTGGATGAGGAAATTTCTCTCCCAGACCTACATCTCCCATAATTGGGTGCATATTCCCTTGTGGGAATGCAAAATATAGCACACTGGAAACCAGGGGGTTGTAATTCCAGGGGTTTTTTTTCCTAACTTCATCAAAACCCAGAAATTCTTTCAGGGGCTGGCAAGAGCATCAAAGTGACCAATGTACTCATTTTATGTCGACCAAGAAATTAATGTACTTTGATCTGAGGACTATAGAGGAACACACAAGGTATACTCAATGAATACTTCATACTCCCTATTCAGTGTAATTGTTATCATCTCTACTGTGAACAGAATCTTTCAGGAACCCCAGAACTTGTGGAGAACCATGAAGCACTTTGAAAGGACATTCAATTCTGCAAAGAATCTCTGGAGTACTAAAGAGCACACGTTTTCCTCATAGAACTGAACCCACAGAGTCAGTGTGACTCAAGGCTGCACCTCAAAGTGACTTCAAGGCTTGAACATACATTCCGAAAAAGGAGAATTCCAATTTGAACTGGAAAAATCACACGCACACACACACACACACACACACACACAAATTGCTGAAGTACTGTTCGTTATCTACTAGCAAATTTCTTAACTTCCATCTAGTGAATTACAACCTTGAACACACCAGAAGTCACTGAACCCCAGTACACCTGGTGCACTCCATCAATTCCCACAATCCAAATGAGAGGGTTTCTTTCAAGGATTCTTATACATACCTAAACAATGGATATACTCAATGAGTGTGAAATAGTGGGTACTTTAAGAATTTTTATAAAGAGCTAAGAAATTAGTTGACTCTGACACTGTGGGTGTTACACACACTAGTATGCATACGCAAACACATACGCACACACAACCCTGTCCAAAGATCATGAGGAGAGATCAGCGCAATAGCTGAAATCCCGCAGTTGCCCAAATATGTGGACACTTTCATGTCTCCAAGTAATCATCCATCTTACAAAAATACATGAAGTGACATCATTTCCAACAATGTCCTTGGAAGGTAGGTATACTACAGCCTTTAGGCCAATGAAGAAATAAGCACTAATTCACCAGAGTCTATGCATGAAGCCATCACTGTAATTGAAATCATTTGTGGAAAACCAATAATGCACATGGATACATGTCAGAAGATCTTCGAACATACACTTTACATTTTCAATAAATGCTGTACATTTCCTCACCTGACAGGGTGTAACTGCTGATCTTTGGAAGAGCAGCGTTGAGTCATACCAAAATTAGTGACTTCCAGGAAGCATTGGTGACTTGCATTATTTGGAACAGAGCATTTAACAGACACAGAAACAGGAAATATTTGGAAACCACATCAGCGGCCACACACACAAAGACACCCACAGTGTGACTTAGTTCCATGGGTATTCAGTATTTTGGTGTCAGTGAAAGTATGGGCTTTCAGCTAAGTGAAGTTCTTTTTAGTAGCTCCAGTTTTTAATAATCACCAGGAAACTGGATTGTTTGCCATCTTTCACTGATTGTAATTGGGATAATGGTTAATTTTAGCCCATAATATTACATATAGGACTCTGAATTGCATAGATAAAGTAACTTCTTTTATAAACAATCTTACATGGTTGAAGTTCTGCCAGGAAAAATCAACTTATATTCTCCCCATGTTTCATGGCTTTCTAGAGAAGAAACCATTATTTAGCTCACAACAATGTATTTAAAACTGGGAAATATTTAAAAATATATTGTGCCCATTCTAAGACCACCTCAGTCATTATGTTCAGTATCTAGAAAATATGTCCCACTGCAGCAATTGAGTATATATTTCAGAGGATACCTCCTTTCCTAGCATCATACTTCAATGTGAGTAACACTCATTTGGCCTTAATGATGAGGTAGGATGAATTTCATAGAAATATGTAACTCTGATACTAGAAACAACTTGGGTAATATGTTGAATATCTGGCAACAGGTTCCAATCATTGATCTCAGTACATATGTCACAAGATAACTCCCCATCACTCCTGGTTTTGATAAGGAGAAAATTTCATGTTTGTTCATAACTTCATTTTATTATTTAATTTCATAGAATCAAGTAAGCCCCATTCTACTACCCACATAGTTTGATGGTTGATGTCAGTCCAGCCCTTCAATTCCTGGCATACACTGTGCATTTCTCTGGATTTTTCCCCACCTATCTGCATTTTTAAATTTGAGAATAATTGCTTTCAGCCCATAATTTCCCATTATGGTGAGTTTCATGGAATTCAGTTACTTATGTTTAAAAACCAACATCTTTAGAAGGTTTGCTCTCTGGTGTTCCATCAAGTCTTGGAATCGAGGGTACATTTCACAAGGTACTTCCCAGCTAGCCTCCCTTTTAAATTTGATAAAATTCAGATCACACTTACCTCATAATGCGTAGGTATTCCATTGAGTTCAATAGAAACATGAAATTCCCGTTTAAATTCATAGTAATAGGAAGGTTGAAAATTTCGCAGTTAGTTCAGCTATTAGGCTTCAGGAAGACGTTCACAGGATTTCTCCACTACTGTGGCTGGTATTTTTCGAGTAGAAATATTACTGTTAGTGCATGATGCTGTCTTTATTAATCAGAATTTCCTACAAAAATACTTACCATTCTAAAATGAAATAAGTTTGAAGACTGAATGTCTGACACTACCTTGAAGTGCTGTATTTTACTGTGCATTGCAAAGGATTACTCCCCATCTTGGACCATTTTGAATTAAAAAAAAACAGTACTCATTTTGCTCCTACTGAGATATATATACGTACATATATATGTTGCACATATGTATATATATACATATATATGTGTGTATATTATTCCAAATTTCATAGAAAAAAGAAACTCGAAATTTACAACCAACTTAATGAGATGATTAAAGGTCTGCTAGGAATTTTTTGTCTTCCTCTTATGTCATAGCATTTCTCCCATCTTTCCCGGTTTTCCTTTGTAATAAACATTCATTTAACTCAAAATTCAGTATCTACTCTTGTAATTTTCATAGAAACGTGTCATTCTAAAAGAACAGAAAGTAATTATAGGTATTATTAGATTGAAGATTGAATGTCCGACACTACCTTGAAGTCCCGGATTTTACTCTGCATTTCAAAGGATTACTCCCCATCTAGTACCATTTTTAATTTTAAAAAAATGCTCATTTTTGCTCCTTGTCAAATATATATATGTACATACATATGTTGTATATATGTATATATATATGTATATAATTCCAAATTTCATAGAAAACCTATCTCAAAATTTAAAATCAACTTAATCAGATTATTAAAGGGCTGCTATGAGTTTTTTGTCTTCCTCTCTATGTCATAGTATTTCTCCCATCTTCCCAGGTTTTCCTTAGGAATAACCATTTATTTCACTCACAATTCAGTATTTAGTGTAGTAATTTTCATTGAAACGTTCAATTCTAAAAGAACAGAAACTGCTTATAAGTATCAATCTCTTGAACAAGATGAAAGCCTGGAACTCACTCAGTAAGTCACAGAATTATTTCATATCTACTGGATTTCTAAGATTGAAATATTGCCTTATGCCAAAATTCATAGAAATTTGAACACCAGGAAACACAGCTTACTCAGGGCAATTTCCTCTAACATTCATTTCCTTGGTCAATGTACCCTGATGGCTCAAGAACAAGTGATGTCAGATCAACAGGTGACTGGAACTCCATGTTATCTCATTCCTGCCTTGCGTGTCTGCTATTATCAAACCGTGACATCATGTGTTCAGGGTGAGACCCTGAAATCATGACAGCCGATGCACCAAAGTGAGATGAGGAGAGGTGTGTTCTGCTTGGTGAGCTCCAGACCCAAGTTGCACAAAGGCCTGTGGACAATTGAAACCATGGGGCAAGTTAGCTTGGGCTAGCAGTGGTTTTGGAATTCCCCAATTTTGATGAGCTCACGTCTACCATGTTCTGTTGCTGTCCCTGTCTCCGTTTTCCTCAGGCCACACTTAACTGAGAAAAGGTCCACATAAAGCAGGGGCACTTTCTTCCAGCTTCTTCCATTGACTGGCTTGGCTGCCATAGCAACAGGCCAGGCAGGAGCTGCCTATGGACATTCCCAGTTCCTGGTGATGTGGGCTCACTGTGACATCACAACCAAGACTTTGCTGATTGATCAGACTGCCTAAGACCTCCCGCTAAGGCCCCTCCCTCTCCACACACAGGCCACTTTGGTGCCAGTAACAGGCAGAATCTTCTTTTGTGACGATGGCTCATCTCCTCCAGTTAACTTCCTCACTTTATCAAGGTTCAACTGAGATGACATTCCTTTCCTGGTCAATACAACTACCCATGTGGAGGCTGCACTTTGGAGGATAAGAAGCATTTCTAATGGTGAGTACAAAATACCCCAAGCCCTTTGCAGTGCAATCAGAATGTCCCATACCATTGGATGAGGAAATTTCTCTCCCAGACCTACATCTCCCATAATTGGGTGCATATTCCCTTGTGGGAATGCAAAATATAGCACACTGGAAACCAGGGGGTTGTAATTCCAGGGGTTTTTTTTCCTAACTTCATCAAAACCCAGAAATTCTTTCAGGGGCTGGCAAGAGCATCAAAGTGACCAATGTACTCATTTTATGTCGACCAAGAAATTAATGTACTTTGATCTGAGGACTATAGAGGAACACACAAGGTATACTCAATGAATACTTCATACTCCCTATTCAGTGTAATTGTTATCATCTCTACTGTGAACAGAATCTTTCAGGAACCCCAGAACTTGTGGAGAACCATGAAGCACTTTGAAAGGACATTCAATTCTGCAAAGAATCTCTGGAGTACTAAAGAGCACACGTTTTCCTCATAGAACTGAACCCACAGAGTCAGTGTGACTCAAGGCTGCACCTCAAAGTGACTTCAAGGCTTGAACATACATTCCGAAAATGGAGAATTCCAATTTGAACTGGAAAAATCACACGCACACACACACACACACACACACACACACACAAATTGCTGAAGTACTGTTCGTTATCTACTAGCAAATTTCTTAACTTCCATCTAGTGAATTACAACCTTGAACACACCAGAAGTCACTGAACCCCAGTACACCTGGTGCACTCCATCAATTCCCACAATCCAAATGAGAGGGTTTCTTTCAAGGATTCTTATACATACCTAAACAATGGATATACTCAATGAGTGTGAAATAGTGGGTACTTTAAGAATTTTTATAAAGAGCTAAGAAATTAGTTGACTCTGACACTGTGGGTGTTACACACACTAGTATGCATACGCAAACACATACGCACACACAACCCTGTCCAAAGATCATGAGGAGAGATCAGCGCAATAGCTGAAATCCCGCAGTTGCCCAAATATGTGGACACTTTCATGTCTCCAAGTAATCATCCATCTTACAAAAATACATGAAGTGACATCATTTCCAACAATGTCCTTGGAAGGTAGGTATACTACAGCCTTTAGGCCAATGAAGAAATAAGCACTAATTCACCAGAGTCTATGCATGAAGCCATCACTGTAATTGAAATCATTTGTGGAAAACCAATAATGCACATGGATACATGTCAGAAGATCTTCGAACATGCACTTTACATTTTCAATAAATGCTGTACATTTCCTCACCTGACAGGGTGTAACTGCTGATCTTTGGAAGAGCAGCGTTGAGTCATACCAAAATTAGTGACTTCCAGGAAGCATTGGTGACTTGCATTATTTGGAACAGAGCATTTAACAGACACAGAAACAGGAAATATTTGGAAACCACATCAGCGGCCACACACACAAAGACACCCACAGTGTGACTTAGTTCCATGGGTATTCAGTATTTTGGTGTCAGTGAAAGTATGGGCTTTCAGCTAAGTGAAGTTCTTTTTAGTAGCTCCAGTTTTTAATAATCACCAGGAAACTGGATTGTTTGCCATCTTTCACTGATTGTAATTGGGATAATGGTTAATTTTAGCCCATAATATTACATATAGGACTCTGAATTGCATAGATAAAGTAACTTCTTTTATAAACAATCTTACATGGTTGAAGTTCTGCCAGGAAAAATCAACTTATATTCTCCCCATGTTTCATGGCTTTCTAGAGAAGAAACCATTATTTAGCTCACAACAATGTATTTAAAACTGGGAAATATTTAAAAATATATTGTGCCCATTCTAAGACCACCTCAGTCATTATGTTCAGTATCTAGAAAATATGTCCCACTGCAGCAATTGAGTATATATTTCAGAGGATACCTCCTTTCCTAGCATCATACTTCAATGTGAGTAACACTCATTTGGCCTTAATGATGAGGTAGGATGAATTTCATAGAAATATGTAACTCTGATACTAGAAACAACTTGGGTAATATGTTGAATATCTGGCAACAGGTTCCAATCATTGATCTCAGTACATATGTCACAAGATAACTCCCCATCACTCCTGGTTTTGATAAGGAGAAAATTTCATGTTTGTTCATAACTTCATTTTATTATTTAATTTCATAGAATCAAGTAAGCCCCATTCTACTACCCACATAGTTTGATGGTTGATGTCAGTCCAGCCCTTCAATTCCTGGCATACACTGTGCATTTCTCTGGATTTTTCCCCACCTATCTGCATTTTTAAATTTGAGAATAATTGCTTTCAGCCCATAATTTCCCATTATGGTGAGTTTCATGGAATTCAGTTACTTATGTTTAAAAACCAACATCTTTAGAAGGTTTGCTCTCTGGTGTTCCATCAAGTCTTGGAATCGAGGGTACATTTCACAAGGTACTTCCCAGCTAGCCTCCCTTTTAAATTTGATAAAATTCAGATCACACTTACCTCATAATGCGTAGGTATTCCATTGAGTTCAATAGAAACATGAAATTCCCGTTTAAATTCATAGTAATAGGAAGGTTGAAAATTTCGCAGTTAGTTCAGCTATTAGGCTTCAGGAAGACGTTCACAGGATTTCTCCACTACTGTGGCTGGTATTTTTCGAGTAGAAATATTACTGTTAGTGCATGATGCTGTCTTTATTAATCAGAATTTCCTACAAAAATACTTACCATTCTAAAATGAAATAAGTTTGAAGACTGAATGTCTGACACTACCTTGAAGTGCTGTATTTTACTGTGCATTGCAAAGGATTACTCCCCATCTTGGACCATTTTGAATTAAAAAAAAACAGTACTCATTTTGCTCCTACTGAGATATATATACGTACATATATATGTTGCACATATGTATATATATACATATATATGTGTGTATATTATTCCAAATTTCATAGAAAAAAGAAACTCGAAATTTACAACCAACTTAATGAGATGATTAAAGGTCTGCTAGGAATTTTTTGTCTTCCTCTTATGTCATAGCATTTCTCCCATCTTTCCCGGTTTTCCTTTGTAATAAACATTCATTTAACTCAAAATTCAGTATCTACTCTTGTAATTTTCATAGAAACGTGTCATTCTAAAAGAACAGAAAGTAATTATAGGTATTATTAGATTGAAGATTGAATGTCCGACACTACCTTGAAGTCCCGGATTTTACTCTGCATTTCAAAGGATTACTCCCCATCTAGTACCATTTTTAATTTTAAAAAAATGCTCATTTTTGCTCCTTGTCAAATATATATATGTACATACATATGTTGTATATATGTATATATATATATGTATATAATTCCAAATTTCATAGAAAACCTATCTCAAAATTTAAAATCAACTTAATCAGATTATTAAAGGGCTGCTATGAGTTTTTTGTCTTCCTCTCTATGTCATAGTATTTCTCCCATCTTCCCAGGTTTTCCTTAGGAATAACCATTTATTTCACTCACAATTCAGTATTTAGTGTAGTAATTTTCATTGAAACGTTCAATTCTAAAAGAACAGAAACTGCTTATAAGTATCAATCTCTTGAACAAGATGAAAGCCTGGAACTCACTCAGTAAGTCACAGAATTATTTCATATCTACTGGATTTCTAAGATTGAAATATTGCCTTATGCCAAAATTCATAGAAATTTGAACACCAGGAAACACAGCTTACTCAGGGCAATTTCCTCTAACATTCATTTCCTTGGTCAATGTACCCTGATGGCTCAAGAACAAGTGATGTCAGATCAACAGGTGACTGGAACTCCATGTAATCTCATTCCTGCCTTGCGTGTCTGCTATTATCAAACCGTGACATCATGTGTTCAGGGTGAGACCCTGAAATCATGACAGCCGATGCACCAAAGTGAGATGAGGAGAGGTGTGTTCTGCTTGGTGAGCTCCAGACCCAAGTTGCACAAAGGCCTGTGGACAATTGAAACCATGGGGCAAGTTAGCTTGGGCTAGCAGTGGTTTTGGAATTCCCCAATTTTGATGAGCTCACGTCTACCATGTTCTGTTGCTGTCCCTGTCTCCGTTTTCCTCAGGCCACACTTAACTGAGAAAAGGTCCACATAAAGCAGGGGCACTTTCTTCCAGCTTCTTCCATTGACTGGCTTGGCTGCCATAGCAACAGGCCAGGCAGGAGCTGCCTATGGACATTCCCAGTTCCTGGTGATGTGGGCTCACTGTGACATCACAACCAAGACTTTGCTGATTGATCAGACTGCCTAAGACCTCCCGCTAAGGCCCCTCCCTCTCCACACACAGGCCACTTTGGTGCCAGTAACAGGCAGAATCTTCTTTTGTGACGATGGCTCATCTCCTCCAGTTAACTTCCTCACTTTATCAAGGTTCAACTGAGATGACATTCCTTTCCTGGTCAATACAACTACCCATGTGGAGGCTGCACTTTGGAGGATAAGAAGCATTTCTAATGGTGAGTACAAAATACCCCAAGCCCTTTGCAGTGCAATCAGAATGTCCCATACCATTGGATGAGGAAATTTCTCTCCCAGACCTACATCTCCCATAATTGGGTGCATATTCCCTTGTGGGAATGCAAAATATAGCACACTGGAAACCAGGGGGTTGTAATTCCAGGGGTTTTTTTTCCTAACTTCATCAAAACCCAGAAATTCTTTCAGGGGCTGGCAAGAGCATCAAAGTGACCAATGTACTCATTTTATGTCGACCAAGAAATTAATGTACTTTGATCTGAGGACTATAGAGGAACACACAAGGTATACTCAATGAATACTTCATACTCCCTATTCAGTGTAATTGTTATCATCTCTACTGTGAACAGAATCTTTCAGGAACCCCAGAACTTGTGGAGAACCATGAAGCACTTTGAAAGGACATTCAATTCTGCAAAGAATCTCTGGAGTACTAAAGAGCACACGTTTTCCTCATAGAACTGAACCCACAGAGTCAGTGTGACTCAAGGCTGCACCTCAAAGTGACTTCAAGGCTTGAACATACATTCTGAAAATGGAGAATTCCAATTTGAACTGGAAAAATCACACGCACACACACACACACACACACACACACACACACAAATTGCTGAAGTACTGTTCGTTATCTACTAGCAAATTTCTTAACTTCCATCTAGTGAATTACAACCTTGAACACACCAGAAGTCACTGAACCCCAGTACACCTGGTGCACTCCATCAATTCCCACAATCCAAATGAGAGGGTTTCTTTCAAGGATTCTTATACATACCTAAACAATGGATATACTCAATGAGTGTGAAATAGTGGGTACTTTAAGAATTTTTATAAAGAGCTAAGAAATTAGTTGACTCTGACACTGTGGGTGTTACACACACTAGTATGCATACGCAAACACATACGCACACACAACCCTGTCCAAAGATCATGAGGAGAGATCAGCGCAATAGCTGAAATCCCGCAGTTGCCCAAATATGTGGACACTTTCATGTCTCCAAGTAATCATCCATCTTACAAAAATACATGAAGTGACATCATTTCCAACAATGTCCTTGGAAGGTAGGTATACTACAGCCTTTAGGCCAATGAAGAAATAAGCACTAATTCACCAGAGTCTATGCATGAAGCCATCACTGTAATTGAAATCATTTGTGGAAAACCAATAATGCACATGGATACATGTCAGAAGATCTTCGAACATACACTTTACATTTTCAATAAATGCTGTACATTTCCTCACCTGACAGGGTGTAACTGCTGATCTTTGGAAGAGCAGCGTTGAGTCATACCAAAATTAGTGACTTCCAGGAAGCATTGGTGACTTGCATTATTTGGAACAGAGCATTTAACAGACACAGAAACAGGAAATATTTGGAAACCACATCAGCGGCCACACACACAAAGACACCCACAGTGTGACTTAGTTCCATGGGTATTCAGTATTTTGGTGTCAGTGAAAGTATGGGCTTTCAGCTAAGTGAAGTTCTTTTTAGTAGCTCCAGTTTTTAATAATCACCAGGAAACTGGATTGTTTGCCATCTTTCACTGATTGTAATTGGGATAATGGTTAATTTTAGCCCATAATATTACATATAGGACTCTGAATTGCATAGATAAAGTAACTTCTTTTATAAACAATCTTACATGGTTGAAGTTCTGCCAGGAAAAATCAACTTATATTCTCCCCATGTTTCATGGCTTTCTAGAGAAGAAACCATTATTTAGCTCACAACAATGTATTTAAAACTGGGAAATATTTAAAAATATATTGTGCCCATTCTAAGACCACCTCAGTCATTATGTTCAGTATCTAGAAAATATGTCCCACTGCAGCAATTGAGTATATATTTCAGAGGATACCTCCTTTCCTAGCATCATACTTCAATGTGAGTAACACTCATTTGGCCTTAATGATGAGGTAGGATGAATTTCATAGAAATATGTAACTCTGATACTAGAAACAACTTGGGTAATATGTTGAATATCTGGCAACAGGTTCCAATCATTGATCTCAGTACATATGTCACAAGATAACTCCCCATCACTCCTGGTTTTGATAAGGAGAAAATTTCATGTTTGTTCATAACTTCATTTTATTATTTAATTTCATAGAATCAAGTAAGCCCCATTCTACTACCCACATAGTTTGATGGTTGATGTCAGTCCAGCCCTTCAATTCCTGGCATACACTGTGCATTTCTCTGGATTTTTCCCCACCTATCTGCATTTTTAAATTTGAGAATAATTGCTTTCAGCCCATAATTTCCCATTATGGTGAGTTTCATGGAATTCAGTTACTTATGTTTAAAAACCAACATCTTTAGAAGGTTTGCTCTCTGGTGTTCCATCAAGTCTTGGAATCGAGGGTACATTTCACAAGGTACTTCCCAGCTAGCCTCCCTTTTAAATTTGATAAAATTCAGATCACACTTACCTCATAATGCGTAGGTATTCCATTGAGTTCAATAGAAACATGAAATTCCCGTTTAAATTCATAGTAATAGGAAGGTTGAAAATTTCGCAGTTAGTTCAGCTATTAGGCTTCAGGAAGACGTTCACAGGATTTCTCCACTACTGTGGCTGGTATTTTTCGAGTAGAAATATTACTGTTAGTGCATGATGCTGTCTTTATTAATCAGAATTTCCTACAAAAATACTTACCATTCTAAAATGAAATAAGTTTGAAGACTGAATGTCTGACACTACCTTGAAGTGCTGTATTTTACTGTGCATTGCAAAGGATTACTCCCCATCTTGGACCATTTTGAATTAAAAAAAAACAGTACTCATTTTGCTCCTACTGAGATATATATACGTACATATATATGTTGCACATATGTATATATATACATATATATGTGTGTATATTATTCCAAATTTCATAGAAAAAAGAAACTCGAAATTTACAACCAACTTAATGAGATGATTAAAGGTCTGCTAGGAATTTTTTGTCTTCCTCTTATGTCATAGCATTTCTCCCATCTTTCCCGGTTTTCCTTTGTAATAAACATTCATTTAACTCAAAATTCAGTATCTACTCTTGTAATTTTCATAGAAACGTGTCATTCTAAAAGAACAGAAAGTAATTATAGGTATTATTAGATTGAAGATTGAATGTCCGACACTACCTTGAAGTCCCGGATTTTACTCTGCATTTCAAAGGATTACTCCCCATCTAGTACCATTTTTAATTTTAAAAAAATGCTCATTTTTGCTCCTTGTCAAATATATATATGTACATACATATGTTGTATATATGTATATATATATGTATATAATTCCAAATTTCATAGAAAACCTATCTCAAAATTTAAAATCAACTTAATCAGATTATTAAAGGGCTGCTATGAGTTTTTTGTCTTCCTCTCTATGTCATAGTATTTCTCCCATCTTCCCAGGTTTTCCTTAGGAATAACCATTTATTTCACTCACAATTCAGTATTTAGTGTAGTAATTTTCATTGAAACGTTCAATTCTAAAAGAACAGAAACTGCTTATAAGTATCAATCTCTTGAACAAGATGAAAGCCTGGAACTCACTCAGTAAGTCACAGAATTATTTCATATCTACTGGATTTCTAAGATTGAAATATTGCCTTATGCCAAAATTCATAGAAATTTGAACACCAGGAAACACAGCTTACTCAGGGCAATTTCCTCTAACATTCATTTCCTTGGTCAATGTACCCTGATGGCTCAAGAACAAGTGATGTCAGATCAACAGGTGACTGGAACTCCATGTAATCTCATTCCTGCCTTGCGTGTCTGCTATTATCAAACCGTGACATCATGTGTTCAGGGTGAGACCCTGAAATCATGACAGCCGATGCACCAAAGTGAGATGAGGAGAGGTGTGTTCTGCTTGGTGAGCTCCAGACCCAAGTTGCACAAAGGCCTGTGGACAATTGAAACCATGGGGCAAGTTAGCTTGGGCTAGCAGTGGTTTTGGAATTCCCCAATTTTGATGAGCTCACGTCTACCATGTTCTGTTGCTGTCCCTGTCTCCGTTTTCCTCAGGCCACACTTAACTGAGAAAAGGTCCACATAAAGCAGGGGCACTTTCTTCCAGCTTCTTCCATTGACTGGCTTGGCTGCCATAGCAACAGGCCAGGCAGGAGCTGCCTATGGACATTCCCAGTTCCTGGTGATGTGGGCTCACTGTGACATCACAACCAAGACTTTGCTGATTGATCAGACTGCCTAAGACCTCCCGCTAAGGCCCCTCCCTCTCCACACACAGGCCACTTTGGTGCCAGTAACAGGCAGAATCTTCTTTTGTGACGATGGCTCATCTCCTCCAGTTAACTTCCTCACTTTATCAAGGTTCAACTGAGATGACATTCCTTTCCTGGTCAATACAACTACCCATGTGGAGGCTGCACTTTGGAGGATAAGAAGCATTTCTAATGGTGAGTACAAAATACCCCAAGCCCTTTGCAGTGCAATCAGAATGTCCCATACCATTGGATGAGGAAATTTCTCTCCCAGACCTACATCTCCCATAATTGGGTGCATATTCCCTTGTGGGAATGCAAAATATAGCACACTGGAAACCAGGGGGTTGTAATTCCAGGGGTTTTTTTTCCTAACTTCATCAAAACCCAGAAATTCTTTCAGGGGCTGGCAAGAGCATCAAAGTGACCAATGTACTCATTTTATGTCGACCAAGAAATTAATGTACTTTGATCTGAGGACTATAGAGGAACACACAAGGTATACTCAATGAATACTTCATACTCCCTATTCAGTGTAATTGTTATCATCTCTACTGTGAACAGAATCTTTCAGGAACCCCAGAACTTGTGGAGAACCATGAAGCACTTTGAAAGGACATTCAATTCTGCAAAGAATCTCTGGAGTACTAAAGAGCACACGTTTTCCTCATAGAACTGAACCCACAGAGTCAGTGTGACTCAAGGCTGCACCTCAAAGTGACTTCAAGGCTTGAACATACATTCTGAAAATGGAGAATTCCAATTTGAACTGGAAAAATCACACGCACACACACACACACACACACACACACAAATTGCTGAAGTACTGTTCGTTATCTACTAGCAAATTTCTTAACTTCCATCTAGTGAATTACAACCTTGAACACACCAGAAGTCACTGAACCCCAGTACACCTGGTGCACTCCATCAATTCCCACAATCCAAATGAGAGGGTTTCTTTCAAGGATTCTTATACATACCTAAACAATGGATATACTCAATGAGTGTGAAATAGTGGGTACTTTAAGAATTTTTATAAAGAGCTAAGAAATTAGTTGACTCTGACACTGTGGGTGTTACACACACTAGTATGCATACGCAAACACATACGCACACACAACCCTGTCCAAAGATCATGAGGAGAGATCAGCGCAATAGCTGAAATCCCGCAGTTGCCCAAATATGTGGACACTTTCATGTCTCCAAGTAATCATCCATCTTACAAAAATACATGAAGTGACATCATTTCCAACAATGTCCTTGGAAGGTAGGTATACTACAGCCTTTAGGCCAATGAAGAAATAAGCACTAATTCACCAGAGTCTATGCATGAAGCCATCACTGTAATTGAAATCATTTGTGGAAAACCAATAATGCACATGGATACATGTCAGAAGATCTTCGAACATACACTTTACATTTTCAATAAATGCTGTACATTTCCTCACCTGACAGGGTGTAACTGCTGATCTTTGGAAGAGCAGCGTTGAGTCATACCAAAATTAGTGACTTCCAGGAAGCATTGGTGACTTGCATTATTTGGAACAGAGCATTTAACAGACACAGAAACAGGAAATATTTGGAAACCACATCAGCGGCCACACACACAAAGACACCCACAGTGTGACTTAGTTCCATGGGTATTCAGTATTTTGGTGTCAGTGAAAGTATGGGCTTTCAGCTAAGTGAAGTTCTTTTTAGTAGCTCCAGTTTTTAATAATCACCAGGAAACTGGATTGTTTGCCATCTTTCACTGATTGTAATTGGGATAATGGTTAATTTTAGCCCATAATATTACATATAGGACTCTGAATTGCATAGATAAAGTAACTTCTTTTATAAACAATCTTACATGGTTGAAGTTCTGCCAGGAAAAATCAACTTATATTCTCCCCATGTTTCATGGCTTTCTAGAGAAGAAACCATTATTTAGCTCACAACAATGTATTTAAAACTGGGAAATATTTAAAAATATATTGTGCCCATTCTAAGACCACCTCAGTCATTATGTTCAGTATCTAGAAAATATGTCCCACTGCAGCAATTGAGTATATATTTCAGAGGATACCTCCTTTCCTAGCATCATACTTCAATGTGAGTAACACTCATTTGGCCTTAATGATGAGGTAGGATGAATTTCATAGAAATATGTAACTCTGATACTAGAAACAACTTGGGTAATATGTTGAATATCTGGCAACAGGTTCCAATCATTGATCTCAGTACATATGTCACAAGATAACTCCCCATCACTCCTGGTTTTGATAAGGAGAAAATTTCATGTTTGTTCATAACTTCATTTTATTATTTAATTTCATAGAATCAAGTAAGCCCCATTCTACTACCCACATAGTTTGATGGTTGATGTCAGTCCAGCCCTTCAATTCCTGGCATACACTGTGCATTTCTCTGGATTTTTCCCCACCTATCTGCATTTTTAAATTTGAGAATAATTGCTTTCAGCCCATAATTTCCCATTATGGTGAGTTTCATGGAATTCAGTTACTTATGTTTAAAAACCAACATCTTTAGAAGGTTTGCTCTCTGGTGTTCCATCAAGTCTTGGAATCGAGGGTACATTTCACAAGGTACTTCCCAGCTAGCCTCCCTTTTAAATTTGATAAAATTCAGATCACACTTACCTCATAATGCGTAGGTATTCCATTGAGTTCAATAGAAACATGAAATTCCCGTTTAAATTCATAGTAATAGGAAGGTTGAAAATTTCGCAGTTAGTTCAGCTATTAGGCTTCAGGAAGACGTTCACAGGATTTCTCCACTACTGTGGCTGGTATTTTTTGAGTAGAAATATTACTGTTAGTGCATGATGCTGTCTTTATTAATCAGAATTTCCTACAAAAATACTTACCATTCTAAAATGAAATAAGTTTGAAGACTGAATGTCTGACACTACCTTGAAGTGCTGTATTTTACTGTGCATTGCAAAGGATTACTCCCCATCTTGGACCATTTTGAATTAAAAAAAAACAGTACTCATTTTGCTCCTACTGAGATATATATACGTACATATATATGTTGCACATATGTATATATATACATATATATGTGTGTATATTATTCCAAATTTCATAGAAAAAAGAAACTCGAAATTTACAACCAACTTAATGAGATGATTAAAGGTCTGCTAGGAATTTTTTGTCTTCCTCTTATGTCATAGCATTTCTCCCATCTTTCCCGGTTTTCCTTTGTAATAAACATTCATTTAACTCAAAATTCAGTATCTACTCTTGTAATTTTCATAGAAACGTGTCATTCTAAAAGAACAGAAAGTAATTATAGGTATTATTAGATTGAAGATTGAATGTCCGACACTACCTTGAAGTCCCGGATTTTACTCTGCATTTCAAAGGATTACTCCCCATCTAGTACCATTTTTAATTTTAAAAAAATGCTCATTTTTGCTCCTTGTCAAATATATATATGTACATACATATGTTGTATATATGTATATATATATGTATATAATTCCAAATTTCATAGAAAACCTATCTCAAAATTTAAAATCAACTTAATCAGATTATTAAAGGGCTGCTATGAGTTTTTTGTCTTCCTCTCTATGTCATAGTATTTCTCCCATCTTCCCAGGTTTTCCTTAGGAATAACCATTTATTTCACTCACAATTCAGTATTTAGTGTAGTAATTTTCATTGAAACGTTCAATTCTAAAAGAACAGAAACTGCTTATAAGTATCAATCTCTTGAACAAGATGAAAGCCTGGAACTCACTCAGTAAGTCACAGAATTATTTCATATCTACTGGATTTCTAAGATTGAAATATTGCCTTATGCCAAAATTCATAGAAATTTGAACACCAGGAAACACAGCTTACTCAGGGCAATTTCCTCTAACATTCATTTCCTTGGTCAATGTACCCTGATGGCTCAAGAACAAGTGATGTCAGATCAACAGGTGACTGGAACTCCATGTAATCTCATTCCTGCCTTGCGTGTCTGCTATTATCAAACCGTGACATCATGTGTTCAGGGTGAGACCCTGAAATCATGACAGCCGATGCACCAAAGTGAGATGAGGAGAGGTGTGTTCTGCTTGGTGAGCTCCAGACCCAAGTTGCACAAAGGCCTGTGGACAATTGAAACCATGGGGCAAGTTAGCTTGGGCTAGCAGTGGTTTTGGAATTCCCCAATTTTGATGAGCTCACGTCTACCATGTTCTGTTGCTGTCCCTGTCTCCGTTTTCCTCAGGCCACACTTAACTGAGAAAAGGTCCACATAAAGCAGGGGCACTTTCTTCCAGCTTCTTCCATTGACTGGCTTGGCTGCCATAGCAACAGGCCAGGCAGGAGCTGCCTATGGACATTCCCAGTTCCTGGTGATGTGGGCTCACTGTGACATCACAACCAAGACTTTGCTGATTGATCAGACTGCCTAAGACCTCCCGCTAAGGCCCCTCCCTCTCCACACACAGGCCACTTTGGTGCCAGTAACAGGCAGAATCTTCTTTTGTGACGATGGCTCATCTCCTCCAGTTAACTTCCTCACTTTATCAAGGTTCAACTGAGATGACATTCCTTTCCTGGTCAATACAACTACCCATGTGGAGGCTGCACTTTGGAGGATAAGAAGCATTTCTAATGGTGAGTACAAAATACCCCAAGCCCTTTGCAGTGCAATCAGAATGTCCCATACCATTGGATGAGGAAATTTCTCTCCCAGACCTACATCTCCCATAATTGGGTGCATATTCCCTTGTGGGAATGCAAAATATAGCACACTGGAAACCAGGGGGTTGTAATTCCAGGGGTTTTTTTTCCTAACTTCATCAAAACCCAGAAATTCTTTCAGGGGCTGGCAAGAGCATCAAAGTGACCAATGTACTCATTTTATGTCGACCAAGAAATTAATGTACTTTGATCTGAGGACTATAGAGGAACACACAAGGTATACTCAATGAATACTTCATACTCCCTATTCAGTGTAATTGTTATCATCTCTACTGTGAACAGAATCTTTCAGGAACCCCAGAACTTGTGGAGAACCATGAAGCACTTTGAAAGGACATTCAATTCTGCAAAGAATCTCTGGAGTACTAAAGAGCACACGTTTTCCTCATAGAACTGAACCCACAGAGTCAGTGTGACTCAAGGCTGCACCTCAAAGTGACTTCAAGGCTTGAACATACATTCTGAAAATGGAGAATTCCAATTTGAACTGGAAAAATCACACGCACACACACACACACACACACACACACAAATTGCTGAAGTACTGTTCGTTATCTACTAGCAAATTTCTTAACTTCCATCTAGTGAATTACAACCTTGAACACACCAGAAGTCACTGAACCCCAGTACACCTGGTGCACTCCATCAATTCCCACAATCCAAATGAGAGGGTTTCTTTCAAGGATTCTTATACATACCTAAACAATGGATATACTCAATGAGTGTGAAATAGTGGGTACTTTAAGAATTTTTATAAAGAGCTAAGAAATTAGTTGACTCTGACACTGTGGGTGTTACACACACTAGTATGCATACGCAAACACATACGCACACACAACCCTGTCCAAAGATCATGAGGAGAGATCAGCGCAATAGCTGAAATCCCGCAGTTGCCCAAATATGTGGACACTTTCATGTCTCCAAGTAATCATCCATCTTACAAAAATACATGAAGTGACATCATTTCCAACAATGTCCTTGGAAGGTAGGTATACTACAGCCTTTAGGCCAATGAAGAAATAAGCACTAATTCACCAGAGTCTATGCATGAAGCCATCACTGTAATTGAAATCATTTGTGGAAAACCAATAATGCACATGGATACATGTCAGAAGATCTTCGAACATACACTTTACATTTTCAATAAATGCTGTACATTTCCTCACCTGACAGGGTGTAACTGCTGATCTTTGGAAGAGCAGCGTTGAGTCATACCAAAATTAGTGACTTCCAGGAAGCATTGGTGACTTGCATTATTTGGAACAGAGCATTTAACAGACACAGAAACAGGAAATATTTGGAAACCACATCAGCGGCCACACACACAAAGACACCCACAGTGTGACTTAGTTCCATGGGTATTCAGTATTTTGGTGTCAGTGAAAGTATGGGCTTTCAGCTAAGTGAAGTTCTTTTTAGTAGCTCCAGTTTTTAATAATCACCAGGAAACTGGATTGTTTGCCATCTTTCACTGATTGTAATTGGGATAATGGTTAATTTTAGCCCATAATATTACATATAGGACTCTGAATTGCATAGATAAAGTAACTTCTTTTATAAACAATCTTACATGGTTGAAGTTCTGCCAGGAAAAATCAACTTATATTCTCCCCATGTTTCATGGCTTTCTAGAGAAGAAACCATTATTTAGCTCACAACAATGTATTTAAAACTGGGAAATATTTAAAAATATATTGTGCCCATTCTAAGACCACCTCAGTCATTATGTTCAGTATCTAGAAAATATGTCCCACTGCAGCAATTGAGTATATATTTCAGAGGATACCTCCTTTCCTAGCATCATACTTCAATGTGAGTAACACTCATTTGGCCTTAATGATGAGGTAGGATGAATTTCATAGAAATATGTAACTCTGATACTAGAAACAACTTGGGTAATATGTTGAATATCTGGCAACAGGTTCCAATCATTGATCTCAGTACATATGTCACAAGATAACTCCCCATCACTCCTGGTTTTGATAAGGAGAAAATTTCATGTTTGTTCATAACTTCATTTTATTATTTAATTTCATAGAATCAAGTAAGCCCCATTCTACTACCCACATAGTTTGATGGTTGATGTCAGTCCAGCCCTTCAATTCCTGGCATACACTGTGCATTTCTCTGGATTTTTCCCCACCTATCTGCATTTTTAAATTTGAGAATAATTGCTTTCAGCCCATAATTTCCCATTATGGTGAGTTTCATGGAATTCAGTTACTTATGTTTAAAAACCAACATCTTTAGAAGGTTTGCTCTCTGGTGTTCCATCAAGTCTTGGAATCGAGGGTACATTTCACAAGGTACTTCCCAGCTAGCCTCCCTTTTAAATTTGATAAAATTCAGATCACACTTACCTCATAATGCGTAGGTATTCCATTGAGTTCAATAGAAACATGAAATTCCCGTTTAAATTCATAGTAATAGGAAGGTTGAAAATTTCGCAGTTAGTTCAGCTATTAGGCTTCAGGAAGACGTTCACAGGATTTCTCCACTACTGTGGCTGGTATTTTTCGAGTAGAAATATTACTGTTAGTGCATGATGCTGTCTTTATTAATCAGAATTTCCTACAAAAATACTTACCATTCTAAAATGAAATAAGTTTGAAGACTGAATGTCTGACACTACCTTGAAGTGCTGTATTTTACTGTGCATTGCAAAGGATTACTCCCCATCTTGGACCATTTTGAATTAAAAAAAAACAGTACTCATTTTGCTCCTACTGAGATATATATACGTACATATATATGTTGCACATATGTATATATATACATATATATGTGTGTATATTATTCCAAATTTCATAGAAAAAAGAAACTCGAAATTTACAACCAACTTAATGAGATGATTAAAGGTCTGCTAGGAATTTTTTGTCTTCCTCTTATGTCATAGCATTTCTCCCATCTTTCCCGGTTTTCCTTTGTAATAAACATTCATTTAACTCAAAATTCAGTATCTACTCTTGTAATTTTCATAGAAACGTGTCATTCTAAAAGAACAGAAAGTAATTATAGGTATTATTAGATTGAAGATTGAATGTCCGACACTACCTTGAAGTCCCGGATTTTACTCTGCATTTCAAAGGATTACTCCCCATCTAGTACCATTTTTAATTTTAAAAAAATGCTCATTTTTGCTCCTTGTCAAATATATATATGTACATACATATGTTGTATATATGTATATATATATGTATATAATTCCAAATTTCATAGAAAACCTATCTCAAAATTTAAAATCAACTTAATCAGATTATTAAAGGGCTGCTATGAGTTTTTTGTCTTCCTCTCTATGTCATAGTATTTCTCCCATCTTCCCAGGTTTTCCTTAGGAATAACCATTTATTTCACTCACAATTCAGTATTTAGTGTAGTAATTTTCATTGAAACGTTCAATTCTAAAAGAACAGAAACTGCTTATAAGTATCAATCTCTTGAACAAGATGAAAGCCTGGAACTCACTCAGTAAGTCACAGAATTATTTCATATCTACTGGATTTCTAAGATTGAAATATTGCCTTATGCCAAAATTCATAGAAATTTGAACACCAGGAAACACAGCTTACTCAGGGCAATTTCCTCTAACATTCATTTCCTTGGTCAATGTACCCTGATGGCTCAAGAACAAGTGATGTCAGATCAACAGGTGACTGGAACTCCATGTAATCTCATTCCTGCCTTGCGTGTCTGCTATTATCAAACCGTGACATCATGTGTTCAGGGTGAGACCCTGAAATCATGACAGCCGATGCACCAAAGTGAGATGAGGAGAGGTGTGTTCTGCTTGGTGAGCTCCAGACCCAAGTTGCACAAAGGCCTGTGGACAATTGAAACCATGGGGCAAGTTAGCTTGGGCTAGCAGTGGTTTTGGAATTCCCCAATTTTGATGAGCTCACGTCTACCATGTTCTGTTGCTGTCCCTGTCTCCGTTTTCCTCAGGCCACACTTAACTGAGAAAAGGTCCACATAAAGCAGGGGCACTTTCTTCCAGCTTCTTCCATTGACTGGCTTGGCTGCCATAGCAACAGGCCAGGCAGGAGCTGCCTATGGACATTCCCAGTTCCTGGTGATGTGGGCTCACTGTGACATCACAACCAAGACTTTGCTGATTGATCAGACTGCCTAAGACCTCCCGCTAAGGCCCCTCCCTCTCCACACACAGGCCACTTTGGTGCCAGTAACAGGCAGAATCTTCTTTTGTGACGATGGCTCATCTCCTCCAGTTAACTTCCTCACTTTATCAAGGTTCAACTGAGATGACATTCCTTTCCTGGTCAATACAACTACCCATGTGGAGGCTGCACTTTGGAGGATAAGAAGCATTTCTAATGGTGAGTACAAAATACCCCAAGCCCTTTGCAGTGCAATCAGAATGTCCCATACCATTGGATGAGGAAATTTCTCTCCCAGACCTACATCTCCCATAATTGGGTGCATATTCCCTTGTGGGAATGCAAAATATAGCACACTGGAAACCAGGGGGTTGTAATTCCAGGGGTTTTTTTTCCTAACTTCATCAAAACCCAGAAATTCTTTCAGGGGCTGGCAAGAGCATCAAAGTGACCAATGTACTCATTTTATGTCGACCAAGAAATTAATGTACTTTGATCTGAGGACTATAGAGGAACACACAAGGTATACTCAATGAATACTTCATACTCCCTATTCAGTGTAATTGTTATCATCTCTACTGTGAACAGAATCTTTCAGGAACCCCAGAACTTGTGGAGAACCATGAAGCACTTTGAAAGGACATTCAATTCTGCAAAGAATCTCTGGAGTACTAAAGAGCACACGTTTTCCTCATAGAACTGAACCCACAGAGTCAGTGTGACTCAAGGCTGCACCTCAAAGTGACTTCAAGGCTTGAACATACATTCTGAAAATGGAGAATTCCAATTTGAACTGGAAAAATCACACGCACACACACACACACACACACACACACACAAATTGCTGAAGTACTGTTCGTTATCTACTAGCAAATTTCTTAACTTCCATCTAGTGAATTACAACCTTGAACACACCAGAAGTCACTGAACCCCAGTACACCTGGTGCACTCCATCAATTCCCACAATCCAAATGAGAGGGTTTCTTTCAAGGATTCTTATACATACCTAAACAATGGATATACTCAATGAGTGTGAAATAGTGGGTACTTTAAGAATTTTTATAAAGAGCTAAGAAATTAGTTGACTCTGACACTGTGGGTGTTACACACACTAGTATGCATACGCAAACACATACGCACACACAACCCTGTCCAAAGATCATGAGGAGAGATCAGCGCAATAGCTGAAATCCCGCAGTTGCCCAAATATGTGGACACTTTCATGTCTCCAAGTAATCATCCATCTTACAAAAATACATGAAGTGACATCATTTCCAACAATGTCCTTGGAAGGTAGGTATACTACAGCCTTTAGGCCAATGAAGAAATAAGCACTAATTCACCAGAGTCTATGCATGAAGCCATCACTGTAATTGAAATCATTTGTGGAAAACCAATAATGCACATGGATACATGTCAGAAGATCTTCGAACATACACTTTACATTTTCAATAAATGCTGTACATTTCCTCACCTGACAGGGTGTAACTGCTGATCTTTGGAAGAGCAGCGTTGAGTCATACCAAAATTAGTGACTTCCAGGAAGCATTGGTGACTTGCATTATTTGGAACAGAGCATTTAACAGACACAGAAACAGGAAATATTTGGAAACCACATCAGCGGCCACACACACAAAGACACCCACAGTGTGACTTAGTTCCATGGGTATTCAGTATTTTGGTGTCAGTGAAAGTATGGGCTTTCAGCTAAGTGAAGTTCTTTTTAGTAGCTCCAGTTTTTAATAATCACCAGGAAACTGGATTGTTTGCCATCTTTCACTGATTGTAATTGGGATAATGGTTAATTTTAGCCCATAATATTACATATAGGACTCTGAATTGCATAGATAAAGTAACTTCTTTTATAAACAATCTTACATGGTTGAAGTTCTGCCAGGAAAAATCAACTTATATTCTCCCCATGTTTCATGGCTTTCTAGAGAAGAAACCATTATTTAGCTCACAACAATGTATTTAAAACTGGGAAATATTTAAAAATATATTGTGCCCATTCTAAGACCACCTCAGTCATTATGTTCAGTATCTAGAAAATATGTCCCACTGCAGCAATTGAGTATATATTTCAGAGGATACCTCCTTTCCTAGCATCATACTTCAATGTGAGTAACACTCATTTGGCCTTAATGATGAGGTAGGATGAATTTCATAGAAATATGTAACTCTGATACTAGAAACAACTTGGGTAATATGTTGAATATCTGGCAACAGGTTCCAATCATTGATCTCAGTACATATGTCACAAGATAACTCCCCATCACTCCTGGTTTTGATAAGGAGAAAATTTCATGTTTGTTCATAACTTCATTTTATTATTTAATTTCATAGAATCAAGTAAGCCCCATTCTACTACCCACATAGTTTGATGGTTGATGTCAGTCCAGCCCTTCAATTCCTGGCATACACTGTGCATTTCTCTGGATTTTTCCCCACCTATCTGCATTTTTAAATTTGAGAATAATTGCTTTCAGCCCATAATTTCCCATTATGGTGAGTTTCATGGAATTCAGTTACTTATGTTTAAAAACCAACATCTTTAGAAGGTTTGCTCTCTGGTGTTCCATCAAGTCTTGGAATCGAGGGTACATTTCACAAGGTACTTCCCAGCTAGCCTCCCTTTTAAATTTGATAAAATTCAGATCACACTTACCTCATAATGCGTAGGTATTCCATTGAGTTCAATAGAAACATGAAATTCCCGTTTAAATTCATAGTAATAGGAAGGTTGAAAATTTCGCAGTTAGTTCAGCTATTAGGCTTCAGGAAGACGTTCACAGGATTTCTCCACTACTGTGGCTGGTATTTTTCGAGTAGAAATATTACTGTTAGTGCATGATGCTGTCTTTATTAATCAGAATTTCCTACAAAAATACTTACCATTCTAAAATGAAATAAGTTTGAAGACTGAATGTCTGACACTACCTTGAAGTGCTGTATTTTACTGTGCATTGCAAAGGATTACTCCCCATCTTGGACCATTTTGAATTAAAAAAAAACAGTACTCATTTTGCTCCTACTGAGATATATATACGTACATATATATGTTGCACATATGTATATATATACATATATATGTGTGTATATTATTCCAAATTTCATAGAAAAAAGAAACTCGAAATTTACAACCAACTTAATGAGATGATTAAAGGTCTGCTAGGAATTTTTTGTCTTCCTCTTATGTCATAGCATTTCTCCCATCTTTCCCGGTTTTCCTTTGTAATAAACATTCATTTAACTCAAAATTCAGTATCTACTCTTGTAATTTTCATAGAAACGTGTCATTCTAAAAGAACAGAAAGTAATTATAGGTATTATTAGATTGAAGATTGAATGTCCGACACTACCTTGAAGTCCCGGATTTTACTCTGCATTTCAAAGGATTACTCCCCATCTAGTACCATTTTTAATTTTAAAAAAATGCTCATTTTTGCTCCTTGTCAAATATATATATGTACATACATATGTTGTATATATGTATATATATATGTATATAATTCCAAATTTCATAGAAAACCTATCTCAAAATTTAAAATCAACTTAATCAGATTATTAAAGGGCTGCTATGAGTTTTTTGTCTTCCTCTCTATGTCATAGTATTTCTCCCATCTTCCCAGGTTTTCCTTAGGAATAACCATTTATTTCACTCACAATTCAGTATTTAGTGTAGTAATTTTCATTGAAACGTTCAATTCTAAAAGAACAGAAACTGCTTATAAGTATCAATCTCTTGAACAAGATGAAAGCCTGGAACTCACTCAGTAAGTCACAGAATTATTTCATATCTACTGGATTTCTAAGATTGAAATATTGCCTTATGCCAAAATTCATAGAAATTTGAACACCAGGAAACACAGCTTACTCAGGGCAATTTCCTCTAACATTCATTTCCTTGGTCAATGTACCCTGATGGCTCAAGAACAAGTGATGTCAGATCAACAGGTGACTGGAACTCCATGTAATCTCATTCCTGCCTTGCGTGTCTGCTATTATCAAACCGTGACATCATGTGTTCAGGGTGAGACCCTGAAATCATGACAGCCGATGCACCAAAGTGAGATGAGGAGAGGTGTGTTCTGCTTGGTGAGCTCCAGACCCAAGTTGCACAAAGGCCTGTGGACAATTGAAACCATGGGGCAAGTTAGCTTGGGCTAGCAGTGGTTTTGGAATTCCCCAATTTTGATGAGCTCACGTCTACCATGTTCTGTTGCTGTCCCTGTCTCCGTTTTCCTCAGGCCACACTTAACTGAGAAAAGGTCCACATAAAGCAGGGGCACTTTCTTCCAGCTTCTTCCATTGACTGGCTTGGCTGCCATAGCAACAGGCCAGGCAGGAGCTGCCTATGGACATTCCCAGTTCCTGGTGATGTGGGCTCACTGTGACATCACAACCAAGACTTTGCTGATTGATCAGACTGCCTAAGACCTCCCGCTAAGGCCCCTCCCTCTCCACACACAGGCCACTTTGGTGCCAGTAACAGGCAGAATCTTCTTTTGTGACGATGGCTCATCTCCTCCAGTTAACTTCCTCACTTTATCAAGGTTCAACTGAGATGACATTCCTTTCCTGGTCAATACAACTACCCATGTGGAGGCTGCACTTTGGAGGATAAGAAGCATTTCTAATGGTGAGTACAAAATACCCCAAGCCCTTTGCAGTGCAATCAGAATGTCCCATACCATTGGATGAGGAAATTTCTCTCCCAGACCTACATCTCCCATAATTGGGTGCATATTCCCTTGTGGGAATGCAAAATATAGCACACTGGAAACCAGGGGGTTGTAATTCCAGGGGTTTTTTTTCCTAACTTCATCAAAACCCAGAAATTCTTTCAGGGGCTGGCAAGAGCATCAAAGTGACCAATGTACTCATTTTATGTCGACCAAGAAATTAATGTACTTTGATCTGAGGACTATAGAGGAACACACAAGGTATACTCAATGAATACTTCATACTCCCTATTCAGTGTAATTGTTATCATCTCTACTGTGAACAGAATCTTTCAGGAACCCCAGAACTTGTGGAGAACCATGAAGCACTTTGAAAGGACATTCAATTCTGCAAAGAATCTCTGGAGTACTAAAGAGCACACGTTTTCCTCATAGAACTGAACCCACAGAGTCAGTGTGACTCAAGGCTGCACCTCAAAGTGACTTCAAGGCTTGAACATACATTCTGAAAATGGAGAATTCCAATTTGAACTGGAAAAATCACACGCACACACACACACACAAATTGCTGAAGTACTGTTCGTTATCTACTAGCAAATTTCTTAACTTCCATCTAGTGAATTACAACCTTGAACACACCAGAAGTCACTGAACCCCAGTACACCTGGTGCACTCCATCAATTCCCACAATCCAAATGAGAGGGTTTCTTTCAAGGATTCTTATACATACCTAAACAATGGATATACTCAATGAGTGTGAAATAGTGGGTACTTTAAGAATTTTTATAAAGAGCTAAGAAATTAGTTGACTCTGACACTGTGGGTGTTACACACACTAGTATGCATACGCAAACACATACGCACACACAACCCTGTCCAAAGATCATGAGGAGAGATCAGCGCAATAGCTGAAATCCCGCAGTTGCCCAAATATGTGGACACTTTCATGTCTCCAAGTAATCATCCATCTTACAAAAATACATGAAGTGACATCATTTCCAACAATGTCCTTGGAAGGTAGGTATACTACAGCCTTTAGGCCAATGAAGAAATAAGCACTAATTCACCAGAGTCTATGCATGAAGCCATCACTGTAATTGAAATCATTTGTGGAAAACCAATAATGCACATGGATACATGTCAGAAGATCTTCGAACATACACTTTACATTTTCAATAAATGCTGTACATTTCCTCACCTGACAGGGTGTAACTGCTGATCTTTGGAAGAGCAGCGTTGAGTCATACCAAAATTAGTGACTTCCAGGAAGCATTGGTGACTTGCATTATTTGGAACAGAGCATTTAACAGACACAGAAACAGGAAATATTTGGAAACCACATCAGCGGCCACACACACAAAGACACCCACAGTGTGACTTAGTTCCATGGGTATTCAGTATTTTGGTGTCAGTGAAAGTATGGGCTTTCAGCTAAGTGAAGTTCTTTTTAGTAGCTCCAGTTTTTAATAATCACCAGGAAACTGGATTGTTTGCCATCTTTCACTGATTGTAATTGGGATAATGGTTAATTTTAGCCCATAATATTACATATAGGACTCTGAATTGCATAGATAAAGTAACTTCTTTTATAAACAATCTTACATGGTTGAAGTTCTGCCAGGAAAAATCAACTTATATTCTCCCCATGTTTCATGGCTTTCTAGAGAAGAAACCATTATTTAGCTCACAACAATGTATTTAAAACTGGGAAATATTTAAAAATATATTGTGCCCATTCTAAGACCACCTCAGTCATTATGTTCAGTATCTAGAAAATATGTCCCACTGCAGCAATTGAGTATATATTTCAGAGGATACCTCCTTTCCTAGCATCATACTTCAATGTGAGTAACACTCATTTGGCCTTAATGATGAGGTAGGATGAATTTCATAGAAATATGTAACTCTGATACTAGAAACAACTTGGGTAATATGTTGAATATCTGGCAACAGGTTCCAATCATTGATCTCAGTACATATGTCACAAGATAACTCCCCATCACTCCTGGTTTTGATAAGGAGAAAATTTCATGTTTGTTCATAACTTCATTTTATTATTTAATTTCATAGAATCAAGTAAGCCCCATTCTACTACCCACATAGTTTGATGGTTGATGTCAGTCCAGCCCTTCAATTCCTGGCATACACTGTGCATTTCTCTGGATTTTTCCCCACCTATCTGCATTTTTAAATTTGAGAATAATTG
This sequence comes from Castor canadensis, assembly GCF_047511655.1. Lineage (NCBI taxonomy): Eukaryota > Metazoa > Chordata > Mammalia > Rodentia > Castoridae > Castor > Castor canadensis. The sequence goes on from NC_133395.1 coordinate 90,706,492, forward strand.
CTTTCAGCCCATAATTTCCCATTATGGTGAGTTTCATGGAATTCAGTTACTTATGTTTAAAAACCAACATCTTTAGAAGGTTTGCTCTCTGGTGTTCCATCAAGTCTTGGAATCGAGGGTACATTTCACAAGGTACTTCCCAGCTAGCCTCCCTTTTAAATTTGATAAAATTCAGATCACACTTACCTCATAATGCGTAGGTATTCCATTGAGTTCAATAGAAACATGAAATTCCCGTTTAAATTCATAGTAATAGGAAGGTTGAAAATTTCGCAGTTAGTTCAGCTATTAGGCTTCAGGAAGACGTTCACAGGATTTCTCCACTACTGTGGCTGGTATTTTTTGAGTAGAAATATTACTGTTAGTGCATGATGCTGTCTTTATTAATCAGAATTTCCTACAAAAATACTTACCATTCTAAAATGAAATAAGTTTGAAGACTGAATGTCTGACACTACCTTGAAGTGCTGTATTTTACTGTGCATTGCAAAGGATTACTCCCCATCTTGGACCATTTTGAATTAAAAAAAAACAGTACTCATTTTGCTCCTACTGAGATATATATACGTACATATATATGTTGCACATATGTATATATATACATATATATGTGTGTATATTATTCCAAATTTCATAGAAAAAAGAAACTCGAAATTTACAACCAACTTAATGAGATGATTAAAGGTCTGCTAGGAATTTTTTGTCTTCCTCTTATGTCATAGCATTTCTCCCATCTTTCCCGGTTTTCCTTTGTAATAAACATTCATTTAACTCAAAATTCAGTATCTACTCTTGTAATTTTCATAGAAACGTGTCATTCTAAAAGAACAGAAAGTAATTATAGGTATTATTAGATTGAAGATTGAATGTCCGACACTACCTTGAAGTCCCGGATTTTACTCTGCATTTCAAAGGATTACTCCCCATCTAGTACCATTTTTAATTTTAAAAAAATGCTCATTTTTGCTCCTTGTCAAATATATATATGTACATACATATGTTGTATATATGTATATATATATGTATATAATTCCAAATTTCATAGAAAACCTATCTCAAAATTTAAAATCAACTTAATCAGATTATTAAAGGGCTGCTATGAGTTTTTTGTCTTCCTCTCTATGTCATAGTATTTCTCCCATCTTCCCAGGTTTTCCTTAGGAATAACCATTTATTTCACTCACAATTCAGTATTTAGTGTAGTAATTTTCATTGAAACGTTCAATTCTAAAAGAACAG